>NC_071259.1:28368469-28697219 GCF_023375685.1 Ictalurus furcatus | reverse complement strand
TCTGTCTTCAGCTGGAACCTGCGGCTGAACACCGCGTCCCTGTTGCGTTCCTCAGCGGTAAGTTTGAGCGGCGCGTCTGCGGGAACAACGCGTCGGAAACGGCGCTGAACGTGGAGCTGAAACTGTCCTGAAGCCGCGCGCAGAGAAGACAACAGCCCAGGCTCTCCTCACTGCAGTTGCTCGCAGTTTGCTCTGGCGTACTAAGTAGGATGTAGTAAATAATCTGTATGAGCTGGCGTACTAGTGTAACACACTGTTTAGTATGGTAGTATGCGGTTGGATAGGTTACTGTTCAGTATGCTGTTGCTTACTGTAGGTGGCGTACTACTTGGACGCTCTATTTAGTACGATTTAGTATTAAAGGATGCGGTGTGGTACTGTTCGGTACAGCTGCAGCAGGTGCGACTTCTTGCCTAAAGTTGCGTACTATGTTTACACAATACTTAGTACGTAAGGATGCGGATTAGGACAAAGTCGTAAGGTTTTTTTTATGGATGTGCGTGCGTAATTACGCGTTATAACCTTTAAGAAAAGTTTTTAATCCAAAGTGCATCAAACAGTATTTTAATTAGATCTTCATCGTAGCGTGGCTTATTAATAATTTTTGGATTGTATAATTTATAATCATATATATATATATATATATATATATATATATATATATATATATATATATATATATACAAAATAATTTATAAAATAATTTATATGTGTGTGTGTGTATAAATTTTATATATATATATATATATATATATATATATAAACTTATAATTCTGTTTTGTAGCAACTTTCATTTTTGTTAATATAATATAATTGCTACTATACTATAATATAATAACCTACAAGCTTGTGTATTCATATGATAAAAAAAACATGATGCTAAAATGTAGCATACTTTCCTATATATTTTTTGAAATGAGATTTTAACTTTTATTGATTATTTTTCATGATTTTTTAATGATATAGCATCATTCATTTTAGCAATAACAATGCAATAGAATAGAATAATTATAATTATAATCAGTCCCTCCAGGATTTAGCGATTTGGCGATCGCAGAACTTAACGCAAAACCAAGAAAATGCCGTAATATTCAGAAGAGCTTGCAATTTTGGAAAGTTTCCGCAGATTTGGGCCGAGACGCGTCGTGTGACGTCATCAGCCCTCGTCGATTCAGGTTTGCCAACAAACATCACTGCGAAAGACCGTGCAGAACAATTTTGTGCAATTGCAATTTCACCAATTGAAATAGCTTTCTGGGGAAAAAAAAAAAAAAAAAGGCGCACATTTTGGGGAAAAGCCGCAGCAAAATCAAGCATTTTTGGTCGCAATAATCCCAAAAAAACTCCACAAAATCCTGTACGGACTGTATAATATTCTATAAATGTTGTATTAAAATAGCAAGCTTGTGTCAGTGATTTAAAATAAATACATCATGGTTTGTAATAGTCTACACTGTCATATGTATACCACTGAAACAATGGGTTATGACTGGTTCAAGATACGTTGAATAATTTTCTAATGGAATTCAAATAGGTCCTACAGATGTCTGATGGACTGTAATGGTGATCTTATGTTAATATCCTGACTTCTATCCCTTTCTATCCCTTTCTGTCTCTCTCTCCCTCTTTTCCCCTAACAGGCCAGGCCTTTCTGGTATGCGATGATCGGATTAACACTGTCAGAGTGTTGCTTTTTGGAGACACAGCAGTAGCACCTCACACATTTTACCTTGTCTTCAGGACTCAATCTGGACCGTTGGAATCAGAGATCATCAGTATTGTGTGTGGATATATTTTAGTAGCCCATGATTGCATTTCTAGGCGTGGTTGTTTCATAACCTTAGACCTTGACCTGGCAAACAAGGACCTGGTAACTTGTTTATGGGCCTACTGAAGCCTTTTTTGTTAATGACAATCAAGGATCCCATTGGGGTTGACTGACGCACCTTTCACATTCTTTTGTGCTTTTGATCTTCTCCGGACCCTTCTCACATGGACCCTTCCATGGCAGCGAGACGGTGCTGTGTGATTTTCCACTAACCCGTTCATCGGTAGAGTGTTTAAGCGGGAACGGGGTGGGAGGAGGATGCAGGCCGGGCTGCGGGTGCTGTGCACCGGTGGAGGCGCTTCTCTCTGCTGCCTGCTCCTGCTGGGGCTCATCTACACACACCTCCTTAAAGAGGGTAAGTACAACGCAGAGGATTTCCCCCACTTATTTATCTCTTTAATGACCAGATCAGATGAAGGATTCATATTTTGCAGAGAAATGCTGAAGTGTTTTTCTCTGAGAGAAGTGAGAAGTGAGAGATTCTCTATTGGTGCCTCTGATCGTTTGTACCGAGGATACATTCACACTGCAGAGGTCAGATTTGATCCGAACAGCAGATCTGATAAGACCGTATTTTTCATACGTGTTGCTGAAATCCCATACTATTAAGTGAAGCATTTAGATCCGAATTCATGTGACAACAATTTCACACCAAGGAAATTTAATCATGGGTGAAATTTCCATATGCTGACCAGGGTCATTAATTGTTAATTAATTTGCTGTAGTTGACATGCTTTTAATATCTAGGCTACTTAAACAAACGTATTACTTTAAAAAAAAAATCCTCTGTGAATATATTTAACTCCATCTTTAAAGTGCACCTATTATGGGTCTGAAACGTGCCTAATTTTGTTTTAAAGCTCTCAAAAAATAGATTTACATGCATCCGAGGTCAAAAAACACTTTAATGTGCTCATAATTTAAATTGCAGCATTACCTTTTCCCCCCCAGTGTCACAATCGACTCGTTAAATGATCCGATGAAAAGGATTCATTCTAAACTCCTCCTTTCAGAGAGCATACTCTGCTCTGATTTCTCAGATGTCCCAGTCTGTTGTGATTGGTCTACCTCTGTCATTGAGCTGCCGATGAAGTCCAGAGGCGGGGCTTTTTTGTTACAAACCTACGTAGGTTAGTACAGGAAGTAAGGCTGGAATCACCAACGAGTCGTTTCAGCTGTTCAGAATCGGTTCCTTCTTTTGGGAGTCAATAACTCCGTTTGTTTTGATTTCTGAAACTTTGCAGACGTTTTTACATTCACAAACAGCTCCATAACACACTACATGAAAGGTAATATTTGAAAAACCATAATAGGTGCACTTTAAACATTCATTGGTCTTTAGAATGACAGACCTCACTGTCAATGTCCCTATCAGTTTTACTTCTGTTTACACCACAGAACTGTTGAGGTCTTGATTCTGACTGGTCAGGTGTTGATTCATTTTCTGTAACTTCACAGCTTGGAAAGTAATTCTGCCTGAAAGATTTGTAGGTCTATAGTAACAGCTTACACAGGGACTTGTATTGTGGATGTTGAACATTTGTGGAAGGAGTCTCTAGTATCAGTGCTTTGTCACAGTCAACGCTTAAGCTGTAATTTTGGGTTTTCTGATATAGGAAAATCTTCATGATTGGAGGTAGCTTGTACAACCTGTTGTTCAGTAGCAAATTTTAAAAAATCACTGACAAATTGCTGTGGAATTAAAAAACACTTCAGGACATGCTGCAGTTGGAAAACTTCGGACAAGTTTGGGGTGGTAATGTTTCACAGAGCTCTATTTCTATGTTTTCTCTGTTTTATTCCTTACGTATCATACAAGGTAGTAGCCAAAGTGTCTACATCTAAAACTGCACACTACTATACTAAATACTAAGCCCAATATTAACCATGTTATTAGAATTCCTATACTAAATACTAAGCCCAATATTAACCATGTTATTAGAATTCCTATACTAAATACTAAGCCCAATATTAACCATGTTATTAGAATTACCATACTAAATACTAAGCCCAATATTATCCATGTTATTAGAATTACCATACTAAATACTAAGCCCAATATTATCCATGTTATTAGAATTACTATACTAAATACTAAGCCCAATACTAACCATGTTATTAGAATTACTATACTAAATACTAAGCCCAATATTAACCATGTTATTAGAATTACTATACTAAATACTAAGCCCAATATTATCCATGTTATTAGAATTACTATACTAAATACTAAGCCCAATATTATCCATGTTATTAGAATTACTATACTAAATACTAAGCCCAATATTAACCATGTTATTAGAATTACTATACTAAATACTAAGCCCAATATTATCCATGTTATTAGAATAACTATACTAAATACTAAGCCCAATACTAACCATGTTATTAGAATTACTATACTAAATACTAAGCCCAATATTAACCATGTTATTAGAATTACTATACTAAATACTAAGCCCAATATTATCCATGTTATTAGAATTACTATACTAAATACTAAGCCCAATATTAACCATGTTATTAGAATTACTATACTAAATACTAAGCCCAATATTATCCATGTTATTAGAATAACTATACTAAATACTAAGCCCAATACTAACCATGTTATTAGAATTACTATACTAAATACTAAGCCCAATATTAACCATGTTATTAGAATTACTATACTAAATACTAAGCCCAATATTATCCATGTTATTAGAATTACTATACTAAATACTAAGCCCAATACTAACCATGTTATTGGAATTACTATACTAAATACTAAGCCCAATATTAACCATGTTATTAGAATTACTATACTAAATACTAAGCCCAATATTAACCATGTTATTAGAATTACTATACTAAATACTAAGCCCAATATTAACCATGTTATTAGAATTACTATACTAAATACTAAGCCCAATATTAACCATGTTATTAGAATTACTATACTAAATACTAGGCCCAATATTATCCATGTTACTAGAATTACTATACTAAATACTAAGCCCAATATTATCCATGTTATTAGAATTACCATACTAAATACTAAGCCCAATATTATCCATGTTATTAGAATTACTATACTAAATACGAAGCCCAGTACCTACCATTTTATTGGAATTAATATAATAAATACTAAGCCCAATATTAACCATGTTATTGGAATTATTAAACTAAATACAAAGCCCAGTTCTAACCATGTTATCGGAATTACTATACTAAATACTAAGCCCAATACTAACCATGTTATTGGAATATTGAAAAACTTTGCTGTGGTAATGTATTACATAACTATATTTTCCAATAACAGTATTCCCTAATGTGTTTTATTTCATTCATTTCATACAAGGTAGTAGCTGAAGTGGCTACATCTTATACCACACACTACTATACTAAGTACTAAGCCCAACACTAACCATGTCATTGGAACATCGGAAAACTTTGGGGTTGTAACATGTCACAACACTGTTGTTGACTATTTTCCAATAAAAGCATTCCCCGTTGTGTTTTATTGCTTTCATTTCATACAAGGTACTCGCTAAAGCGACTACATCTAATAATACACGCTACAATACTAAATACTAATCCCAATACTTACCATGTTATCAAAATATCAAAAAATTTTGAGGAGGTAACGTGTCACAACACTCTGTTGTTGACTATTTTCCAATAGCATCATAGTCCATTGTGTTTTATTCCTTTCATATCAGACCAAGTATTAGCCTTAGTGTCTCCATCTAATACCACACATTACTATGCTAAATACTTACATGAAATACATATTACCCCAGTGTTATTGCATGTTGCCGCTAATTCCACTGAAATAAATTGGCTAGCTAGCAAATGGACAAAATCTGCAAAGAAGCTGTTGTTACTGAAACAGTGCCCAGGGCTTTAACTCCTTCTGGCATGAATCAACCCCCAGAGTTTCAGGACGTCTTTCACAAGTAATTACAGCTTGTCTCGTTTTGAATCTTGTGTCTGATCTTGGCCTATAAATATAACTCAATTATATTGTTTGTGATGATAAGATTTTTTTTCTCTAGCTGACAGTCATTGATTTCGAGTATGTAATACGCAGGAGAATACGCAGCATTCAAATCTGCAGATCACTAAAAAGTATGAAAGAGCCTTAAATCAATTTTGTGAAATATACACGCTTAAGTGATGTTCCAGTATGTGAAATGTGACCCCCAGGGGCTTTTAATATATATATAGATAGATATTTTTTTAATATATATTTTTTTCATCCATTTAGTCACATATTTGTATCAATCAATTTGTTTGATGCAACTTTATTTAGCATCTCTCAAGATGATTGATTCTGATGGGAATGAAAATTGATGCAGTGTTACTTAAAGAGTATCAGCCGAGAGCAGGGCTGTGTCTTTCAGCTTCCCAACAACATTACGCTAGATATAATTCCATTAGATAACAGAAGTGTTGCTAAGCAACACTTTAAAGGTTTCCCAACTGCAGCTTACTTTGATCCAATCAGGTTACTTATTTGAAACCAACTTTTTTTTTTTTAGCTGTGCATATGCACTTATGTAAAAAACAAACAAACAAACAAAAAACAGATAATAGACAAGATTTAGCTAAAGGTGTTTTAAATATATAAATATACCTATAAGTGAAATGACAAGGGATTTTTTTTTTTTTTTTTTTTTTTTTTTTTTTTCATGGTTTAAAAACCAAGCTTTTCAGACTTGGGATACAGGGTTGGGTGGGTGATATATATATATATATATATATATATATATATATATATATATATATATATATATATATATATAGGTTAAATATAGTATTTACAAATTTTAACAAAAACAATGTTAGGATAAAAGACTTTTTGTGATGTTCAATATGCATGATGATATTTAGCCTTGCTGAGGCAACAACAATGGAGCCAGATTGTGGAAAAAAATACAAACTCTGAGATTTTTTTTTTTCTTAATACTTAGACGTACAGTAAGTATGTAGGTTAAAATAAAAATGAATTGATACAAAAATAGATTTTAACACTACTTTTTATAGCTGCCTGTTATAGCTACTTGTTATAGTCATGATGTGATACAATTTGTAGATTGATAAACTTAGGCACGTTTTTCCTGATGTTAATATAGCACAATGTTGATTTTATGTAAGGAATATGCTGTATAGGTATGCTGTTATAGGAAAATAATCAACGATGGGCTGATGCCATGTGGCCCGGCATGAAGTAGGGTTAGTGTTACCTCTCCGAAGATGTATTATTTTCCAATAACAGCATGTCCTGAAGTATTTTATTCCTCTTATACCACAGCAATTTACCAACAATTAAAACATTTTATATATATATATATATATATATATATATATATATATATATATATATATATATATATATATATATATATATTTAAAAAAAAAAAACTGACACATGTGCATCTTTTTTTATCCATTTTTAGTTACACTTGATGCTGTGGAATGCCTACAAAACAAATTTGTTCCAGTTATCACATATAACAGCTATAAACAGTCTTTCCTTTACAAGCCTCTTTCTTCCTGTCTCTTGAAGGTAATAAGAAAACTTAATGTTACAGCTTTACTTCTTTTACAAAGCACTGACACTGGAGACTCCTTCTGTAAATGCTAAATATACATCTCCTCACAGAATATTTCACCATATCAACAATTACACAAGGGTTTATCCTTTTTATGTGAGTGCCTGTAATACAAATCCATGTGAATTAGCCGTTACTATAGAAATGATAACATGTTAGAACGAGCCCATTAATATAAACCTGTGCTGTAAACTACTGTAAGAGCTGCTGTTATAGAAAATTAATCAATATCTTCTGTCCGATTCTGTCCAAGAATAAAGGATTTGGCAATTTTATTCTATACCTTTGTTCAGCCGTAATGGTGTAACAATATGGGGGATTTTTTTTTATACACCAGATTAAAAAGTGAGTGGCATTATTAATAAAAACGTGCTGATAGCTGAAGATACCCTACATCCAGTTTGATTTTTGGGCCGTGTCTTAATACACAGAGGGACAAAACCACAATAGTGAAGGGAGAGAATGCTTCTGAGAGACCTGCTGACCTTGTGGTATTGATATGGAAATGGCGAGCAGAATATTGAGGGCAGAATTTGCACCTGCATTGAACGAGCTCATGTTGAATGTCAGAATGCTCGCAAAGTCTCAAACCAAAGTCAAAACATCCCCAGTTATAATACGGTCATAATATGTATGATGGTGTATGTGCATACACAAATGAAGTAGTATATAATTTCATAATTCTGTAATATATTTGGTAAGATTCATAGAGTCGGTCATAGTCTGTAATTATGAACGAAGCGTGGTCTCTGTGCCTGTCACTCTCAGTGAAAGAGGTGTGGCCTTTATGTTTGTCAGACGCAGTGAAGGAGGTGTGGCCTGTGTGCCTCTCAGTTGTAGCGACTTAGCTGTTGTCTCTCCATCTCTCTCTGTGCCTGTCAGTCCCAATAAAGGAGGTGTGGCCTATGTTTCTGTCAGTCTCATTGAAGGAGGTGTGGCCTATGTGCCTGCCAGGCTCAGAGAAGGAGGTGTGGCCTTTATGTCTGGCAATCCCAATAAAAGAGGTGTGGCCTCAGTGTTTGTGAGGCTCATTAAAGGAGGTGTGGCCTTTATGCCTGGCAATCCCAATAAAGGAGGTGTGGCCTCGGTGTTTGTCAGGCTCAGTAAAGGAGTTGTGGCCTGTGTGTCTGTCGTTCTCAGTGAAGGAGGAGTGGCCTGTGTGTCTGTCAGTCTCAGTGAAGGAGGAGTGGCCTGTGTGTCTGTCGGTCTCAGTGAAGGAGGAGTGGCCTGTGTGTCTGTCGGTCTCAGTGAAGGAGGAGTGGCCTGTGTGTCTGTCGGTCTCAGTGAAGGAGGAGTGGTCTGTGTGTCTGTCGTTCTCAGTGAAGGAGGAGTGGCCTGTGTGTCTGTCAGTCTCAGTGAAGGAGGAGTGGCCTGTGTGTCTGTCGGTCTCAGTGAAGGAGGAGTGGCCTGTGTGTCTGTCGGTCTCAGTGAAGGAGGAGTGGTCTGTGTGTCTGTCGGTCTCTGTGAAGGAGGAGTGGCCTGTGTGTCTGTCAGTCTCAGTGAAGGAGGAGTGGCCTGTGTGTCTGTCAGTCTCAGTGAAGGAGGAGTGGCCTGTGTGTCTGTCGGTCTCAGTGAATGAGGTATAGCATCTATGCCTGCCAGTCTAAGTGAAGGAGGCCTGGCCACCCACTACTCTTCACAGAAATCTATTTTTCAGCATCAGTGCATCAATTCATCGAACTATATTAAATCATTGGACGTTTTCATACATTGGATCTGTAATCTCGTACTCGTGTGCCTATTGCATGGTCTCCGAAGGAGAGACCCACGCCCACAATGTGGCCATGTAAAATTATAGATTAATTCTTTTGTACATGCATACATTTATTCTACAAATGAATACTGTTCTTTGGCTGGATTATACAGCATGTAAGTAGAGCCATTTTATGGAAGCAGAAAAGGGGCACAAAGATTTGCATTTTAAAAGCCAGTGAATTCTTAATAGTGAAATTCAAGCAGCACTGAATTCATAGCATTGTGAGATTACATTGTGAGATTTTTGAATGTGTAGTAGATGTTTGGTGTTTTTGAAAACACGAATTGTAAGATGTGAATCTTGGAACACTTAAATAAAGCTACGTTGAATTTCAACTCCGTTAATTCAAAGCAAATACATCCAAATGTCTGGTTTTCGAACTGCTGTGAATTCAGTTGTGTTTAAATTTCATTATGAGGAATTCAGTGGCTTTTAAAATTCAACTCTCTTTTTTGCTTCCATATTTGTTCCCTCAGCAGATGGGCCTTCATTCCTCGCTGTAAGACAGACCAAGACCTTGATTTCTGCAGCCATGTAGATGAACTTCGAAAGCACTATCGGTGCAGTCTTAGTGCTTTTTCCACTTGATTTAATTATAGCATCCTCTGAGGCCAACGCTGTCATCTGTGATCACGCAGCGTGACTGTGATGACATCCCTGATAACGAGGAATTTTGTCAATATTGCAGTGTGTAACAAGCAGTCCAGTGACAAGAGAGAGTTTCTACAATGAAACCTATCTTCATAATTCCTCATTTATTAAAAACAATCCTTATACCCGAATGTAATTATACTGTACAGAACATTGCACAGAGATACACATGCCTGGCACACATTACTTTATATATTACTTATCTGCTCCTTCCTGAAAGGTGACGCACACACTTACACAGGTGCCTGTGCAGGTTTGGAGAAATTTGATCAGGAAGGATAAAAAAAAATTCTCTCTCTCTCTTCACTCTCAGTTTCAGGCTTTCTCTCTCTCTTTCTCTCTCTCTCTCTCTCACACACTTTCTGCCTCATTTTTTTCCCAACAGCTATGAATATTGGCTCGAGATCAATATTTTTTAAAATGGAAATGCAATGCAGTCCTAGATGGAATAACCTTTTTCCCCTAAAGTATAGTAGAATGTATCTGTATAATAAAATATGCTGTAGAATGACTGAGGGTGTTTTTTTTTTTTTTTTTAATTTTGGCTGCAAGAAGTCCCTCAAAAGTCTCATATTTTTTAAAGAAAATTGTGTCCCCAGAGAGGATCTAGACACAGAAAGGAGTGGATATGTGCATGAGATATGCTAATATTCGTTTCTCCGATATCCAGCACGCCTTACTGTATTATACTTTTAAAGGTGAGGTCAGTGGAACATGGTGGCTTAGAGGTTAGCACATTTACCTCGCACCTCTGGGGTTGGGGATTCGAATCCTGCCTCCGCCCTGTGAGTTTGCATCCTCTCCCTGTGCCTTGTGGGTTTCTTCCAGGTACTCCAGTTTCCTCCCCCAGTCCAAAGACATGAAGTGTAGGCTGATTGGCATTTCCAAATTGTCCATAGTGTGTGACTAGGTGTCTGAATGTGTGCGCGATTGTGCCCTGTGATGGGTTGGCACCCCGTCCAGGGTGTCCCCCCCGCCTGGGATAGGCTCCGGGCTCCCCTGCGACTCTATGTAGGATAAGCTGTATAGAAAATAGATGAATGAATGGAGCTTTACGAGCTTTATCACGGTCAGAGTCATGGTGGATCCAGAGTCTATCCCAGGAACACTGGGAAGTGGGAATATGCCAGTCCATTACATGGTACCATGCCCATAAAGAAACAAAAACATATGATCCGTTGTGCTCCTTTTCAGAAGTTTGCACAGAGATGTTGGAATTCTGCACATTACATTCCCCGAGCGCTCTTTTTTAGGGCAGCTGTTGACATTAATACATGGCAAGTTCTGAGTGCTCAATAAAAGTAAAAGTACAGACAGTAAAAGTACAGACGCACGAGGCGCCCTTTTGAGGGTGCACTAATATAGCTATGCACGGGGCACCGAGTGGCCCTAAATCCTGGCCCTGATGGCTCCCCTACAACGCAGCCATCTGTCATGGTTAGGACAGGAAATCAAAGAGTGCTTGGCTAAAGGCCTGAGAGCAAGCAGACAGATGAGCTGTCATCACCCAGTCCTCTGCCCGTTTATTTAACAATACATTTAAAAATGTCACTGCACTGTCTGCACACACACATACACACACACACACACACACACACACACGCTGTGCAGCCTTCATGGCAGTGCGTAGGTGGGAGTGTGCTCATGTGTGTATAGAAGAAAGAAAGAGAGAGAGAGAGAAAGACAGTTATCTCATATAATATTTGTATTTCAATGAATTACTGCATACACCAATACTCATACACACATATGAATAAAACATAAGCTGTGCCGCTGTATTCCTTCATGCCTGTTTATTCTGTAGACGTTATTTATATATATATATATATATATATATATATATATATATATATATATATATATATATAATGCAGATGAGCTCAATGCTCTTACAGTTCATGAGGACTAAACGGTACCGTGTGCTAGAAACGCAGCGTCAGGCTCCAGTTGTGCCACTGTAGCTAATGAAGCTCTTAGTGGAAAGGAATGTTTATGGAAAACTTGAAAACCTTTTAAGGGGAATATCAATTGTGACGCGTGAAAAAGACCCATATTTCACAGCTGCGTGGATACGAATTTTATTCGTGTCAACTGCTGACCTGTTTCACAGCAAATTATGCTGTTCTGTTTGTTTCTTTTCTCCTTGTGTGTTTCAAGTGCACTCTCTCGCGCTCTCTCTCTCACACACACACACACGTTCACACCACACGCACAGCCATATAGCGATGTGGAATTTTCCAGGGTTGCAGGTTGAAGAATAATAGCTTTTTTTTTATTCTTTATGTATGCAGTCTTTCACATACTGTCTTCGAGCTCTTTATATACTGAGATCAAGAGATTTATCCATCCATCCATCTTCTACACCGCTTAATCCTTTTCAGGGTCACGGGGAAACCTGAAGCCTATCCCAGGGAGCATTGGGCACAAGGCGGGGTACACCCTGGACACGGGGGCCAATCCATCACAGGGCACACAAACACACATTCACACACTACGGACACTTTGGACATGTCAATCAGCCTACCATGCATGTCTTTGGACTTGGGGAGGAAACCGGAGGATCCAGAGGAAACCCCCGCAGCACGGGGAGAACATGCAAACTCCGCACACACAGGGCCGCGGTGGGAATCGAACCCCCGATTCTAATCGGGGTGGGAATCGCCTCACACCTCCCCGACCCTGGAGGTGTGAGGCGAACGTGCTAACCACTAACCGTGCGCAATATCGAGAGATTTAGAGTTGGATAAATTCATAGTATACTGCTGCACACTAGGCAGTCCATACAGGAGGTTTTTTTGTGATTGTTGCAGTCAAAAATGCTTGATATTGCTCCGGAATTAAAAAAAAAATACATTTGCGATGTAATTTTCTGAGCTTTTGTGCTCAGAAAAATTGGCGAAATTGCAGTTGCACAAAATAGTTTCTTCCGTAGTGATGTTTGTTGGTAAATGAGACCTTTTAGCTGCACTTATGTTCAGCCAAAACCCTCTTCGATTCACGTGCGTCGTGACATGACGCGTTTTGTCCCAAATCTGTAGAAAATCTGCGGTAAGTTTGAAAAATCGCACGCGCCTCCGAATATTGCGGAGTTTGCTTGACTTTGCGTTCATTTCTGCGATCGCAAAATCCTGAAGGGACTGACTAGGGTTACATGGGTACTGATACTAATAATGGTGCTGTACTTCAATGTGAAATAACCTGCTGCTTAAAAATTATGTTGAAAAGAGGAAAAAAAAGAAAGTAAAAGGGGAAAAAAAAGCTTGTCATGTTACCGAAAAACTGCATAGTCGTCTTTCCTGAAATCTTTCCCATGTTTTAAAATGTAAAATTACAGCTTTAATTAAAATCTGATTGGTAAATTGTAAAGCGCTGACACTGGAGACTCCTTCCAAAATTGCTTAATAAGCATCTCAACCTTTACATTTACGAGAGATGCCCTTATCCAGAGCGACTTACATTTATACAACTGAGCAATTGAGGTTAAGGGTCTTGCCCGAGGGCCCAACAGTGGTAGCTTGGCAGTGCTGGGGCTTGAACTCCTGATCTTCTGATCAGTAACCCAGAGCCTTTAACCTCTGAGACACCACAGCCCCAATTAGACAGTTTTTAAACATGTATGTATATATGGTGCATCCGCCATATATATATATATATCCCTGTGTGATATAAATCTGTGATTTGCCTTGCAGCTGGAATTGCTCTCAGAGCTTTCAGAACACCTTTATTACCACTCAAGATTAGAATCAAGAATGCAACAGTGCTATTATTATAAATCTTAAATAATTCTGCCTATATACAGTTATCTCTATTTTTCATAGAGAGCGCTTTGTATTCTGTATGGATTGTGCAGGTTTAGTTCAGACACCACCTTACTGCCAGTTAAGAGATGGTCTTGAGGGATGTCGGGTCAAGTCAAGTCATGCTTGTGGCTCAAAGAGAACATAGCACAGAGCAGGGTTTGATCAGTGCCTTCAGGTAGCTTAAGGCTGGATTGGTTTTGGCTTTGTTGGTAAGTGAGCATCAGTGGAAGAAATGCAGAGATGGGGTGATATGGGAGACAACAAAACACTCTGGATAGGTTGTAGGGGTCTGATGGTGCCACTGGGAGGACCTATCAGAAGAGAATCGCAGTAGTCCAGTCTCAAAAAGGGGCTAAAGACTGAACACGTACCTGAGTGAATCCTACATTAGCAACTAGACCAGGATTTCATGTGTTGTGAAGTAGTGTGATCAGAGACTTCCCCAGGGAGATGGCAAGGTATTGACGTTGGGTTCATATCACCAGGGATATATACTCTATATATCACAGCTAAGTCTTGCTAGGCTTGCTGGGAAAGCAGAAGTTTGCATCTGTTTGTATTCTCTGATCCTCTCGGTTGTATTTAGACCCCCTGTAGACCACCTCCCTGACATAACTGTTCTACCTCTGCCAGACTGCTTGTCAAATCTTTGCTTTTTTTTTCTTACCATTTATATCTGCTCAAACTCAGATGTCAGATGTGATACACTGTAAATTCTTCAAATCAGGTCTGAATACTGAGATGGTCAGGGAAAAACTGTTGGGTTTCCCTGGTACTTTGAAATGCTGTCGTATTGTAGAATATAAACTAAAATAAATGAATCAAATAAATAAATAAATTATATATACACACACACACACACACACTGTATATATATATATATATATATATATATATATATATATATATATATATATATATATATATGTGTGTGTGTGTGTGTGTGTGTGTGTGTGTGTATCATTTATTTATTTTATTTTATTCATTTTATTTTAGTTTATATTGTATATAAGTATTTATGCGTAATTTTTTTATGGATGCACAAAAAGCACCGAATTAAACTACAGTCCTAAATTAATAATAAAAACTACCTTTCACTGCACCTTGTGGTTTCTGTTACTCGCTGCCTTTCGACATATTATTTTACTTGTTTACTTTCGATCATAATGTTTTAATGAGACATTACAGATCTTACTCGCGCTACACCGCGCGTGATCAGCAGCGCGGCCTCGTTACTAACACGTCACTTCCGTTATAATAAACAACAGAATTTACACTGCAAGCGCACAAACACAGCATATAATGACAATAAAATTAAATTAAACTAAACCTTTTAAGCAACTCGCACCAGTTTCCCCTGCCCCTTACACACAGTGGAGTATTTTGGATATGAACATAACTTTAATAATAATTAAATAATTAATATAAAATGCTCCCTTCCTTAGAGGACGTTCTTCCTCAGTCACGTGACAATTTCGCCTCCGTCTGATGGTGACTGAGGTCATGTTGGGAATAAAAGGTAACGCTGATAGAAAGTAAACTGAAGAAAGTCATTGTCCGTGAATCTGGGTGTCTGCTAATGCTAGCGTGCGTATGACGTCATGCGCCGTCACCTAGAAGCGGCTTATAGTTCCGGTTAGTAAAAACCCTCTAGTGATATATTTGAGATGATATTATCTTTCTAAAATCCACACACTAGATGCTAGAGTGCACAGTGTAAGTGTACAGTACTTCATTTGGGACACAACTTTAGTATTAACTCTCCGAAGCGTGTTTTCGGAAAAGAAATAACGTAATGAGTAAATTTCCCCCGTGCCAACTAATCGATAATGAGATTCGTTGACAACGATTTCCATAATCGATTATTATCGATTTTATCGATTAGTTGTTGCAGCTCTACTTTATACTATATAATTGAATTTACCATTCTCTTGATTTATTTTTCCACATTTCGTTTAAACGTCTTTAAATGCGTTACACGTGTCCGCCATGGTTGCAGCTTGAACTCAGTGAAGCAAACTGTCGCAAAACTTCTCCTCCCTCATGCAAGGAGTTGTGGGCAATATTAGCTTATTATATCCACACTTCGAAAATCTACTATACTGTAAATAATAGACCATCCGGGTACCTCTGGGATACTCATTTCAACATAGTACGATTCGGGACACACTAAATTCTAATCTCGGATACTATTTAGGATGTATAGTAGGCGAACTGGGACACAGTGTAGGACTCCTGGGACACCTGACTCAGCTCCATTATAGCCTGCTGATTACCTGATGAGGTAACACAGGTGGGATAGAATTAGACGAACTAAACTTAAATGGCCCTGGCGCACATCTGATCTATGTGATTCTCAACCATTAGGAGATGGACAAAAAGAAAGAAATTCCGTCAGTCATTCAGTCAGTTTACCATCATAGACATTATTCTCTAGAGTTCTTCTGTCTCTCGTTCTAACTCTCTCTCTCTTTGTGTCTGACTGGCATGTCGGCACACCCGAGGGGTTAAACTCCTCTCCAATTCCCAGCATATGCTCAACCTGCAAGCGCTTCTCTCCCTGCAAATCACTACAAACCCAGCAAGCACCGGTGATAGGGGCCACATAGAGTGCTGTTAACAAACCACCCAAAAACTTCATGGCGAACGGAGAGCATGCGCGTAGATATAATTTGAAATTATGCAGAGAGTTAAACTTATCAAACTTTCTTATATAACTGTCTTGTATTCTGGATGCTTTAAATGAGTCTTGACATTTCTGCAGACTCTTGGCATCTCTCAGCAGTTTCTTTAAGGAGCCACACAGACTGATTTTCCAGTAGCACTGAAGAAGTTTCCACCTATAATATATTAAGCACCTCTTCATGACTTATCCCCAAGTTTGAATTAAAACTGCTTATTTTGTACTCTTTTTTTTTTTTTGCGCAACTTTTCTATTTACACACGGGTGACAAGGGCATTTTACGTTCATGGCTTGGCACCACATGTCCCCTTAGAGCTGGGTTGCCAGGGTCGTGTGTTTTGGGCTTTCTTTTTATGCCAGATCGGGCTAGTTGTGGGTAGAAAAAGTCTGTAAGTCATGTTTTTTGGGCTATTGAAAAATAGTCCACGACTGCCAAGACAGTGTTTTAAAATAATGTATCAGAATAAACCTGTTCAGTTTCTGCTATGGAAGATGTGCTATGGAAAACAAAGGGAACGTGTCAGTACAGACAGTGTTTATGATCTACAGAGACAGAGTTTGATTCCCACACAAAGACTGAGAAAAAGAAGAAAGAATTCTCCCCCTTTTCCAATACCCAGACTGGCTCAGATATTGTCATGTAGCTTTTGAAATGGATTCAGGCTGGAAATTTTGCTGAGGCTTGGCAATACCGCCTTGAGTGGTCTCTTCCAGGATGACTCCGCCCCCATCCACAGGGCGCAATGGTTCACGGAATGGTTTGATGAGAATGAAAATGCTGTATAGTACTGTGCAAATGTCTGCAAAGGAATGCTGTAGAGCAAAGATGCCTTCATAAATAATAATTAAATGTTTCTATATTTAAAAAGAAGTACTATAAAGAGCAGTAAACAGTACAGTAATAAATGAAACAAAGTCAATATTTGGTGTGATGATCCTTTGTATTAGTATTAGTAGTCTCAGGTACATTTTGTGCGGCTGTATAAGGAAATTAGCCGAGCGTCTTTCAGAACCAGCCACAGTTCTTCTGGAGACTTTGATTGTCGCACTTGCTTCTTATTTTTGCAGCAAAACCAGAGCAGCCTTAATAATGTCTGTTTTTGTCTAAGAATTGGCCTCTTATGTAATACGCCGCTTTCTTCACTGACATACAAACATTTTTCTGTAACATTTAACTTTGTGCTGGAAAACTAAAAGGTTTTTTTGGTTTTTTGTTTTTTTTCTGGCTCAATAATGTAGAAGTTATAAAATAAAAATCTATAAACGTATAAAGTTTGTACTAAAAACTACTTTTGCACAGAACTGTATATCACATGTGATGGCCTTCACACTCACCAGATCTCAACCCAATTAAACGCCTACTGTAAGAGAGATTTTGGAGCGATATGTCAGACAGCGTCTACAACACTAACAGAGGGAAAATCTTTCATTGCTCCAGTACTGTTCTAGAGACCTGTAGAAGTTATGACAAGGTGCACTGGTTATGGTTGCTCATGTTAGTGCAACACCTTACTAATACAGTTATGATGGGGTTTTTTTTTCCTTTGAATGTTTGCCTTTGAAACGTGTTTCAGGCAAAAGCCTTTAGATCAAAACCTCTTTAAGATCAGCAAATACATACTTGTTATTTCATGCATGATAATATTGTTACCGTATACATTTATATTTGGTAATCAAATGTCTCTATGGTTAGTTGGTTGAAATGAGATTGCTATCATATGTAAAGTGCAAATCAGCTCATAACACTTGACAAGCAATTTCCTGTGTCGATGCTTGTTTCCTTTCAGCAGTGTGGAACTGTTCCATATAGAATGGATCCAGGTCGCAGCCATAGCAAATGCTACTGTGAGCCATACTGTAGATCTGTTTGGGTGTGAGAATAAAGTGTGTGTTAGGATGTAGTACATTGGGAGGTAGATTTGATTTTAGTTGTCAAATGTTTCCGTGCCTGTTCTCCCCATGACTGTGTGGGTTTTTTCTGGGTTTTCCAGTTTCCACCCACCTACCGAAAACATGCCAGTAGGTGAACTGGTTGTGTGAATGAATGTGTATGTGTGGTGCTGGGTGATGGATTGGTGTAACATCCTCACCAGGATAAACAACTTATTGAAGATGAATCAGTGGATTTTTATGTGGATCTATATCTGGGTCCACCCATCCATCCATTTTCTGTACCGCTTATCCTACACAGGGTTGCGGGGAGCCTGGACACCACCGCGCACACAATCACACACCCATACACACACTACAGACAATTTAAAGATGCCAGTCAGCCTAAAATGCATGTCTTTGAATGGGGGAGGAAACCAGAACACACCGAGGAAACCCAGATGCACGGGGAGAATATGCAAACTCTACGCACAGAGAGCGGAGGCGGGAATCGAACCCCGAACCCTGGAGGGTTCCAGGCAAAAGTGCTAACTACTGTAAGCCACCGTGCCCAACTCTATCTGGATATAATACTAATATAACGAGATGCAAACAAGCTTATAATTATAATTATAATTAGAAAAAGAGCCTTGCCCTTAAGACTATAAAGAAGACCAAAAAAAAGTATAAAGTGCGTTTGCATCACAACATCAGCATGTGTTATAGATATATAAATATTCCCTAATTACATGTGTGCCCATCTTTTGTCTTTATAACTGCCTCTAGGCCTCTTTGTGTATACTCTGTGCAGCCATTGGATCATTTGAGTATAATTATTCTTCCCCAGTTCTTGAAATATCAGTTCGAATATCAATTCTTTCACATTGCTTGGTCAATCTTTGCTCATCATTCTTAATGTATCTGTTATGATGTCATACGCTACCTTCTTCACGTCAGGTCTGGAGACAGAGAGAATGACAAAACTAATTTTTATCCCTTTTCAAGCTATTTTTCTGTTCATTTCTGCTGTATATTTTGGAATTTTTGTCATGGATGTTTGTCCTGACTGGCTTACTTTAAATTTATTGTGAATAATGTTTTTCGACCAGTTGTAAGACACGCAGAAACAGTGTGGGGGTGCAAACTTTTGCACTCTGCAGTATACGGCAAAGTTTCACAAATTTCTGTTCCTTGCACTGATGCAATCTCAGTCTCTGTACAGAGACAGAAAGGCTTCCTGTCATATCGATGAACATGACACATGATGTTGTAGCTTTCGGCAAATAAAACCCACAGTGTGTATCTCTCATTCCTTTTTTCGCCCTTCTCTCTGTCTCTGTCTTCCTATAGGGTTCTCTCTCTCTCTGTCTTTCCCTCTCTCTATCACATTCTCTCCTCTTTGGCCTTCGAGGTTTATCTCCCTTGGCCCATTCATCTGTTTGATGTTGAAAACTTGGGAAGGGTATCTGCTATCTGATGCCACGGCTCACTTCAGGCAAACAGCTGTGCGTGTTTCCCTTAAGGTGCATGTCGTCACACAGATGTGTATGTCCATATCTGTTCTGTGTGCCTGTTATCGCATTAGGATGTTTGAATGCTTTTTTTTTTTTCTAAACGCTGTATGTGTGTTTAAGTGTGCAGTCTGAAATGAAAAAAAAAGCAGACAAGCTCTCAATGGAGCTAAAAGCCCTTTAATGCTCTTATATATAATCTCTGAGCTGAGGGTTTACCATGGACTATTGTGCGGAGACTTGCTCCATCACAAAGAGGCACAGTTTGGGGAAAAAGTGAAACAGGAACAGAGAACGGGAGAGATAGTGAGAGAGGTGACCTTGATCTGGTCCCTTACCCTCTATCGTCTTTACCATAATGATGTCTGCTGGGGTTTCTCTTCTTCCTCTCAATAAAATGCCCCCCATCACTGATGAGGTTAAAACAATGTTAATAGCCTCCTCACAAAAGCATCTGGCTGGAAAATGCCATTATGTTTAATTCAGGGACAGGACTGGCGCTTGCTAGGTGCACTTTTAACGGTATAGGCCATGAGTAGATCTTTTTTGCTCTTCATGGTTTTTACCTCGACAAGTCTCATCATCATCATCATGTCATCCAAACTCTAAAGGATTACTAATACATCCATGGAGTCAGACCTTTTGGCAATTGTTAATTGAGAGTAAATGCAGCTCAAAAATTAACCTATTGGCTAGCATGAAAACCAAAATGGAGTCTGTTGGAAATGCAAAACAGGAACTCATCCACGAAACAGGAATTTCTCATCCAGGATAGTGTTGGAAGCACTACTGATCTGACTACTGATTCTACTATCAATGCTCACACTCTAGCTAGCATCTTCCCTGTGAAAAGAAATTGCCATTCTAAAACCCAATAGCAATGTGGAGTCACCAAAAGATAAGGCGTGGTACGGCCAGATTTCAATATCAAACCCAATTCCACCAAAATGATAACATGCTAACTATGAACATAATCACAACTGTGGACCTATAAAGTGTTAAGTGCACTTCCTACAGTAAGTACACAGTCGCTCATTGTAGCCCATCTGTTGCTATGGAACATTTGTCTCAACTCCTATCATTGGAAGGAACCTCCACAGGAACACCACTGACCAGATTTTGGTTGGAGCACTATTCGCAGCATAGCGTAGCAAGAAAGAAGTTTATCAGGTACAACTGGTGGATTTTAGACATTGCCAAGTTGGCCAGAGCCAGAGCCAACTTGGCAATTAGTCTTTCCATGTTAGTGAGTGAATAGATTTTTGACATGGTGAATCGAAATTATTTCACTGCCAATATTCCAATATTCCAAATAACAACTTGTTCATTCACTGGAACTGATAAGCCCTTAATCAAGCTAGACTATCTAGCCAATATTAGCTAGGACTGGTAAAAGCAATGTCATATTTACTGCTTGAGTAAGGTTTTTCTTGTTGTTGTTGATGTTCATATGAGTGCAGGGTTGGCATGGTGTGGAAGGTGTGGGGCGGCTGTGGCTCAGGTGGTAGAGTGGGTTATCCAGTAATCATAGGGTTGGCAGTTCAATTCCCGCCCACATGACTTGGGCACACAAGTTGCTTCCGACGGCAAGTTAGAGCCTCTGCTACCATTGGTGTGTGAGTGTGTGAATGGGTGAACGAGACACAGTGTAAAGCGCTTTGGAACCGCTAAGGTTAAAAAAGCGCTATATAAGTGCAGACCATTTACCATTACCATTGGGACCCCGTATAGGGTGCCCCCCCCCCGCCTTGTGCACCGAGTTCCCTATATGGGATAGGCTCCACACTCCCCCGTGACCCTGTGTAAGATAGGCGAATGATAAATGGATGGTGCATGAGTGCATAAGGTGCTCCAGTCAGCGCTTCTGTTAAAAAAAAAAAAAAACACCCTAAAGCAGCCCAGGGCCTTAACTCACACTGTTTATGAAAAAAGCTTTACTCTGTAACTTTACATGTACATGGGCCTCCGGGGTCCTGGGTTTGAACCTGGGGTTTAGTAAACCCTAACCCTATCCCTGTGTCTGATGGGCTAGAGTTCCATCCAGAGCCCATCCACCACAACCCCGAATGAATTAGCAAATGAATGGTTTATTCACAAATTAGGAATGTGTTTTAATAGCTAGTAAATGTAGTTTAATCTAGTAAATATACCTTAAAAAGCAACTTATGAAACATTAACTTAAAATGGAACTGCATTTCATTCTATGATTTTATTCTCCGTTAGCCTGTATCTATCTGAGCCTAGATTCCTGCTTGATGTGCAAGCAGTAATAACCACAACTGCAGTAAAAAAAATAAAATAAAGGCAGCCTTCAAATGCCTCGAACAACTGCCGTAAAATTGACACAAAAGTATAATAATGTAATAAAAGAGCAATATCGATCACATATCTCCAAGCTGTAGCAAATAACCTTGCAGAACAGGCTAATTTATAAAGTTATAAAATAAGCTGCCCAAGGTTGTTATGTATGCATTGTTATGTAGCGCAGGGGTAGTGTAAGGCTGAACCTCATCGCTAGCACTAGCAGGACTAATATCAGCAAACCAATTCAACATCTTCAGTGTTAGCAGGAATGTCTTTGCAGAACTAGCATTAAGGCCATATGATTGTGGCTCTCAGGCAGTTAAAGCCACCCGAGGCCTGTTTGTAAAAGAAAAAAAAGTGTTTTCATTGTCATAAACCTGATTTTACAGCTGCCAACAGTGGTGCTCAAAAGTTTGTGAACCCTTTAGAATTTTCTGTATTTTTGCAGAAATATGAACTAAAGCATCATCAGATTTTCCTAAAAGTAGACAAAGAGAACCTGATTAAACAAATTAGACAAAAATAATATACTTGGTCATTAATTTATTAAGGAAAATGATCCCAATATTACATAACTGTGAGTGGCAAAAGTATGGGAACCTCTAGGGTTAGCAGTAAATTTGAAGGTGAAATTAGAGTCAGGTGTTTTCAATCAATGGGATGACGATCAGGTGTGAGTGAGTACCCTGTTTTATTTAAAGAACAGGGATTGATCAAAGTCTAATCTTCATAACACATGTTTGTGGAAGTGTATCATGGTATGAACAAAGGAGAGTTCTGAGTTTACAAAACCATCTCTAAAGAGTTTGGCCTCCACTAGTCCACAGCCAGACAGATTGTGTATAAATGGAGGAAATACAAGACCATTGTTACCCTCCCCAGTAGAGGTCGACCAACAAAAAAGAACACTGCTGCACATCTGCAGTTTGCTAAATATCACATGGACAAGCCAGAAGGCTATTGGAAAAAAAATGTTCTGTGGATGGGTGAGAACACAATGGAACTTTTTGGTTTAAATGAGGTGTTCTGTTTGGAGAAAGGAAAACCCTGCATTCCAGCATAAGAACCCTATCCCATCTGTGAAACATGGTGGTGGTAGTATCATGGTTTCGCCTGTTTTGCTGCAATTGGGTCAGGAAGACTTGCCATCATTGATGGAACAATGAATTCTGAATTATACCAGCGAATTCGAAAGGAAAATGTCAGGACATCTGTTTCGTGAACTGAAGCTTAATAGAAAGTGGGCCAAGCAGCAAGACAACGACTCTAAGCACACAAGCCGTTAAAGAATGCTTAAAGAAGCGTAAAGTTAATGTTTTGGAATGGCCAAATCAAAGTCTTGACCTTAATCCAATGGAAACGTTGTGGAAGGACCTCAAGCAAGCAGTTCATTGAGGAAGCCCACCAACATCCCAGAGTTGACGCTGTTCTGTACCGAGGAATGGGTTAAAATTCCTCCAAGCCGATGTACAGGACTGATCCACAGTTACCGAAAACGTTTAGTTGCAGTTATTGCTGCACAAGGGGGTCACACCGGATACTGAAAACAAAACTTCACATATTTTTCCCCCTCACAGATATGTAATATTGGATCATTTTCCTCAATAAATAAATGACCAAGTATAATATTTTGTCTCATTTGTTTCATTGGGTTCTCTTTATGTACTTTAAGGACTTGTGTGAAAATCTGATGATGTTTTAAGTCATATTTATGCAGAAATATAGAAAATTCTGTTGGGTTCACAAACTTTCAAGCACCACTGTAAGTGACATATAGCACTAGATATACAGTGAGGGAAAAAAGTATTTGATCCCCTGCTGATTTTGTATGTTTACCCACTGACAAAGAAATGATCAGTCTATAATTTTAATGGTAGATTTATTTGAACAGTGAGAGACAGAATAACAACAAAAAAATCCAGAAAAACGCACATCAAAAATGTTATAAATTGATTTGCATTTTAATGAGGGAAATAAGTATTTGACCCCTCTGCAAAACATGACTTAGTACTTGGTTTAAAAACCCTTGTTGGCAATCACAGAGGTCAGACGTTTCTTGTAGTTGGCCACCAGGTTTGCACACATCTCAGGAGGGATTTTGTCCCACTCCTCTTTGCAGATCTTCTCCAAATCATTAAGGTTTCGAGTCTGACGTTTGGCAACTCGAACCTTCAGCTCTCTCTACAGATTTTCTATGGGATTAAGGTCTGGAGACTGCCTAGGTCACTCCAGGACCTTAATGTGCTTCTTCTTGAGCCACTCCTTTGTTGCCTTGGCCATGTGTTTTGGGTCATTGTCATGCTGGAATATCCATCCACGACCCATTTTCAATGCCCTGTCTGAGGGAAGGAGGTTTTCACCCAAGATTTGACAGTACATGGCCCCGTCCATCGTCCCTTTGATGCGGTGAAGTTGTCCTGTCCCCTTAGCAGAAAAAAAACCCCAAAGCATAATGTTTCCACCTCCATGTTTGACGGTGGGGATGGTGTTCCAGGGGTCATAGGCAGCATTCCTCCTCCTCCAAACACGGCGAGTTGAGTTGATGCCAAAGAGCTCCATTTTGGTCTCATCTGACCTCAACGCTTTCACCCAGTTGTCCTCAGAATCATTCAGATGTTCATTGGCAAACTTCAGACGGGCATGTATATGTGTTTTCTTGAGCAGCGGACCTTTCGCGCGCTGCAGGATTTCAGTCCTTCACGGCGTAGTGTGTTACCAATTGTTTTCTTGGTGACTATGGTCCCAGCTGCCTTGAGATCATTGACAAGATCCTCCCGTGTAGTTCTGGGCTGATTCCTCACTGTTCTCATGATCAATGCAACTCCACGAGGTGAGATCTTGCATGGAGCCCCAGGCCGAGGGAGACTGACAGTTCTTTTGTGCTTCTTCCATTTGCGAATAATCGTACACCAACTGTTGTCCCCTTCTCACCAAGCTGCTTGGCAATGGTCTTGTAGCCCATTCCAGACTTGTGTAGGTCTACAGTCTTGTCCCTGACATCCTTGGAGAGCTCTTTGGTCTTGGCCATGGTGGAGAGTTTGGAATATGACTGATTGATTGCTTCTGTGGACAGGTGTCTTTTATACAGGTAACAAACTGATATTAGGAGCACTCCCTTTAAGAGTGTGCTCCTAATCTCAGCTCGTTACCTGTATAAAAGACACCTGGGAGCCAGAAATCTTTCTGATTGAGAGGGGGTCAAATACTTTTTTCCCTCATTAAAATGCAAATTAATTTATAAAATTTTTGACATGCGTTTTTCTGGATTTTTTTGTTGTTATTCTGTCTCTCACTGTTCAAATACAACTACCATTAAAATTATAGACTGATCATTTCTTTGTCAGTGGGCAAACGTACAAAATCAGCAGGGGATCAAATACTTTTTTCCCTCACTGTATGGGGTGGATAAAGTCATTTAATGTCCCGTAATAGACAGTGAAGACAACAATATTGAAGGCATTTCACACTTATTTAAGGGTTTCTATTAATTAATGCTGTAAATCAGTCCTCAAGCTCTCGGATGAGTGGTGAAGCGTCTTCCGGTAACGCAATTCCAATTTGCCGAAACTTACTACGACTAGAAATTCACAGTACCCTGCATTACTGAAAACATTCACAGATATTACTAGACATAATTTCTGCTATAATGTGTCTAATATCTCTTTCACACTGCATTAATTTAAATCACTGAACGATGTGTAACCTAATTAAGCTAAATTATACCACAGCACTGTTGAATTCTCAAATCTGATTGGTCAGAACTACTGCCTCTCACACTAGTGCCAGCTGCAAGGCAAATCATTTCATTTATATTACTGCAATAGATTATCATTTCTATATTAACGGGTAATTCAGAGGGACTTGTATGGTGAACACTCTATGTATTCTAAGACGAATAATAAACAGATTAAAAAACTAGAACAACAAATCATTGACATATTCACGTTGTCTGTTGAGACTTCATTTAACATTTATGAAAGGAGTCTCCAGTGTCAGTGATTTATAACAGTCGGTAAGTTTTCCACCATGGGACAGTCTTCAGGACAGAGGACTTTGCTGTTGCTCTGTAACATGATAAGCTGCATTTTGTGTCTTATTCACTTCCCAAGAGAGATATAAAGAGAGGCTGGTGAGAGAACAAGCATTCAGAGCTGCTTATGTGATAACAGAAATCTTGTTTGGCAGATGTTCCACAACATTAAAGGTAACTATAAACTGATTAAATTAAAATGTACTGTGCTTTTTTTTTGCTGTGGTATAAAAGGTACAAAGCATTTGGGACATTCTGTTGTTGAACATCAACATCAACCACTGCATCATGGATTATTTTCCTATAACAGCACAGCCCACAAGGCATTATTCTTTACATGCCTTAGTATATCACAAACCCTGTGGGGGGGCACTGTGGCTTAGTGGTTAGCACGATTGCCTCACGTCTGGGGTTGGAGGTCCGAATCCTGCCTCCGCCGTGTGTGTGTAGAGTTTACATGTCCTCCCCGTGCTTTGGGGGTTTCCTCCAGTTACTCCCCCAGTCCAAAGACATGCGTTGTAGCCTGATTGCTATCTCTAAATTGTCCATAGTGTGTGAATGGATGTGTGTGTGCGTGAGAGATTGTTCCCTGAGATGGGTTGGCACCCCATCTCAGGGTGTCCCTTGCTTTGTGCACCGAGTCCCCTAAACCTGTGTAGGACAAGTGGTACAGAAAATGGATGGACGGACAAAACCCTGTAATATGCTCTTGAGCCCTCTAATGAGCCACCGTATTTATTATTGTGTTCTGAATCTCCCCGACGTTCCAGCTACGTTTTCTGTGGGTTTATTGATAAATAACATCCAACCAGTTCAATTTATTCACACTGTCCAGCAATATAATTTTAATATTCCATTTTGTCCATACCATAATAGCCCCAGACAGGCTAGCCTTCGTTCCCCATGCACATCAGTGAGCCTTGGGCTCCCAATGTCACCGGTTCATCAGTTGTCCTTCCCTGGAAAACTTTTGGTAGGTACTAACCACTGCATACCGGGAACACCCCACAAGACCTGCCATTTTGTAGATGCTCTGACTCAGTCGTCTAGCCATCACAATTTGGCCCTTGTCAAAGTCGTTCAGATACTTACGCTTGCCCATTTTTACTGCTTTCAACACATTAACTTTGAGAACTGACTGTTCACTTACTGCCTAATACATCCCACCTCTTGACAGGTGCCACTGTAACAAGATGATCAATGTTATTCACTTGATAGAGTTGATAGAGAATATTTTTTTTTAGCTTCTAGTGGCATTTTGATTGCGGCAACAACAAAAGTGTAAAATTGTGTTTTGTGTGCAATGCTATGTCAATTGCCATGCACAGCTGGCTTAATATTGCACTCAAACTACATAACAGTAGCATAGATTTACCCCAGGTAGTCAGGGCTGTGTACAGCGTTAATGATTAATTTCTAATGTTCTACTTCCATTCTTCTATAAACTGCTCTGACTCTGGTTAATAATTATTATTATTATAATGTGTTCCACTAACACTCAATGATACTGTACATATATTTAAAAAAATAAAAAATAAAAAAAAAAACAAAGGAATCAATGGGAAAACAAGGAAACAAAGAATAGTAGGCAGAAGAAAGGGAAAAGTATTGGGAGAAAAGGTTTCTTTTAAGGATCTGCCCCAAATTTATGTCAGCTTGGTTTTAGGCACCACCAGTAATCCAGAATTGGTGGACCTGAGAGTCTGAGCAGGGGTGTAGGGTTGTAGTGCTTTGTAAGTGAAAAGCAGGAGTTTGTAGTTAATTCTTTATGAAATGAATAGCCAGTTGCAGTACAGATGTAATGTCTGTTGAAAGTTGCTATGAGTTGGTATGATCTAGCAGCTGAATTTTGAATCGTTTTGAGTCCCTTTAGAGTTTTATCAGAAATGCCAAAGAAGTGAGAATGACAGTAATCTAAGCATAAGGTCATGAGGTCATGACAGCATGCACCAGCAACGTTTCAAACTTAAGTAAGGGTCTACTTTGGGCAATGTTGCGGAGCTGATAAAAAGCAATGTTTATGAGTGACCTGATATGGGGTTCCAATGAAAGTGTGTTGTCAAAAATTATACCTAGATTACGAACATTTGTAGAAGGTTTACCAGTGGCACGGTCAATATCAACAGAAAATTCTGACGATTTAGAGATTTTTACGGATTTTTAGTTTTAGGGGCGACAAGTTAAAAATTTCTGTTTTGTCAGGGTTTCAAGTTTAAAGAAGTTGGAGTCCATCCATTATTTTATATTATGAATACATTCAGCTAATAAGGTTGGAGAAAGAGCCGTGGTGAACGTAGTAGTGGAATAAATCTGAGTGTCATCTGCATAATAGTGGAAGCTGAGACTGTGTTTGGGAGTGATCTGAACAAGGGGAAATGGAGGGGACCAAGCACCAGGTTAGTTCATTTCATTTGATTGAGTTTAAGTGACCTATTGCTTTCTGATGTTTGCCTCACACCTCCAGGGTTGGGGGTTCAAATCCCACCTTCGCCCTGTGTATGTGGAATTTGCATGCTTTCCTCATTTTTCAAGGGTTTCCTCTGGGTACTCTGGTTTCCTCCTACAGTCCAAAGACATGCATTATAGGCTGATTGGCATTTCAAAATTGTTCTTCGTGTCTATTTTTTCAAAAGAAATCAATATAAATGGACATCGTTAACTCCTTAACTCGTCCCAGCCATCTGCACTTCTGATTTCTTGTCGATTGTGGCGATTTTATCATGTTACTAGTTCAGTAAACATGATAGAGAATGAGATTAAGATTGTGCCGTTTTTTATTGTTTTGCTTTATTTTTATACGAATATGATATTAACATTTATGTCCAGATAGCACACATATGTCGACGTACGACAGGCACAATTTACATCTCAATAATGGTGCACGCCTCATTTGCTAATTGAGAGGATATCAACACAACATTGTTTTTATGACCATCTGCTATTTTCAGCTGCGTTTGAGTATAATGTGTGATTGTAAGACAGCAATCCATCTTGATGATGATTTATTAAATCTGCGCGTTCTCGCCCTATCACGAGCAGATTGCGATTATGACATAACTTGCTTTGTGGGGGAGCTGTAACTCAGCAACTTGTCTAAAACGTATCAAAAACTGAATATTAAGAACATGCATTATCTAGAACAATGTTGTGTCAGTGTTTTCCCAATTTGCAGATAAGCCACATGCGACACCAATGAAATTTTCCACACGTTGTGATGATGTGTGTACTATCAGGGTGGGGTCTTTTTTTATATAATTCTTTTTATTAATTTTATATTATTTGATGTTGTGCTGTTGAATGCTATTCTGATTGGTCAGAATAGTTTCTGTTGTTTCTATAGTAACAGCTAACACAGGAACTTGCATCACAATCAGATTTTACTAGAGATGCACCGATACTAAATTTCTCAGCCGATACGGATAACCGATTATTCAGAGTGATATCGGCCGATACCGATAACCGATACCGATAGTTCTGCCTTTTATACCTTCTTATAAATTAATAATGATTCATTTAAAAGAATTCTGTAAGAAATGCAAATAAAAACTTTATTCTCTCCATTTCAACAAGTTGTTTCACAGTAACTGGTCTCATAAACAGAAAACACATTGACTCAACATCGAAACTTCTGCGTCGTAAAATTTACTTACGGAGTAAAATTTTAGCAGTGCAGAGCTTACAGAGATTATAAACTGCAGTTTTGTCGTCATCCCACACAAGAGACATCTTCTTTACACACAGCACGAAATTGATGTGTTTTCCCGCCCTCTTTTGATTGACAGGATATAATCGGCCATGATCATCGGATGTTTTTACACTATCGGCCGATAGCCCATAGCGGGAAAAATAGCCTTTATCGGCCGATACCGATTATCGTCCGATACATCGGTGCATCTCTAGATTTTACAAATGTGTGCAGTTGTTGATAGGAAGTTTTCTGTGAGACAATGATTATTTAGCATTTTTTGAAGGAGTCTCCAGTGTCAGCACTTGGTAACAGTCAGAGGTAAAGCTGTAAAGTTAGAGGAGTCTGTACTTTGCGGATTCTCTGAAACAGGAAACGGTACGTGTTTTGTCTTATTAACATCAGGAGAGAGAAGAAAGAGACTGGTGATGGAGTGACTGTTTAAAAGGAATGACTGCTATAGCATAAGTGATAACAGGAACCAACTTTGACGGACATTCCACGACATTAGTTTAACTATAAATGGATAAAAAGTCACTCTTTAATAAATTTTTTACAAAATTGTTAGAGTTGCCAGATGTTTTTGCTATAAGAGGAATAATACGCTTTGGCATGCGCTGTTATTGGAGAAGAATCAACTTCGGGGTGGCAACTGTAACCACTTCTCGTCGAGCCGTGTCACACTACTCAATCGTTGGAAAGTTTCATATAAAAAGCGCACACAGGTCCTGTTACATATTTTAATAGAAATATTAACATTTAATTTTCAGCTTCCCTATTTGGGCTCTTAAAAGTTTCTCATTAATGAAATCATGGGACTGGGAAGCACACTGGAACATTTATTAGGCAGTAAAACTTTTATTTTCCAACCTTGATGTCACTCCTGTGGCTGCAAGTGCAAAACAGGAACTTATCCAGAAACTGTGTACTTCTCAATTTTATATAGTCTGGAAACTATGTGTTTCCTCAAAAGGTTTCATAAGCTCAGTGGAAATGTGCCTAGCTTGATAAACCTCACATTCTGACGGGCAAAAATCTCAAATCTTGCAAAACTGCTTAGCAGTGTGTCTCAGCTATCTGCTGAAGTGCAGCTGTCTACACCTTGATGCAGTATGTGGTAAGGATATTATGGCTCTGGAGGTGTGTGTGTGTGTGTGTGTGTGTGTGTGTATCTATACACAGGGCTACGTGCTGAAGCTGTGTTGCATCATGTGCCTGTTTTAATCGCACAGCTCTGTGTGAAGTGTTGACCTAGCAGAAGCCATCATCATCATCATCATCGGCAGCAGCCGTATCGTCATCATCTAGTGCACTCTGCTGCATTCGCATTTTCGCCAGGCCTGAGCGAACACAAGCGAGAGAAATGAGAGGGAGAGGTAGAGAGAGAGGTGGACAGTTGGCGTTAGAGAGGAAAAGGGAGTAGGAGACGGTGCATGTAAAAATCTGATGAATAGTAATAAGCTTTGGAAGTCTGTAATCAGCAGCTGCTTAGCAGGAAGGAGAACTGACGCAAACGGCTCATGATTTCGTTCTTTTTAAAGAGATTTCTGACTTCCATCATCTCCACTCAGAATTTCTCCACAGCCTGATTAAAGCTATTAGAGTACTCAGATTCGCGGCTTCCAGAAGACCTCAGGCCCTTCTGTCTCTCATTTTCTCCGAGAAAAGGCATCTGATTGGAGCTTTATTCCTACTGATCACGGTGAATTATGGTGCCCTTGAGAATGGCGTCCTCCGAAAACCAATCTTGAAAGTAAGAGTTTTCAGTGATTCATCGCTGTTCCACCGTTCTATTACAGATATAAAAATCTCCTTTCATCGCACCTCTGCAGGCCCTTCAACAGTAACAGAGAAGATTAATTAATGCTGTAAATCAGCTCTTTATCACCAGCTGAAATGGCCGGACTATAAAGAGATACTCTGGACTTTCTTCTGTCCAGCAGAGGGACAGACAGAACGAGGTTCTAAAGAGATGCTTTTTAATTTTGTCCTGAATTATGGCTGCATGTGAACACGGAACCATCTCACACCCACACACACTAATATTTCTATTGCTGTACTTGTGGGGACCAAATGTTCGTATAAACACATTAAGATGACAAGATGAGTTGTGGGGCCCATTGCTGGCCCTCAAGTTTACATGCAGACATGTTCTCTCTTGTTGTCTCTCTCTCTCTCTCTCTCTCTTTCTAGCATTCACTCACACACACACACACACACACACACACACACACACTGAACTGTTCCTTTGTGGCCAAAGCTATGATTAGCACAAGGCTTCTAATTACAGACTTCTTAATGCATTTGCTCTGTGTGTGAACAGGTGAACAGCATGCTACCAGATTAAAAGGTGAATGCAAACACACACTCTTAGGGATACACCAATCCATTACTAAGTATCTCGAACAGTTGATATCATCCTAGAATTGCTGGATCAGGTTTGGATGGATGTTTCCAGTCTAATCCATGGGTGTATTTTTTTTTTTAAATAAAAGTCATGTGATGTCGACTGACCTGGATATTTGCCCGATCCGGATCTTTCTATCTGTTCTTGGTTCTTTCTGAGTAGGCTTTTAGAGTCGGAAAAGCACTTCAAAGTTAGTTGAATTGCAGTTCTAGAACTGACATGGAATGCTTTGTTCTTTTTAACTCAGGGGTTTTTGTTGTTTTTGTAAAGAATTGAAATTATTTTGGTGAAAAATCTAAGATAAAACAAAGGCAATTTGAGTAAACACAAAATACAGTTTTTAAATAATAGTTATTTACTGAAGCAAAAAATGTATCCAATACCAACTGGGCCTGTGTGAAAATGTATTTGCCCCTAATTCCCCTAATAGTTACTAATTCCCCAAATCTATGAAACTACATTCATAATGGGGTTCAGCTGGACTAGACGGAACCAGGCCTGATTAATGCAAACGCCGTTCAATCAAATCAACACTTAAATAGAACTTTTTCAACAGCATGAAGCTGGTTAAATGGTAACACCCAGTGTCTTACCCAGTAACACACTATGCCAAAGTTGAAAGATTTTCCAGAAATTATGAGGAAGAAGGTGATTGAAATACATCAGTCTGGGAAGGGTTACAAAGCTATTTCAAAGGCTCTGGGACTCCAAAGAACCACAGTGAGAGCCATTATCTCCAAATGGAAAAAACTCTGCACAGTAGTGAACCTTCCAAGAAGTGGCCGACCTTCCAAAATTCCTCCAAGAGCACAGCGACGACTCATCCAGGAAGTCACAAAAGAGCCAAGGACAACATCAAAGGACCTACAGGCCTCTCTTGCATCAGTAAAGGTCACTGACTCCACTATCAGAAAGACACTGGGCAAAAATGGCATCCATGGAAGAGTGGCGAGGTGAAAACCACTGCTGACCCAGAAGAACATTAAGGCTCGTCTGAATTTTACCAAAACACACCTTGATGATCCTCAAACGTTTTGGGAGAATGTTCTGTGAATTGTGTGACGAGTCGAAAGCAGAACTGTTTGGAAGTCAGAGGTCCAGTTACATCTGGCATAAACCAAACACAGAATTCCACAAAAAGAACATCATACCTACAGTCAAGCATGGTGGTGGAAGTGTGATGATCCAAAGCATAGGAGTTAGTCTTAGTCCTAGAAGTAAGTGAAAGACTGATCTCCAGTTATCAGAAGCGTTTGGTTGCAGTTATTGCTGCAAAAGTTGGCACAACCAGATTTTAAGTTTAAGTGGGCAGTTAGTTTTTCAAATGACTGACAGGTTTTGCTTCAACTAAAAACTGTATTGTGTGTTTACTCCGGTTGCTTTTATTATTATGTTGTATTTCATTTGAAGTTCTAAAACTATTTAGTATGAGATACACACAAACAGAAGAAATCAAATACTTTTTCACAGCCCTGTAGTTGCTCAAGCTATTAGTTCTAATTTTCTTAACTTTTTTTAGTCTGTCAAGTCCTCTATTTCTTGTTATTTGGCTCTTTGTTCATCACTGCAGTCAGGGTGTTCCACTTAAGTGGTCAGTGTAAACAATCGTTTAAAAATAGCTTGCCCATTACTGTTGCAACGGTGCAACGAGGTGACACAAACGACTGCAACGTCGAAGCTTGACGTCACTTTGTTTGAACAGAAAACTACAAAACTTGCACTTTCATCTATAGCTATGTTTCCATCCATGTATTTTTATGCAAATTTTGGGATATCACATTTAAAAAAAAAAAAACCCCACTGAAAACACAAGATGGAAACACCAGATGCAAATAAAATCTTCAAAATATGCTTAAAAAACTTATGAGCTCAATTGAAGTGGATAATATTTTTTTTATTTGATAAGAAGATGTGCAGATAAACTACGATGGAAATACATTTATAGAATAAATTCCTAAGCATCAAAAAAGTCATGTGACTCTGCCTCAACAAATCAGGTGATTTGGATTATTGCCTCACAAAAGCGGACCAATCTCGTTGCACAGCATGTCGAATGTTGTTTTTGTCATTCTGAAATGCCTGAGCCAAACTCTCTCATCGAAATGATTTGGTATAATTACCTCCCAGAACTGTCTCACACGATTCCGTTCCCAAGTATCAGGCGTCCGCCTCCGATCACGAGATAACATGAGGTTTGTGATGGTGGTTCGTCTGCACGCCCTGAAACGCAAGTGATTTACTAAATTGGAAAAAAGAGCAACAGTGGCTTCCACGGATGCAACAATTTCCATTTGTATTGATGTTTTGTATTGATACTCACACATGGGTACAACACATGGGATGGAAACGGTGCTTTATTCGCAAATGTTTTATGCAATATTCAAATTTTTTTCCACACAAGTTAAATTCGCAATTTGGCTGGAAACATAGCCGATGACGACTTTTTGTTTACTATTCCATTGTTTAATGAGCACTCTGCAAATAGCTACTGCTCAGAAACACCATGTGCATTGAAAGCCGCTCTCGACAGCACTTTTAAAGAATCAGAAACAAGGCCTTAAAGCTCATAATCAGTGAAGGAAATTGCATTGAACAGCACATCCTCACATTTTTAAAGGATCAGAACAGGGGAATGGCTGATACTCAAATCTATGATATTGATATTGCATTTTAAAATTTGATGCCATCCCACCCACCTTTTCTACCTTTCTCTGTGAAGTGTGTGTGGGTCTTTGTGGTCACTTGAATACCTGATTTTAAGTTCTGCTAGGAAACATGAAGTGTCAGAAATACCCTGGCGGTTATTTAGGTCTGTCAGCAAGAGCAGTCTGCTGTGTCTCAACAGAACAGAGAGAGCAGGAAGCAGGGCACAAGTTGCCTCAAGAGGAATGCCAAAAACAGGCATTTGTTCAAGGAACAACACCATTTCAAAATCTGCATCACTGCACTCATGTAAATGTGGCTCAGTTTCCAAAGAACTGTTTGGTCATTTCTGGCAAATGGTTTGTGGGAGCTGTGAGTTAAGGGCTCTCCTGCAAATGTGTGGAAACGTATTAGCAATGCAACTCCAAATCTTCCACTTTGCAAAGCAAGTTTATAAGGTCTTCTTATGAACGTGATGTTACTGTGACATTCAGTCTAGACGTACAAGCATCTGGTTAGCAAATACTTAATCCTTATTGACTTGGAAGTGAGGCCAAATCCAATTCAAGCATGAAGTTGAGCAATCGATGGTTCAGGACCTTAACACGGCTTTTTGGCTTTGTTGTGCTTTCAGATCACAACATCCTGGTCATCAGTACAAAACTGTTCACGTGAACTATCTCTGTGCCCAAGAATCATTCATTCATTGATTGATTCATCCTCATTAACTTTTATCCTGGTCAGGATTGAAATAGGGTTGGGCCTATCCGAGGAACACCAAGTTCACGGTGGGAATACACTCTGGATGGGATACCAGTCCATCACTGGGAACCATGCACAAATTTATTCACACCTATGGGCAATTTAGCATAGCCAGTCCAAACATCAGCATGTTTTTGGGAGGTGGGAGAAAACCGGAGAACCCAGAGTAAACCCATAAGGACACATACGATACTCAGAGAACTAACCAAACTCTGAATCAAACTGGGTACTGCACCACCATACTGTAAGAAATGGCTAAACAAATCCTTCCATCCATCTATTTTCTGTACCACTTATCCTACACAGCTTCACAGAGAGCCTGGAGCCTATCCCAGGGGACTTGGGGCACAAGGCAGGGGACACCCTGGACGGGGTGCCAACCCATCACAGGTCACAACTGCACATACACTCACACACCCAATCACACACTTCAGACAATTTAGAGCTGCCAATCAGCCTACAGAACATGTCTTTGGACTGGGGAAGGAAACCACCAAAGCATCTCATAACAAAGAATAGGAAACTCTGGGCTTCTCGTATGGTGGAAGCTTTGCTTGAGATACTCATGTGCGACAATTTGTGTTTAATGATTTTATTGTGTCACAGATTATCATTGGACAACCAACAGCCAATTTTGTTGTGAGGATGTACAGGATATGTCGTTTGTACTCATGTCATATTGTTGCCCAGTCGATTTTTTCCACTGCATCTGGGACCATTGCATTATGAACCCTGAGTCACTGTGTATTTCTCTGACAACCCTGAGGTGTCTGAATTTTGACTCCACAATATATTGTTGATTAAATATTGCACCGTTAGTCTCTACACCATTTCAGAAAACGCCAGTCCAAATTTGAACGCTGCCATGCTGCTGCGTGTCGGTGTTGCATTTTTATGCCTGAGGAGGTAGCACAGCCGAGGAGGAATTTCATTATTACAGTGAATAAATAAAAGTGTTATTTTGCAAAGCAAATAAAAGCAATACTCGTTTATTTACTGCCTGTAGTCATTTCTAAGCAGTTTATTTGTGTGTCGTTCACACAGGTCAGTTGGCGGTGGGCACGTGTGAGATTGTGATGTTAAACAGAGACAGCAGTCAGCCCAAGCGCACCATCGCCAGACAGACGGCCCGCTGTGCCTGTCGGAGAGGCCAGATCGCAGGCACCACCCGGGCACGACCAGCATGTGTGGACGGTAAGGCTAAATAGAAAGGGGTTATTGTTAGCAACCCACAACTTAATTAAGCATCATTTAGAAACAAGACTAGGCAAACATAATTCAGCAGACCATGAATGCAGCCTGTGAGACACATTCACTGTTTCTCTAGTTCACTGGTTCCCAAGCTATTCCTTGGGGACCTCCACATGATCCACATTAAGATCCCAACAAAAATATAAACCGAGCAGTTACAAACAATGAATACAAGGTACAGGTGTGTCAGGAGTTGACAAAAAGCAACAATGGAGCATAACTGCAGCAAAATGATCACCCTGAGGACCTAGCTCAGGGGTGTCCAATCTTATCCAGAAAGGGCCGATGTGCATGCAGGTTTTCATTCTAACCAAGCAGAAGCCATACCGAAGTCTACAGAAAGCCAAGATCAACGGATTAAACAGGTGGAATCAGGTGTGACTCCTGCTCGATTGGAATGAAAGCCTGCACCCACACCGGCCTTTTGTGGATAAGATTGGAACTGGCTGGTAAACACAGTTTTGTTAAACCCTTTAAAAAAGTCTACTTGATAACATTAGGATTTTGGGCTAGCATTATATTTACTTCCTAGTGAATATATTTACATGCCTTAAGTATAGCAATTTAATTTTGAGGTACTAGGGATCTTGAATTTCCTGAATCTCCAACGGTTTTGGCCCCCTTCGCGTTCCACGTCTTGTACACCCATTTTGGAACTTCTTGGCATTCCACTTTATATGACTTCCTGTTCTTATGCCTTTTTGTAATTAGCTCCACCTGTTCCTTGTTTCCAGCTTCCTTATATGTTCCTCCACCTGACCACTCATGTTTCTCAGAAGTTCAAACGTCACTTCCATAGTTTGCACTCTTAATCCTTAAAGCATCTTTTTTCCCTCCTCCTGGGGGACCTTGTAAAAATTTCTTTGTCGTACTCCATAACAGTGTTTGCCTATCGGAGAGGCTTCTCAATGGAACTCCATGGAACTGTTTGGAGAACATTTGAGGAATCCTTTTTAAAAACACAGGTCCCATTCCCCCCCCCCCCCCCATAGACTTGTCTTAGTATTTTATGACTCCTACTATGTATATCAGTTATCATTTTGGATTAACCCCAGTAAAACTCGGGATCCATCGTGATTCCCTGAATTCTGCTACCTTGCAGTTTATTCTGCTAATTGCCCATAATTAAACACAGGTCATATGATCTTATGTTTGGCACTAATGCCTTTGGTTTTTTTTTTACTTGATGTTATTCCACTTAATGGTTTTGTTCGAATCATTCCCAGTCTTGTAGTAGTATGACTGAACATTCAAATAGTGCTTTTAAAAAGGATTTCGCTCAATCTGTGTCTGGAAAGGCAAATCCCTAGTGCAAGAATATTGAGTTCAGTCTTCTAGGATTGTTTACCAACCTAAAGAAGACAAACATGTTAAATACACAAATTTCTATCCACAGTGGGCCATGGCTGCCAACTAATATTCTCAGTCAATCTTCATTGATACTGCAATGTCAACAAGTCAATTAAACCAATGTGTCAGAATTTAAACCAGTCAGTTTTGACTAAGCATGTAACTGACAAGAGAAATCAGGAACAGATGACATGCACACATGTTGGCAGTTACGGAAAGAAAACAATGGCAGTATTACGGCCAGTGAAGGATTTTTCCAGGGAGTTAGAAAGTTAACCAAGTTAACCAGACTGCACAACATGGACAAAACACTGTATTGTGAGGTTTTTGGTACAGAGATTACTGTATTCCCTGGAATATATTCAACATGCATTGGTGTATCTCTGCAGTGACTTGCTTAAAGTTCTACACTAGTGCTTGGAAGATTGTGAGCTCAAATCATGGGCAAAACGCCAATGTTACGCCCTTGAGCCTCATATTGTAAAACTCTGTCCTTAGATTGGAATGCTGCCTCGTTTGTAAGCCGTGTTGGATAGACGCATCTTACGAACGTACAAATATAAAATGCGCTATTTCGACATCATTTAAATGCCATGATTCATTCAATTATATAATCATCACTGCATTCCAAACACTGATCCTGAGAATGATCAGGATCATCAGAGCATGTAATTACCCTTTTACTAATTGCGTAGAGGGTTCATTCTGTGATAGCACTGTATTAATATCCCTAATACTTTATAATGAATGCTCCTACTACTTATGCAAAGAAACATTTCCAGACCTTTTTGAAAATGCAGATTTTTGCATTAACATTTGTATTTAGCATTCTATTGCCCAAATGCTCAATATGCTATTTTGCTCTTATACCACAGCTCTGAATACTCAAATCTGATTGGTCAGAAAGTGTTGATTGATTTTCTATAACAGCAGCTCTGACAATAGTTTCAGCTCTGCTTATTCTAATATATTATAGTTTCTATAGTAACAGCTTAATCGCAAGTAATCTATGGCTAATAATAAGAAATATAATTGTTGGTTAATTATTGATGATGTTTTCTGTAAGGAGATGTTTAAGATTTTTGGAATTGACTATTTTGCAGTGTATCCCCAAGTGTTTTATTCTTTACTTGTAGTATTTGGGCACATATTGTATATCAGTGGTTCTCAAACTGGGGGCCCCAGATGGTGCCGGGGGGGTGCATAGAAATTCTAGAACATTTTAAAAAATGTATTTTACCTGTGATGTACATAAAAATGAGAAATATTAATAAATTAAATCAGTTATACACAGCACACGAAGACACACACCAAACAGAGACATCTGTCGATATACTAGTGTATAGTACTGTTAGCCACACGCTGATAAAACCTGAGACTATTTAAAATGGATAAGTTTTTAGATTGAGGACGTAGTCTCTTATCTGAGAAAGTTAATACAGAAGAGCCTAGTGTGAAAAAAAACGAAACTCTGAATATTTGATGACTCTAGGGGCCACAAAGGGATGCAGCATACACAAGCAGGGCCTCACGCTGAAAATGTTTGAGAACCACTGCTGTATATTGTTGTATATAAAAATTTTCTAACGAGCCGTAAAACTTTTAGTGCGTTCTGGAACTCTCAGAGGTTCACTTCTTGTCGGACCATAATAGCATGCTCTGTCATGTTTAATTCTTTACATATGAAAGATGCAATCTTCCATTGACCATCTTAGTAAATTAGCTTGTGTGTAGATTCAAACCTTAGGTAAATCAGGGTCTTCATATCTTCTTGTGATTTCTGCGTTATAATCTAGAACAAAGGTGTTTCTATCTGAAAGTAAGGCACTAAAGTGTGAACTTTTCCGATATCCTTTTTTTTTTCTTTCTCAGCAAATGCACTGTATATTAGGCACCTGTTGTACTTTACTCTGCAGTGTGATCCAATGATCACATGATCCGTTCATCAACTTTGTCTTCGTTTGTCTTTAACTCTACAGTCACAAGATCCCGAAGAATTTTGTTCTGCATATCATGAAAGTAAAAATTAAGCTATTTTGATTTATTTTTTTTTCCCCTGTTCAAGCCAAATCACTGCCAGACGTCAAGGCAATTGGGATTCAGAAGCTTCTCTCCAGTAGCGTGAATTGTAGCATCAATTTTCAGGCAATAGCAGCTCTGTTTCATAGTAGGAGCTTTGTTCATAATTCAGTGCAAATGACTTACTGGCCAGGATGGAGCTAATATTGCCAACATCACTGGGCCACAAATGTGTTTGCTAATAGCCTCACCGGTCAGAGGGGAAAATCTGAGTGATGATTATGTGACTGTACTGAGCAAGAGCCAGAATTTGGATGTTGTCAGTACTTGAAAATCTGATTCCACTCCAGTCAAGTCTCAACTGAAACTGTAGGAGATCCAGATGGATGTGCAGAACTCCAGACAGGAATTGCAGCTTCCTGCTGACGTCTAACAAATAGCACAGAACATGGAGAGTTCAGTTTCCCAAACCCTGCTCCATCTCTCCACATAACCATGCCACTTTTAGAGATCTATACATAGTCTTTTTGTTGATTTATAGTTGTACTCATAAGCAGTCTGTAACCATTAATACCAACATACTGAGTCACTATCATTTTCTACTATTTATTACTCCCTAGATCGTTTTGTTTTATTGACCACATTAGTTAATGCTCAGTAAATAAATCCTATTTAGAAAGGAAATGGAGTATTGTGAAATTACGTTTAGTCATTTAGCAAAAAGACGCTAATAATATTTTTGATCTCAGTGCAACCAAACATAATTGGGTGTCAGCTTTGACAAAAAAGATTCTAACGATGAGAAATAGTGGGTTCCAGCAGAGGCCTGGCCTTTTCTTCTGGCAATTTTGTCTGCTCGGTTCTCTTACTATATCGCTCTCTTATTCTCACTTTCTCAAATCAGTCAAAGCACAATATTTTTCCAGTATACACTATTGTATATGGCTGAGTAGTGCTTGGATTTCTTTTAAGATAGAACCTCAATTTGAATTATGACCTAAAAAGAAATAACTAAATAACTGGAAAATCTGTCATTGAACCTAAATAGTTCATAGAAACCTTCATAGAAACAACTGCTTATTTTAAAAACCAAAATGTTCCTGTTTTGTATCTATGGTGCCTGGGGCTGGTACTTGTTACTTCTAATAATTCCTAGGAGCTCATCACGACTTTATAAAGCTTGTTGTGATTGCATCCTCTACAAAAACTGGAAGATCACTGACTGTTCTGAAACCCAGACGGTGTTGTCTCTCTCAGTTCAATTCAGTTTTATTTATATTGCACGTTTAATAGTGTACACTGTCACAAAGCAGTTGACAGAAATTCAGATGTAGATTTAGATCCTTATTGAGCAAGCTGGAGGTGACCATGGCAAAGAAAAACTCCCTGAGACGACATGAGGAAGAAATCTCAAGAAGAACCAGACTCAAAAGGGAACCCGTTCTCTTCCGGTGAATAAGTGGATAGTGTGAATATGAATGATTACTCACCTACAACTGTATACTTTAAAATCAAGCTGTACTAAGTGTGCTGAAGGATGTCCAATATGAGCATTATATGTACGTGGGTACAAGTCTACAGTATCCAAATGAGACTATCCCGAGAAGAATCGGTATTCGGTGCAGGATAAAGTGAGTCAGAAGTGCGTAGAGCGTCAGGATGAATCTGGCAGGTCTGGAGGATGAGAGGAGCCACATTAGTAGCCATGTGTCACAATCAGGAACTGGCATCACATCATGTATTAGGAGTACACATAGAGGTCTTCAGAGACAGATCTCATATAATTTTATTCATGAAATTAGCTGGAGCTCTTTTTTAAAACATAGCAGAGTAGCAATTAATGCTGAAAGTAAATATATACATATGTAGGCTGATTTGGTTTTCATTTTCTCCAGAAATGAGATGACGACTACAGTATGACTATGGGTCCGTGTACTTAATTAACGGGAAAATTTGCACACTAAGACAGGAACTTCATTCATGTATTCATAAATTATTATTTATTTTTTGTTTAATTGACTCTTACTTGTTTCAAAGTCTAAAAATCAAATATTCATTCCCATTGCAGTACATTTCAGCTTGGCCTGAAAGTACAGGAAGCTATTATGTATGCTTACTGTGTACTCTGGACCATTATTCTGTTTTCATAAAAGATAGGATAAAAATAGGACCAACATATGCAGAAATAAATTAGGGTTTATTAAAATATTATTAAGTTTTAGCACTGGGAAAATATTTTTCCTGCAGATATTTTCAGCCACCACGTTGCCCTGTTTTACTATTTTTAAAAAGCACGTAGTGATCCATTTTAGCACTACATCAGGCAGTAACTGTAATCTTTAATCTACGCCTCTTGCTACCCAATAATTGCTGATACGCATCTGGGTCATTCAAGAGCTTTTATTAAATTTAGCCCTAAAATGAATCAGAAATGATTGAAAAACAGGCGAAGGAGAAACATAATAGCTTTTTTGTAATGTATTATTATTATTATTATTATTATTATTATTATTATTTAATCATTTTTTTAGTGAAAATCTTAATTCAAATTCTAGTTTCTGATACACTTTGAGAATTCGATTTAAATTTGCTCATATTTTATGAAGTAGGTGCTAATACCTAGATTCAGTGGCATACTGGTATACTCACATGGTGCATCGGCATCGAATATTTGAAACTGCAGCATCCTCTGATGTCTCCGCCCCTTCCAGTAAATTAAGCATGCTGCTACCACTAAGAGCTAAAGTCTCCAGCGCTCCATGCTTTATTTAAGTTCTATTATATTATCTAGGCATTAATAATACATAGTATTTTATTGAATTTCAACTTGTACTATAAGTGGCTAGAATTTGAGACACACACCCTCGCTTGGCCTCTCTCTATCTCTCTTCCTCTCTGAGTGTGTGATCCTATGCTCAGTTAGACAAGTGTACTGTTTCAATAATGTGGCTCCTTTTAGCTCCTTGGAAGGACGTTAGTGTCTTTTTGTAACGCTAAGACTAGCATAATTAACTAAGAGACTGGTATAATTACAGCTGGGGGAAATTGGTTTTTATTGGCTTTCGCTGCTGTGTTCATGCTTCATTAGTGGAAGGCCATTAAGGCCTGTTGCTCATGCAGTCTCCGTTTTACTACACACACTCACACACACACATATACACACACACACACACACACACACACACACAATTGTTCTGCAGTGTTCCAATAAGGAGAAAACTCATTCTGTCTATGCAATTTGTCCGTCTGTTCAGCTGCTTGTCTGCTCATCCATCCGTCCATCCATTCATCTATTTTTTCCATCATTTCCTGTGCACATGAGAGTTTCTAGGTAAGGGCTTAGCAGGTGGTGCCAAGGGACAGATGGCAGGCTGGGTCTCAGGATTTAGGGGGACAGGATTCTCAGCTGTAGGGGGCTTTCAGATCAGAGAGCGGGAGAAAGATGGCTCATGTGCTGCATTTAAGCAGCCACTGGGAAGCAAGGAAACACTGAGCAGTCGTGTGTTAGCACAGTGATGAGTCACATCCCTTTGCGGCCTCCTGAGATCTTATCAGTGTTCCATTGCTCTGGCAGTGTATCAGTGGGTGGCCTACGCTCCTCTCTGGAGCATTTGTACCGCTGTTCTTGCCTCCCTGAATGCATGTTGGGACGTTTTGTTTGCCTGCCCTATATACAGTAAGCACCGAACTGGGAGAATGCCTTAAACAGGGACATTTCTACCACCTACAAGCAGTAAACAATGCCAGAGGCTTGTGGCTTCCCATGAGGCAGCCTGCATGTTGCTCGGACTGATAGTACGTCTGTATAAACATCTTCTCACCTGCCCTACACTAATGTAAAATGAACTGATGAAATCTTCTGCTAGATGTAAAAATTGGCACCATGTCGGTTTAATGACATGATACATATAGATGTTTACACTTATTTTAAAATCCTGCACCCACCTCTTCTACAAAAACAACATGTTGATTATGACCACTCCCTGCAGATATTCTGATCCCGCTCGATGCCGTAGTTATTTGTTTTTACCAGCTGCAATATTTTCTAATAAAACTCAGTTGGTTAATTTCCCCCAAATACAAATCATTACAAACTGTTAAACCCTGTTAAGATGTTATTTTCTTTTTAATAAACACGAGAAGTAGACTACTACATTTCACATGTAATCACTGTGTTTTCACTCCTCCAAATTTAAAAAAAAAAAAAAAAAAAAAAACAACAACAACAAAAAAAAACCCTTTCCCTCTGGGAGAATTTTAACTATGTAGAGCCCTACAACAGAAAGCTTCACTATCAGAAGGGTCCCAAGTAAACCCCCTTTAGGAAGCTACGAACGCTTAGCTAATCAAATAATCAAAGAACCCTTGAGGAAAATGTTTTAAAGAGCATAGGCTATTAAAAAAAAATAAACAAAACAAAAAAAAACAACCCTCCATAGTCTTATAGTTAATGTGTTTTTGAATTCTGTCCCTTAGAAATGACATAAAAACAACATCATTACCCATATGTTTCATTATATATACACCATTAGCTATATGAGCTAATGTGACATGATGTCTGAGAGATCTTTATCTCCTAATGGATGTCAATAATCTTCATTAAACATAGACAGCTATAGCTAACATAAGCTAGCCTGACATGATTTCTGAGAGAATTTTGAGAGCTCATTATGAACATTAATCTTCACTGCTACTAAGAGCCAACTCAACAGGATTTTGGAGAGATTTGTTTTTTCAAGTCATGTTTATAGATGTTTACTATCTTCATTGCTAAAGCTAACTAGCAAGCTAACATGAGTTAACCTGACATGATGTCTAAGAGAACTGTAACTCCATCCCTGCTGAAAAAACAACAACAATAAACATCACAGATTCTAACGGTTTCCACTACAAATACCATTACAAACCACCAGCTAACCTTTAAAACCATTACCATTATTGGTCCTTAATGGTATCCACTGCCACCAAACAAATGCCACCAATAGAAGGCAACAAATTACCAGTAGAGACCCACAGGGACCATTACAATTTCCATTAAAACCAATACAATTCCCAATATAACCATTAAAACCATTACAGTTTCTATGATGGTTTCTATTGTTTTTTCAGCAGGGATATCAATGCTCCTTCTCATGATTGCCCTAACTAGTCAGCTAGTTGACAAGCACTTACCTGACAAGTTTTCTGAGATAATTGTAACTCATTATGAATGTTCATAATGTTCTTTGCTGTGGCTAGCCAGCTAGCTAACATAATATTACTTTACAGGATTCTGAAAGGATTTTTAAATAAAAGGTTCATAGTCTTCACTGATAAAGCTAGTCAGCTAGCTAGAATGTCTAACCCAACAGGATTTCTGAGAGGATTTTAAGTCATATTCACAGATGTTTACCATCTTTGTTGCTAAAAATGGCCAGCTAGCTAACATGAGCTAGCCTGACAGGATTTCTGAGAGGAAATAAATGTTCATAATCATCACTGGTAAACATAGCCAGCTAGCTAACATGAGCTAACCTGTCAAGATTTCTAAGAGGATTTTAAACTCTTATTCCAAAATGCTTCTAAACCTCACTGGTAAACATAGTCAGCTATGCTAACCGTGAGGTAACCTGACAGAATTCCTGAGAGGACTTGACAACAATAATAATTTTTTAAAAAATGACTTTTTTTTTTCCCATAATAAATGTTTAAAATCTTTGCTGGTAAACATAATCCGCTAGCTAACATGATATGACCTGACATGATTTTATGAGAGGATATTTAAGTGACATTCATAAATGCTTACCAAATTCACTGCTAAAGCTAGCCTAGCAAGACATGCACTAACCTGGTGTATGATATTTCTGTTATATGACAGATATGAACATCATGTTTCTTGCCTTCACAGTTAAATATAAATAGATGACTGAAATAATGTGACTGGCTATTAAGGGTGTGCCGTTGTGTCCACAGACAGACACGTACTTGAATTTTCCTTAATCGTGTACATGTTTTTATCATCATAAACACCAAAGGTTGGCAATGCTAACACATACTCTCATTTGGCATGTCTGTTAAGAAATTCTACCAACAGCAAATATGAAGTTCCATATGTAAGAAATATAAATGTGTTTGTCACTACAAATGTAAGATAAACAAAATGTTGTTCTCGTGACAAACACCAGTGGTAGTTGCTGCAGAGTCCAACAGCATGTTGTGCAGTCTGTGACTGAGCATTTGTATATATTCCAGCCGAAGAGATTTGCATGTTTTAAAGGTAAATTAGGCCTAAAGCGTCCAGAAATATCCACTGCTGTCTACACTGGCTCTAAACCACTGATCCGCACTCCCTGGGTGGCCTAGATGGAGACGTATTTTGGTCATAAACATATTCAAGGCATATTCTGTACAATGAGCTAATTGGGTTGGTTGAATATTTACATCATCTCTGAAACAGACCTAAATACAGGACAATGTGGACTGCTGAGATTTTGTTTAGGGGTTTTCATTTTAGACCTAAAATGTGTTTAAAGCAGAAGATGGACGATAATTGTGTCTCTTTGGTCATAAATATCTTGTTTGAAATGCAGGCAGAAGCAGTAAGAGTGCATCTAGTGTGGGCAGGTGTCCAGGGAAGCTCATGCTAACTGTCTGAAATGGCAGAGACGCTACCATCTGTCTTCATTTGGCTGTGGATTTCCCAGTGTTGCTGTGCTTCGGATTCAGCTGGAGCTCAGCAGAAGTGACGTTAGTGCTGATGGAGTTTGGGGTGGTGGAGATTAAGGCTGGAGGTCTCTGGCCTGCTCACTCGCGCTCTCTCTCTCTCTCACTTTCTCGATCTCTTTCTATTTCTCTCTGTTTTCAGAATAAATGAAGCAGCAACACGCCAAGATGCGTTCCCCAGACACAAATTAGACTAAAAAATTATATTCAGTGGACAGCAGGCTTTTACTGTGTAGATTCCTCCAAGGCTAAGTTAAATTTATGCCAAGTTTTCCATGGATGGCCCCTAAATGATTAAAATGTACTTTGAATGGGACTTCCTAAAGATTTCATACTATCTAAAGCAGCAGGTATTTAAACCGTACTTAGAGAACCATTGTTAAGCCTATTCTATATACTTATAAGCATCTTTGTGCATGCATATCTTGCTTTATTAAAAAACTTTACATTTAATTATCAAAAAACTAAACATGCAATTATTTCCCCAAAAGCAGTGAGACCCCAAGGAGGGGGTTCAAAAACCTTTAGAAGTAAACTTCTGCAAGCTTGGAACAGTCCTAGCTGTTATGCAGATTGTCCATCAAACAAAAGAGAATGGGGTAGTGAATACATAGTAGATGTCATAGATGAAAATACCTATCCTATACATCACTACTGGCTGAAACAGATCGTAAGGGCATATTCGTTTCCCAGATTGTAAGCGTTCTTTGCCCTGACCTTTTGGAAGGCTCCAGAAGGAGCATAAAACAGGCTGGAAAATTACACACTATATCTGTCAATTCTAGTTTCTAGCCACTTCTTGCAACTTGTAACTCTTGGTCCCTACTGCAAACCGAAGACCATGTGGCATTGATTTTAGATTAAAGATGTCTTCATGACACCTGGGACCCACCTGTATTTTCCTACTCTGAAATTCCTCCTTCCACCCCATACATGGTTCATACAATCTCAACTGTTTGAGGTCATTAAAAATGGACACTCACAGTAAGCCAACGCCTGGTTAGCTTCTGTGTGGATAACAAGCTCCCAAACAGCTTTGAAAAGCACCCAAAAGTGTTGTTTGGCTAATGATTCATTTATTTTAAAAGCCAGGGCGAGATGTTGGCTATGATATTTCAGCATTAGTGCCATTAAACTCCCCCCCCCTCCCCCCGCCCCCCCAAAAAAAAACAAGGCCCTCAGTTTGATTAAAAATGATCCACAAAGCAACTACACAACTATCCTACTGCATTCAGTGATCTTAAAGAATATCATTCACAAATAGAACGTCTTTCGCTAAGTAGTCCAACATCATAACCACAGAGTTACCAAGGATTTGTAATGCTGACAAATTGAGAAACTTTGAGTGCAAATTACTCAAATTGGATTTTCTCCAGTTCCCACTTGGTCATGAATGCGGCGTAAGCCAAGGCCAAATTACACTGCCAAAATTGATAGTGGTCCCTTAGTTCCTTGCATCAGGGCTGTTTTTTTTCTGTTTTCCAGTACACATGATTCAGCCCAGGGGTTTCATAATGAGCTGCTATATTTGAGAATTAGGTGGATGAGTAGGGATAAACTTATCCATGCAGGTGTGTGGCCTTGGCAATTCTCTGTATCCTGGTCTCTACAGTAAAATCAGTGGTGTTAAATTCCCTCCACTAGAGCATAGATTCTTATAACTCAGAGTTCTTTCTACAGCATAAATTTTATTGTGGTTTCAAAACAAATACTTATTCATGGCCACAAACACATCTTTACCCCACATAACCTCTTTATGGTCTGAACACAGCCATGTCTATGAATTCATTAAGGATGAAACAGAACAACCTCTTAACATGTTGTTATTGAAAAATAGTCTACTTTGAGTTGGTCCTTCAGTTGCGTTTTGCGATTCAGACCACCATGTTGTTGACTACTTTCCTACAACAGCATGTCCTGTTGTGTTCTATTGTACCTGCATTTTTAAAAACGTATTAAAGAACGACACATTGTAATTTTATCCGTTTATAGTATCACTTACGCTATTTCTATATTTTCCTGTCTCTTGTAAATATATTAGTTAATATGAGCTTGTCATGTTACCAAGAGGAGGGGGGTGGTGGCTTAATGATTAGCATTAGCGTTTGCCTTGCACCTCCAGGGTTGGGGGTTCGATTCCCACCTCTGTCTTGTGTGTATTGAGTCTGCATTTTCTCCCTGTACTGCAGGGGTTTCTTTTGGGTACTCCAGTTTCCTCCCCCAGTCCAAAGGCATGCGTTGAAGGCTGATTGGCATCTCTAAATTGTCTGTAGTGTGTGAGTGTGTGTGTGGGATTGTGCCCTGCGATGGGTTGGCACACCATCCAGGGTGTCCCCTGCCTTGTGCCCTGAGCTCCCTGGGATAGGCTCCAGGCTCACCGCGACCCTGTGTAGGATAAACGGTACAGATGATGGATGGATGGCTGTTACCAAGAAACCACCAAAAAAGTCCTCTGTCCTGAAGATATATGTATGTGTATGTGTGTGTGTGTGTGTGTGTGTGTGTGTGTGTGTATGTATGTACATATATATGTGTATATATATGTATATATATAAACCTGTGATTTGCTTTCCAGCCAAATTACTGTCCTAGGCATGCTGTTCTAGAAAATGATCACCCTCTGGAATGATCGGAATTGAAGGCGGTGGTATAAATGATGTTAAATAACATTGCTTTGTTTTCTTTCATTACGGAGCCGTTGTATTTGTGCTTTTTTGTTTACTGTTCCTCCGAGAAAAGGTTGTTTATTTGAGGCTGGCTGCATCTGATAGCTCTTCTTTCCCGTGGGTCTGCTGAGCTTGGCCTGCTCCTACAGCTTTGTTCTGCGTTGGTTTAAAAACCCGCTGCTTCATTTCAGCTTTCCTGCTTACTAAACAAAACAAAAGTGTACGTGACAGCGAGATCACGCTCATAGTCATGACAACCATGGATGAAAGCGCGTACAGTGTTTGAGATCAATAGGCGGCTTGTAAAGCTCTTTTTGAAAAGCATACAAAAACCTCCGCAGACATTAGGAGAAGCTTTGTGATGACTTGTTAAATCTTTACGTTCATCACTGTAGATCATGAATGAAGCGGATAACTGTTCACGGCGGAGAGCGCCGCGTCGGAGTGGTCTGGTGAAGATCATATTATAAGCCTACAAAAGAGAATCATTAACAGGCTAAAAGATTCCCGATGGCCTCTTACAGCCTTTCATATTATTCTAACTTCTTGTTGGAGTTTAAATGTCTGGATTACATGATTTCTAGAACTGAGGATGTCTCAATTGTTGTTGTTTTTTAAAAGAGCTGTGCAAATGAGCTTAAGTGCAAAATAATTTGGAACTATGAGGAGAGAATTGAGGTAAGGACTGAACTGTGAAATTTGGAAACAGGTGGGACAAATGAAAGTCACTAAATGACACAAAAGTTTGGTGACTTTTTCATAAATTTGACAATGTACTGTATATAAAAATAGCTACATACCTGAAAATACCAATATCCAGTGTAATTAACCTTTCTGGAAGAGGGGGGCAAATGTATTTTGTCCCCAAACACACAACGAGGGGAATGGATAGTTAGAGAGGCCGAGAATCGCGGTTGGAGATTTGCCGAAGAATGATTCTGCAGATCTACAATTAGGTGCCACCTCAAAGCCGGTTGCTTATCTGGAAGACATGCCAGAAGAAAAACTTTCATTTAAGCACTATGCACATCTAGATGCTACTGGAGCATCGACTGGAACCAGGTTCTGATCAGATGAGACCGTCCATCCATTTTCTGTACCGCTCATGACCGCTCTGGGTCATGGGAGACTAGAGCCTATCCCGGGAAGACAGGGGACAATTTGATAGTGCTGATCAGCCTACAACACATGTCTTTGGAATGGGGAGGAAACTGGAGTACCCGCGTTGGAGTCGCGATCATCTACCCTGGAGTGCTCCACAGTACCAAGAGGATACTTGAGATCACATTGAACATTGGTAGAAAATTGGAGCCTTTGTTTTCAGGAGCTAACAGCAAATCTCAACTGTTATTCCTTATTTATCCATCCATCTTCTATACCGCTTTATCCTTCAGGGTCCTTCCTACGGGGAACCTGGAGCCTATCCCAGGGAGCATGAGGCACAAGGCAGGGTACACCCTGGACAGTGCCAATCCATCACAGGGCACAATCCCATACACACATTCACATACCCACTCATACATTATGGACACTTTGGACATGCCAATCAGCCTACCATGCATGTCTTTGGACTGGGGGAGGAAACCGGAGTACCCGGAGGAAACCCCCGCAGCACAGGGAGAACATGCAAACTCCACACACAGGGCCACGGTGGGAATCGAACACCCGACCCTGGTGGTGTGAGGCGAACGTGCTAACCACTAAGCCACCGTGTGCCCTTCCTTATTTATATCCCTATTATCCTTATTTATATATATAGCAGAACCGCTAACTTCTCATGGGAATAACGAAAATACCGAGCCAACTAACATATCACTAAACAGAATCACTAAACACATCACAGATATTTCAATATAAACATATTTTTTCTTTGAGCTACCACTGGTTTACAGCAATACAGTATAGCTACCATGCCATTTGCGGTATTTCCATATGTCACGCACATGTTGTGTCATTCTGTCAGAGGCAGTAAACATCTAGAAGGCCTACGAGACTTGACCTTTTGTGTTTGTGTGCACAGCACGGATAGTGAAAAGCAGGCAGTGGTGTGAGATGACCCCGTGCTCAGAGGGAGAAATCTGCGGCCTGCTGTTCAATCACTCTGGCTGGACCTGCACCAAGGGAGGCGGACGAATAAAAACCGTCACGGTAAGACCTTACGAGATTTCACTGTCATGATTAGGATGTTGTGTCACTTAAACATGAAAACGAATTCAGTGACAAAAATACAGTATGTGTGCAGACCTTATGGATCTCTATAGATGTATCACAGAACTTAATATCATGTAATAATAGTAATAAAATGATCAAAGGAATGAAACCACGACAAAAGAAAAAAGGAACAGGATGAAAAATAAAAATACATAACACTGACTACGTTTACATGGACAGCAGTAATCTAATTATTGACCTTAATCTGAGGAAGATAATAATGTGATTAAGGTGTTTACATGAGTCGCTTTTAGAATACTCCTTTCAAGTTCCCATTTTACATGTTTTAGAACATAATTAGATTAACAGCCCGCGTCATTACGTCACCGCGCCACGCCGTCCGACGTCCCTCCAGAATTTCACGTATCGACATACAGTTCGTCTTCGTTATGGTACGTATACATTTTTGGGTGTTTTTATTTATTTTTTTTACGAACGCTTTAAGTGCAGTTAATTATTTGTCATGCTGTACGTGCTAATAGACGACTGCTTGAAGCGGTGGGTGTGTCCCAAATCGCGTAGTTACCGTCTATATAGTAGCCGAGATACATGTATTTTTCCCCACTACAGGCCTATAGTAGGAAAGTATGCGATTTGGGACACAACAGAACTCTCTTGTCCGCCGTAAAACGTAAAACTGCCGTGTGTGATCGTGTCCTGTCGCAAAATGCGGTGAAAACTCCCACACGACGTTCATAATGTGATTAAGGTGTTTACATGTCACTACTACACGTCCATAATGCGACTAAAACAGGAGTACTCCACCTGTCTTAATTAGATTATTGCTTACTTCGATTATGACCTTAATTAGATTAAGGTAAGTAAAAATTGCTGTTTACGTGGTAGTTTCTTAATTAGAGTACGGTCTTAATCGGATTAAGAGTGGATTATTGTTGTCCATGTAAACGCAGCTACTGTCTCCAGAAAGTGTTCAGTGAATATTTGTCTTTTTGCTTTATTGCAACATCAGTTTAATCAGGATGCGATTTTTTTTTGTTTCCGGCTCATTTTGAAGTGACTTTCTAGAAAAATAAAAGATTCTAAGGACATCAAACTCTTAACTGAATCTTAATAAAATAGTATAGATGGATAGATAGATGTGTATGTCTATAAGTGAGAATGTGGAAGGTGATTAAGGTCATATTTTAGCTTCAGATTTACATAAGGCAGTTATTGTTTGTCTTTTTTTTTTTTATTTCACCTTGTCATATTAAAATGAATCCATCCATCCATCCATCCATATTCCGTACCGCTTATCCTACACAGGGTCGCGGGGAGTCTGGAGCCTATCCCAGTGGAGTCGTGGCACAAGGCGGGGGACACCCTGGACGGGGTGCCAACCCATCGCAGGGCACAATCGCACACACATTCACACACTACGGACAATTTGGACATGCCAGTCAGCCTGCAGCGCATGTCTTTGGACTGGGGGAGGAAACTGGAGTACCCGGAGGAAACCCCCAAACCAAAGCATGGGGAGAACATGCAAACTCTGTAAACACAGGGCAGGGGCGGCAATTCAACCGCCAACCTTGGAGGTGCGAGGCAGACGTGCTAATTACTAAGCCACTCCCCCTTCCATTAAATTAGTCATCTCAGTGATGTAACTTGGGGTCTGAGATCAATTTGAAAATGTGAGATTTCCGTTTAAAACTGGAAACAAACACAACTTTTATCTTTTCAAAAAGGAAATTGAATATTTCTTGTTTAAGATTCTGCACTGTTTCTATGTCACTATTTAAATTTAAGCTCATTTTGGACAGCGAATAATATTAACTCCTTTGTACAAAAGATTCGATATTTCTCGAGTCGTATCTCTTCCATCGAAGCATGTGTTCAGACGACACGACGACATGGAGTTGATCTAACATGGTCAAACACAAACTTATGCACTGTAAAACCGGATCGTTCATTTAACTCAAAAAAAAATGTAGGAAACTAATTACCTCAAAATTTTTAAGTTGATAAATCAATTTCTTTAAGCCAAATGCAGTTAAATATAACAAAAATTGAACTCAAACTTGGAAAATAGTTTCCTCAAATTTTTTGAGTTAAATGAACTTATCAGGTTTTACAGTGTGGAGTCATTCAGAAATTCTGAAATTGACCTTAGTAAATTAGTAATTAATAGACCTTAGTGACCTTAGTAAAGAAAGTAAATATTTCTAAGATTTCAGTTTTCACTCAAGTAGTTACAGATATATTAATATATTAATATCATTTGTGATGAAATATGTTGTATTAATATAGAAAGGAATGCAGAATAGATGCATTTTCACTCGGGGTCTCAGACTTTTGGACCCTACTGTATTATATGTTACAAGGGGTTACGTAATAATTGTACAGAATGGAACATAAGAGCTAATTATTGAATTAACAGAATATATTTTGAATCATTCTACTGATATACTGCATTATCCATCCCCTTTTGTCCATATCCTTGTACTTTAATTGTGCTGTATCCCAAAGGACTTGGTGTGTGTGTGTGTGTGTGTGTGTGTACATTTCTGTATGAATGAAAGATGAACTGAGGTCAGTATAAATGTGGCCAGTGGCTTAGCAATGCATTTACACCATACTGTGATTTTGTGATAGATATTTAGACAGCATTGCTGTTTTCAGTGTGCAGTGTACAGAAATATGTGCTGAGGTCATGTAGCCAGAGACACACACACTCATACACACCACACACACACACAAAGAGAGAGCGAGAGAGAGAGAGAGAAAAAAAAAATATGCTGATCATGTCCTAGATTTTTCTCCTCAGTTTTTCAGTCTGCACATGTTCAAATATCTGGCATGTGTGCAAGTATACATGTGTACATATGATTATGTGGCCATTGATTAGTACACCTGTTTTTGTCCATGTGTGTATATGCATATTGTGTCATACATCCTTCATTGGGCTATATACTGTATGTGTTCTTGAGTATGTACGCATCTGAATTTGTAATTATGCTAGTATAAAAAGCAGCTGCGACATTAGTCATAAATTAATCATGACTGTAATTATGCATTAATCACACTAATTATGCATTCAGAGTGTCGGTACTGTGTATCTGACTCTCTATCATCCACTAAATAGCAAAGAGCACTTTAACAGCGCAGTGTTTTCCACTCAGACATTCCCACCAAAGCGCTAGCTGAGCTGTCATATCATCAACTAGAGGTGGACAAAAATCATACGGTAAACAATATGCATGGCGATTATTTAATTTTGCTAAAACACATTTTGGAAGACTACGAATGTCATATTTAGCGTACAAAGAGCACGATGTTAGACGTTTCTTTTTTCAATCAGCAATGTCAAATGTACAAAATAAAATAATGTAAGTACGTTATTTTATTTTGTACATTTGACATTGCTGATTGTTTCATTGCTAATGTTCAGCTGTTTTTAGTGCAGATTCAGTCTCTTTCTTTCTCACTGGCTGCCAATCATAGCACGATGGGATTGGTCAATAACGACAACCAATAAAAACGGAGAAAACGGCTTCAGTTAAACCTTTATTGTATCGCCCACCCAAGTTCACGATGCATGTTTTACACTTGAAAATCTTTATTATATCGAATATTTTTTACATTTTTCTGGAAGTGTTGAATATGTCCTTCCTAATTATTTAACCCTTTCTCGCAGTACACTGCCGTTCGGAATGGAAATGGACTTATCTGACATTTTTAATCGGTATAAACAAACGAATCATCACCGCATGTCTGTTATAAGCTTAGTCAGGACACTGTTGGGTTTCTGTGTGTAGAGTATCGTGACTGTTTGTAGTTGCTGGTGAGCAGGAAGATGGGAAAGGGGGGAGGGGGTGTGTGAGCACCCTCCTGGGCAACCAATTCACACCTCTCCACGGTAACATTGGAACAGAGATAAAACGGACAGCACAGCTAAAGCTTTTTGATAGTAAAACACTGTATACAACTGCCACAATAAAATTATTACATTTAAACCTAGTAGGCGAGGTAAAAAATAAATAAATAAAATACCTAAGAAAAACTTTAAATTCTTAAAACCCTGAGTGTCTACTTTCATATGAGCCATTAAGCATTACTGCGGAGTGTGACATCACAAATAAATTCAATGCTGAACATGGGGTACCCCCAAAACAGTTCATTTAACTAACCACAGTTGATTAGTTATAGACGGTGCTGTTATAGGAAAAGAACATTGCCGGGGTGGTGTGATTCAACTCCACACTACCCTGAAGTGGACTATATATATATATATATATATATATACGACAAAAGAAATGCAGCTTGTCATGTAACTGAGAAACCGGAAATTGCAAGCTCCTCCCTCCTGAAAACTCTCCCTAAACATCTGCTAAAAGTTTGACCATATTAATGAATACACGTTTTTCTTTGTTAATAAACATCCTTTTTTTAAATCTGTGTATTATTAGGCATAGATTATGTTGAGCATCTGCCATACAAGTCCCCATGAATGAGCTGTTACTATAGAAACAATCATGTATTAGAAGGAGTCTTAATATAAAGCTATGCTTTATGTTATAGCCAGAAATACTGCCTGAGCTGTATGCTTATATAGGGTGTCCCAGACGTCTCCATACATAGAGGACTTCATCAGGACAACTGTTCGTTGACGTCCATTTCTCGGTTGGTCCGCAACACTTCCAGTCTTTTTGATTTTTTGAATGAGTTTTCCGACAGTGTCGTGTGTGATGTGCTCGCCATGTTTCCGGTTAAAACCCATCGCAACCCTGTGACAGCTTCCCGATCCAGCCATGAGAATGATTTCAATGCGTTCTTCTTTTGTCAAAGGCGTTGTGTCTGAAAAAATATATACATAATACACATATAATAAGCATGAACATTTTATGTATGTAGTCTTTTGGGACACGCCGTAGAAAATGAATCAACGCCTTCTGACCTATTAGATTCCATAATTCGAGCCTACCATAGTACTGTATAAGTGTAACTGGACAGACGTGAAGCTGTCAGTATTTTGTCAGTGAAGCTGTCTTGTTTTTGCAGTAAATAATATCAGAATATCTTCTGCTTCTTCTCAATAACACCTGATATTAAAGGTGTAAAGCCTTTAAAAACATGTGTGCTTTAATCGGCGAATTAATATACACAGCAGTTAACAGCTACCTTGACATTTTAAGAATTTTTAACAGAAAGTATTTCTCTATAAAGTGATCTGAAACTCTATTCCATCATCATGATTATCACCATTACACCTGCTCTGATTTACATTTCCCTCAGACTGTAATAACCAGAGCTCAGCTCCACTTGCTATAAAAGGTGCAGGAGCTCCGCTCCTATAATCTCCCCCTAATTTAACCCCTGAGTAGAACTACATAAAATATTTAAGTACTCATCACAGACACAAATTTTCAAGACTTAAGACCTCTCTAAAGATTATATTCATGCAACGGTAACAATAAATAACTTAAAACAAGCCATCAAAGACAAACCTGCATAATAAAGTATGCACAATAAAGGTCTACTTAAAAGAATCATGGAAGGCATTGTCTCGCATGAACGACCTTAGCGATATGAGATATGATGCGACAGATATGTTATATTAATAAAATTGGGCAAGTACTACCTACTTAACCACTACAGGAAGAAGCCATTTGTTTCCAGCCACTAACCAGAGCCTTTCACTGCAGCGCACTTGCAAAGGTGAAAGGATCTCGTTTATTCACCACTAACTTAAACTAAATATACTAAAACATATTATATAAGGCATATTAAAACATAACTATGTATAATAAGTATTTCTATTTTTAAAACATTGTGCAAAATAAGTTTGTATCTGCTAAAAAGGGGGGGATTTGGATAATTAAGGTGTGTGCAAAATAAATATGCAGTCCAAAAATGTGTATGCATGAAAGGGAAACTGTAAATTTAATACTTTAAAAAAAAAAAATTGTGCAAAACAAGTATGCATGCTAAACAGTGGTACACATGAAAATATTCACAGTTTGCAAAATTAAAATGCATATCAAGAATGTTTGCATACTTATAAAGCCAGTAGGGAAAATAAATATGCATACTAAAAATAGGTTTGGATACTTAAAAATGTGTGGTAACTATGCATAATAAACACAAGTACACACATGCAAAGTGTGCAAAAGAAGTTTGCTTACAAAATAATAAGTGTCAAAAAATAAATGTATGCTTAAAAAAATAAATACAGCATGCAGTATGTAAATACAGCAAATAGGGTACAAAATAAATATGCATACTAAAAAAAGAAGTATGCAAATAAATATGCATACTAAAGAAGGAGTATGTAAAAAAATATGCATACTAAAAAAGAAGTATGCAAATAAATATGCATACTAAAAAAGACGTATGTAAATAAATATGCATACTAAAAAAGGAGTATATAAATAAATATGCATACTAAAAAAGAAATATGCAAATAAATATGCATACTAAGCACAAGAATATATAAACATGTGCAAAGTGTGCAAAATTAATATGCATACTAAGAAGTATGAATAAAATTTTGCAAAGTGTCCAAAGTATGCATATAGAAACGCAAGTTTGCATACTTGAAAAAAAACAAGTCTGCAAAATAAATATGTATATTATACACAATTACACTAAATAAGTATTCATACAAAAATACACAAGTTTACATGCTTAAAAAAACAGATCTGCATACTACACATGAAAGACTGCAAAGTGTGCAAAATTAGGATGCATGCTAAAAACATGTTTACACACAAAAATAAGTGTGCATCAAAGTGTACAAATACAATTGTACAAAGTATGCAAAATAAGTATGCACACAAAAAAGTAAGATTGCATACTTAAAAAAAACAAGTGTGCAAAATAAATATGCATACTAAAAATTGGTTTGGATACTTTAAAAAACGTGTGGGAAGTAACTCTGCGTACACGTGAAAGCATGCAAAGTGTGCGAAATAAGTATGCATACAAAAAAGTAAGTGCCAAAAAGTAAATGCATGCTTTAAAGATTAATAGGCAAGAAAGTGTACAAATAAGTATGCATACTAAAAATGAGTTTGGACACGTCTGCATACTAAAAAAAAAGAAAGTGTAAATAAATGGGCCTGCTAAAAATAACTAAAAATCAAAGTGTGCAAAATAAGTATGCAGAGTTAAAATTAGTTTTGATTTTTAGTTTAGTTAAAATAAGTTTGGTTAAGTGCAAAGTATGTAAATAAGTAGGTATGTGAGGGTGGCATTGGGGAAAGTGTGCAAAGTGTGCAAGCAAAATCCACTCTGCTTCTATCACTATGTTTAAATGGTCATGATGTTACCATTTACAATAATCATGTTCCTAATCATTCTACTGTCATACCAGCAGTCTTTGTGTTTCTGTATACACCTGTAAATATGAATATGCAGGTTGTCTGTGTGTGTGTGTGTGTGTGTGTGTGTCTGTGTGTGTGTGTGTGTGTACATGCACACATATTTGCTTTTTTATTTCTAGTGCGCAGGTGGTCTGCTGTAAGTATTGTCTGTTCCAGCATCATGTGTGTGTGTGTGTGTGTGTGTGTGTGTGTGTGTGTGTGTGTGTGTGTGTGTGTGTGTGTGTGGTTACAGTTTACATTAGCCTGCAGCATCGTGTCTCATGCCTGTGGCAGCTGCTGAAGATTTCATGCTCATGTTTCTCACATCACATAATCAAGCCTGACAGCAGAGAGGACTGTGTCTGTATGTGTGTGCTTATGTAAAAGATGTGCACTTTTACGCTTGCATATTGGCTCTATGATCTTGGTGTGTGTGTGTGTGTGAGAGAGAGAGAGCGAGCATGTTTCTAGCACGTTCTTCTTTTTTTACACGTAATGGCAGGCTGTGGAGCTGCCTTGTTGTCATTGTAGATTTGTTGTTGGAGGGTTCAAGAGCAGAAGATTTGCAGTAGTGTTATCATTGGGTGGAGCTCACACTGTGTAATGAAGGGTGTAAGAGCATTACCCTGTGGTGCAGTAAGGCACACATGCCAGTCCTCCTTATTCTCAAGGGAGAGTGCCTGTTTTCATCGCCCTCATCGCAAAACCCAATCAGATGTCTAGTATTTTTGGGCAAATTTCAGATAGATAGATAGATAGATAGATGGATCATAGATAGATAGATGGATAGATGGATCATAGATGGATGGATGAATCATAGATAGATAGATGGATGGATGGATAGATGGATCATGGATGGATGGATGGATGGATGGATGGATCATAGATTGATAGATGGATCATAGATGGATGGATGGATGGATGGATGGATGAATCATAGATAGATAGATAGATGGATGGATAGATGGATTATAGATGGATGGATGGATGGATGAATCATAGATGGATAGATGGATCATAGACGGATGGATGAATCATAGATAGATGGATGGATGGATGGATCATAGATAGATAGATAGATAGATGGATAGATGGATCATGGATGGATGGATGAATCATAGATAGATAGATGGATGGATGGATGGATCATAGATGGATGGATGGATGAATCATAGATAGATAGATAGATGGATGGATGGATGGATCATAGATGGATGGTTGGATCATAGATAGATAGATAAATGACATAGTAGATGACAACCCACTTTATGTTCAAGTCACTACACAGTGGCTACGCCATATTTCTTTTTTATCTGGTTTGGGTTAAGGCTGTTACTATGATAGCCCAAATGTAGCCCCGCCCCCTGACAACGGCAGCGATGGACTTAGTTGATTGAAGTGGATTTTAGTGGATTTAATTTCGGTCAGCCTGGTCTGTAATGTTATGGTTTGCAGATACTGTACTGTATGTTACTTCAGAATCCGGAATAAAACATGACAGGGGCATGCTGTTACATCAAAATAATCAGCCGTGTAAAGTGGAGTTACTGTTACCACCCTGAAGTTCCTTATGGTCCAACATCAAAATGTAGTTCATTATAACATTAATTATAAACCTTGCAGCCAGATCTACCGTCAGAGCCGCTGCTCTAGAAAATGAATCAACAGTTTCTGAGCTGTCAGAATGGAGAATTGAGCAGTGCTGTGGTATAAAGTGGGATAGATTTTAATAGACGAACCCCTGCTTTGGTTTGGAAAATCTCCCAGAGTGTGTGTGTGTGTGTGTGTGTGTGCGTGAGCTTATGAAGTATTATATAAATGTATTTATTGCTTCTACATTGCTGTGTGTGTGTGTGTGTGTGTGTGTGTGTGTGTGTGAGTGTTATGTAAAGATGGTTCAGGCTCAGATGCACTACAGTGAGGCGTGCCCTCTGTAGCAGCTGGAGCACAAAACACCCCACGCTGTATGTAATGGGCAGCAATCCAAAAAGTGTGTACATGGATTTGTTGCATGTCCTGTGTGTGTGTGTGTGTGTGTGTGTGTGTGTGCTCAGTTTTGCACCTGCAACCTTTCTAAATCTGGCCCTCCCTCAGGGTGTGTGTTAGGAGAGAGAGGAGACAGAACCAGGTTCTGACCCTTTAATGGAGTTAGCATATGCAGGATGCTGAAGCTCGGCCAGACATTAATATAGATCACCCACCAGAGCCCCAAACACACGGTGCCATTTGTCTTCACTAGTGAACTGCTGAAAGGTTCAAATTTGCTGTATTCTCCCGAGCCGAGTACCGCGACACCACACGTGCTGGAGAGGCGGTGAAGGAATGCAAGCAGCTCACGCCTGTTACACCACAAAGCTCATAGCCCATACTGATCAGAGTTAAAGAACTAACAAGGGCTTTGCTTTAAATCTCATGCTCTGTTCACTACTTAGCAACAGATGTCGTATTGACCCGAGCATCGCTTTAGAGTTTACAGCAATACACCTGCAGGGTTTCTTTTAAATCACCAAATATAATTCCTTTCCCTCTGAATTATTAAACCGTTTTTATGTATGTTGGCATTTAAATTCCCTTCCTATGAGTGAACATCCTCCTGTTGGTTTGTGTGTGTGCGTGTGTGTGTGTGTGTGTGTGTGTGTGTGTGTGTGTGTGTGTGCAGAGCCAGGAGTTTAAAGTCCCTGTTAAGTGCTTTGAAACTCATATCGTTATTCGATGTCTTGACGTAATTTGCACTGAAACAGGAAGTCAGGGCGGGACATATCGAGTGTCTCCTCCCCCTTTTTAAATAGCCGTTAGCATTTAGCTTACCTCACAGCCAGGAAACCTACAACTGTTGGGAGCGGGAAACTTCAGATTCTAGAAAGCGTTTGATTGGACAGAAAATCTGATATAGAAGCTGCAGTCCAGAATGATGTCATCAAAAATGTTGGTCCGTATAGGTCGTAGAGAGAGACTGTAAACTTTGAACGCATATGTCTTCTAAATGTGAATTTTGCCTTTTTTTTTGGAGCACACTAGCTTATAGATAACCTTAAGGCGAACATATTCATACTAAAAGCCACAAAACTTCAATTTTGATTCCACTGGGATAAATTAAAATTAAATAAGAGGTGGAGAAATCTTCACAATGACTGTGACTAACAAACAACTAACTGTTTTTTTGTTTTTTTTACACACTATCATGTATTCATCGATTTGTATTTTTTAATACAGCACATATTGTTAAAGTAATGATTAACTAGCTAACGTCAGTTAACGTTGTTTGAACATTGAACGCATGGACGTTGTTTACATCGAGTATTTTAACTCCCAAGCTAACAAACCCATTATGTATGAAGCACTGAAATAGATTTTGTATGGAACTAACTTGTGTCATGGGTGTAACTATAAACATTAAATGTAACTTTAAACAGTTAACGTGTCTCGCTGTGGTATAAGCAGAATAACGGGCTGTGCTGTTGTTGTAAAATAATCCTTCGCTTTGCATTGGGCATTATTGTGCCACCACTGCATGGATTATTTTCATATAACAGCATGGTCCACCTTGTGCTATTCCTCACTTAGAGAAGAGAAGGAGTCTCCGTTTTCAGCGCTTTGTAAAGGTCATGGGTAAAACTGTCACTTTATGTTTTCTGACACTATCTTCAGGACTTCTCAGTAACAGGTTGTCCCCTCGAAACTATTGGGACGGCATGGCAAATTCATTTGTTTGTGCTATATACCATTTGGGTTTGAGATCAAGAGATGGATATGAGACCAGAGTTTAGGATTTTTTTTTTTCTGGTATTTACATCTAGATGTGTTAAACAACATAAAACACAGAACCTTTTGTATCAGACCACCCAATTTGTTTAGGTGAGCAAAAGTATAAGACAGATAAGTGTTGAAGTAAATGAAAGTAATTAACACTTAATATTTTGTTGCATATCCCTTGCTTGTAGTAACTGCATCAAGCCTGTGACTCATTGACCACCAAATTGATGCTTTGTTCTTTTATGATGCTTTTCCAGGATTTTACCGCAGACTCTTTCAGCTGTTGTTTGTTTCGGGGCGTTTCTCCTTTCAGTCGCCTCTTCGGGAGGTGAAATGCTGTTCGATTGAGTTAAGGTCTGATGATTGATTTGGTCAGTCTAAAACCTTCCACTTTTTCTCCTTGATAAAGTCCTTTGTTGTATTGGCAGTGTGTTTTGGATCATTGTCTTACTGCATGATAAAGTTCCTCCCAGTTCATTTAAATGCATTTCTCTGTAAATTGGCAGTCATAATGTTCCTGTAAACTTCTGAGTTCATTCTGCTGCTGCCATCATGAGTTACATCATCAATAAAGATTAGCGAGCCTGTTCCAGAAGTAGCCATGCGAGCCCAATCCATGACACTACCTCCACCATGCTTCACAGATGAGCTTGCATGTGTTGGATTATAAGCAGATCCTTTCTTTTCTCCTGTTTCTCATACATCCACAACATAACTATAAATGGATGTTTTTCAAATGTATTCTTTAATAAATAAAACATTGTTAAAGGAATAAAACACTTCATGATGTTATTTGAAACTAATTACGTGTGCGGTGGTAACATTAACTCGCGGCATCATTTCCTACAACCTTGTCGTTGATTATTTTGCTATAACAGCATTCTCTGACATGTTATTTCTTATACAGTACTTGATTTGAACTCAGTGGCTGGTTATTGCCTAGCTCAGCAGGACATGTGGTACATCACAGGCCTGAAAGACTGGGAAAGAGACTATATCAGGGTAGAGGACTCTTGCGGTACTGGGCTATAATCATCTGTATGCTGATAAATATGGCTCATAGAAATGCTGTAATATATTCATGGTGTTTTTATGGAGCCAGTTCAGGTTGGGTACAGTTCATTATTTTTATTAGTTTAAATTGCTTTTAGAGCCAGGGGATTTGCACTGGGCAGAGAGACAGAGAGAGAAGAGTACAGGGGTTCTGGGTGGCCTAGAGACTACTGTAGGAGGTGTTTAGAGACATTAGCTCAGCAGAATGGCTAGCAGGAAAATGCTGAATCATGTGGTCAGCTGTTCGATGGTGACCACACAAGCAAAAGGGAAACTGTTACTGAATCTATTCTTGGTAGCATGATGTGGCATTGAGCATGAGAAAGGTGCTGTATAAATAAAAGGAGTTATTATTAGACGAGTTATTAAACTGTAGTTATGTAGGTGTAGCGTGCATACACACATCACGGTGTACACAATGAACAATGTCTTCACAATATAACATGCAGCTTGTTTGCTAATTGGGAAGCTGTTTGGGATCAATGTTAATGGATGGTACGTTTAAAAAAAACGTGTTTGTTGATATGGTGAAGTTTTCTGTGAAGAGGTGGTTGGTTGGTTGGAACGTGTTGCTGTAGGAAAATAATCAACCTCAGAATTGGAACGGTAACTATGCTTTGTTGAGCCGCATCACAGCAACCCTTTATCCATTTTATTGATAACACTTGATTGATATTGTGTTTTGTTAATGTTTTCTCAAAAGCATAGGATAAATCTGTTAATAATGTATTGATTCACTGTAATGAAGACGGACACATGTGCAAGATAGTAAGAGTAAGTATATAATAAGATAGATTACTTCTGCCTTTAAACATCACCCAGTGTTGTATCAGATACAATCTCCGTTTCAACATGTCACCCCAATCTAAAAGCACACGACGGCTCATTGACTAGGATACCGAGCTCAGAAAAGTTGGCAGGTGTAAGACAATGTGCTGGTGATAAATCTTTAAAAGGCATAGTTCAGAAAACAAGGTTCAGATTCTCCGTACATAGTTAGTTTGGTAGATTACTGATGAGTTTCTTTCAATTCCATGAGGTTATGATGTATATTAAAGTCTTTTGGCACATCATTGTCAACATACAGAATAAAATCTCCACTCTCGGCCGAGCATGGGATTACGCATAAAAGGCGATCCCAGCTAACCCTTTTAAGCTTTTCTAAACATTACAGTTCTAAGACCATTTATAGAAAACATTTCTAAACATGCCTACAACACTGCTGCTGCATTGCTAGTTGTAGGACTCTTGAAATTTAAATAATGTTATGTTTTGTGTTACTGGGAAGGTTGTGAGGAATGTTTTTATAATACTGTAAAGCAAACCATTATTACGACGGAGGTTTTTTGAATGTTGCAGGAACGTTATTTTTGGGAAGATGGATCTAACCTTCTTCGGACCTGATGAATACTTACTGACTGACTGTCAGGGCTGTTTCTGGCCATTTTGGTGCCCTAGGCAAGATTCCTAATAAAAGATGTTGTGCTTTCTTTCGTTTGGGTGGATGAGCCAGGCTGGGACAGAGGTGTTGGGGTGCTCCCAAGTTGGTGGTGCCCCAAGCAACACCTAGTTTGCCTATGCCTAGAAACTCCCCTGCTTACGTTCCTAATAGCAGTTGTTACTTTTGTTGCTGAATATGGATTGACATTTAGCACCTTGGCAGTAAATTTGTTGATCTCAAATCTAGGATGTTGCTGTCGAAACACCTAGAAATGTCTTCCTGTCTAGTTTTCAATCTGCTACATTGTTTCTCTTTTTTACTGTCTGCCCATTTTTCTCCCTTGCTGTCTGTCTCATTAGTGGCTGCATTTTGTCCGTGCATGTTCATTGCACTGACACAGGACCAGAAAGAGACAGAAAGTGATTGGAAAAGTAAGAAAAGTGAAGGCTTGAGAGAAGATGTGGATAGAAGAGACAGTGGTAGAATGGCGTTGTGGACTAAAGAGAATGAAGGAGCAGTGCTGAACAGCGAAAGCGATGAGACAGAGAGTGACGGAGCGACGTCGGAGACGCAACAGTAAGGCGTATTATTCTGGGAGCTGTAGCTCACTGAGACACTCAGGCTGATCTGATGGGGTCAGACTGAACACAGCATCTCATACAGGGCCCCCCCCTTCCTTCCTTCCCTTGCTGCAGTTGCTTTCCGCTCACGTCTCTCTCAGTTTGCCCACGCATCCACCCGCCTCTGTTAAAGGCTACTAAATATCTGAGGCACAGGGGAATTGCCAATCCTCGGAGAGTCTGTACCCTTTCCAACCTTGCTCTCTGCTTGCTTTTATCGAATGCATTTATGAAGCCAAACACTTCTGGCTCGCCAGGTCGGCTGATTTGATTTTTCGCTCGCGCTCCCGTTCTCCAGGAGGGAGTTTATGAAGGTGGGGGGGGGGGAGAGACGGATGCATATGCGGCATTTCAGTCTCCAGAGCCAGCGTGGCACTGCAGAGCATTGCTTAATACGCCATTGACAGTCTTCTTAGCCATGCTGGAAGTATTGTAGGGACTTTTCCCACAATTGAAAACATGATGTGTCAATTATCAAAGAACTGACATTTGGTAGGCAGTCAGTAGAGGTGGAGGAATATATGACTCTGCAAAAGGTTACACTGAATCATTGAGCAGACCTGAACTTTTATACTCAAAATATTATCTCAAAATCCAGTTACTTCATAAATAGACATCTGTTTTGTTACTGGAATGCCTTCTGCTTTTTGTGGTGAGCCATAATGCAAACCCTTGGAAAAAATTTTAGAGGAAATCCACATGCATAACCTTTAACAGAATAAACAGCAGGAACCTGTAACAAAGAATAAAAATGCAATCTTGCATATTGAGGATTTAGCACTTTAAATCAGCACTTAATTTTGAATACTTCACAGTATTTACTGCCTTTGGAGAGCAAAACTGCTTTGTTGCTGAAAGAAACCAGATCAATAATATTAATAATAATAATAATAATAATAATAACAATTCTGTTACTTTAGGCAAAATTTCGATGGCAGAATATTCGAGAAAGAAATATATATATTGTATACAGTAGTGCCTACCAGAAATATTGACACCCTCCACAGAAATGATGAAAAAAATATTGAATAAATAAAATAAAAAAAACTGTATATGTAGTAAATATACTAATTGTAAACATAGCCATCTTTGGAAAAAAAATATATTATTGATATATTTGTTGTCTGTCTCCAGGAACTACATTGTTGCCTTTGCCCCTGTCTTGTTTCCCTGGGGTATAAATATGAGGTTGCACATGTGTAAAATCCCTTTTTATAACCTAAAAAGCAAATCACTTTCAACACAAAAGATACAGATAGTTCTTCAACAATCAGGTAGTGTGTATATATAAAAAATAAAATACACAAACACTTAAAATTCTATTAGACACAATCAGGGTCATAATAAAAATGTCTGGAATAGCCGCTGGACATTGGCCAGAAATTGGAGCCATGAGCATACTGATCACTTTCACTAGTGAGGTGAATGCTAAGCTAAGGGAAGAAAAAAAGACTGAGCAGTTTAGTTGATTCTTGAGGTTTTACTTACTGTAACTAAGGATGCATCTATACAGTTACTGGCATCATTCTAATATCCAATATCCAATATGCTTATTTACTCATACTTGTATTATGTGTACTATGTGATATAAGTCTAGTGTATGTTGTCATGCTAATGCAAGACGAAACGAAATGGCCACAATCTGTATTACTGATGGCAATCAAAAAAAATCAGCCTGCAAACTGTGCTCTGTGAAAATATCAAGAGGAGGAACTACAGCATTGCTAGCAGTACACATCAGCAACCAACACTGCAGCAAAGCTAGATAGGGAGGAAAAATGTCTGCAGACAATGCTTTTTCGTTTCAGTATTGGCATTGGCGAGTAGCAATATGTACTCAGTCTTGGAAAAACTGGTATTTATGCATCCCTAATTAGTACTATTAAATGCCTTGTCCAAAACAAAAAGCTGTTTGGAAGGTTTGCAAGAAAGAGGTGAGCAACCCAGAAAATGCAGTACCTAAACTTCACCAATTGTCACTAAAACTACTTCTGGCATGTGGTCTAATCAAAACTGCACACCATCGGTATGTTGTACTAAATGGAAGCTGTGAAAACCCTGAAACCCGTTGTGAAATATGGTGGAGGACATCGTTTTGGGGCTGTTTTACAGTCGATTGTCCAGAGGCTCTTAGGAAGATTGATAGCATCATAATTTCTGCTAAGTATCTAAATATTTAATCTTTGAACAGGATGATGACCCAAACACCCATCCAGATAAACACAGAAATGGCTGCAGAAATACAAAATCAATGTTGTGCAAAGGCTATCTGAGTCTCCTGAGTTCTGAGTTCATGTCTAATATCTCACTGAAATGTTAGTGATTTCTAAAAGGTTTCAACAAGACAGCAAAGAAGCTTTTGATGTAGAATTTTTTTTTTTTTTCCCTGCATAATTTGGAACAGGAATTTCATTTGCACTGTGATGTGCTCTCTCTCTCTCGCTCTCTCGCTCTCTCTCTGTGTGTTTTATCTATTTCTCCTATGTCAAAAAGTCACTCTGGCTGCATCAGGGCACTATTCTTTTAGCCACTTGGGCTACATATAGCCCGCGACCACCATCACCCTGCTTTGAACTATCATTTTCTCTTTATTTGTGTGAGTTCCTGCACATCCTAAAAGAAGGTTCTGGAGATGTTTGGTGTGGGTCCAGTCCATCAGACCCTGATCACAGCATCTCCAGCAACATTGCTCACCAGTAGTGAGGATACGCCACCATGCAAAATGACAACGCAACATCTTCTGAAGAGCATCAATCTCTTAGTATGGAGGCTGTTCTGTCTGATTGAAAATGTCCCTCTGATTGAAAATCTTTTCCGCGGTTCTCCTTTTCATCAGTTCCCAAGTGATGCAATAGAAAAGCATTCGCCCTATTGTCAGGAGATTTGGAGTTTCCAATCTGATAATTCAACAACCACCCGAGATCCTGACAATTCCACACCCAACTGAGATCCTAACAACTCCACAGCCACCCAAGATCCGGACAGTTCAACAACCACCCAAGATCCTGACAGTTCAACAACCACCCAAGATCCTGACAATTCCACAGCCAACTGAGATCCTAACAACTCCACAGCCACCCAAGATCCGGAAAGTTCAACAACCACCCAAGATCCTGACAGTTCAACAACCACCCAAGATCCTGACAATTCCACAGCCAACTGAGATCCTAAAAACTCCACAGCCACCCAAGATCCGGACAGTTCAACAACCACCCAAGATCCTGACAGTTCAACAACCACCCAAGATCCTGACAATTCCACAGCCAACTGAGATCCTAACAACTCCACAGCCACCCAAGATCCAGACAGTTCAACAACCACCCGAGATCCTGACAATTCCACAGCCAACTGAGATCCTGACAATTCAACAACCACCCGAGATCCTGACAATTCCACAGCTACCTTAGATCCTGACTATTCCACAGCCAACCAAGATCCTGACAATTACACATCCAACGAGATCCTGACAATTCAACAACCACCTGAGATCCTGACAATTCCACAGCCACCTGAGATCCTGACAATTCAACATCCACTCAAGATCCTGACAATTCCACAGCCACCTGAGATCCTGACAATTCAACATCCACCCGAGATCCTGACAATTCCACAGCCAATGAGATCCTGACAATTCAACAACCACCTGAGATCCTGACAATTCCACAGCTACCTTAGATCCTGACTATTCCACAGCCAACCAAGATCCTGACAATTGCACAGCCAACGAGATCCTGACAATTCAACAACCACCCAAGATCCTGACAATTCCACAGCTACCTTAGATCCTGACTATTCCACAGCCACCTGAGATCCTGACAATTCCACAGCCAACGAGATCCTGACAATTTAACAACCACCTGAGATCCTGACAATTCCACAGCCACCTGAGATCCTGACAATTCAACATCCACTCGAGATCCTGACAATTCCACAGCCACCCAAGATCCTGACCGTTACGTTAGTTAGAAAATTGTCAGATTGTCTTATTTATTGCCATTTAAACATTTAAAGATAAATGTTGTCTTTTTGTCTAACTGGAATTTTGTGTAACTGGACCTTCACAAATTTTGTTCTGAATACACCTCATCTATATAAACCTCTACCTGATAGGCTTCCTGATCCTGCATGGAAAAAAAAAAGTGCATTTTTAAGGCCACATCTGTATTTTTTATTTCTATTTTTCTATACTACTGTCATTTGCAAACCAAATTTCATTGCACTTGCACGATTGAAGAATTCTATTCTGTTAAAAGCTATTTCCATTCTCTGATGGCACCTCAAGAAACGTAGTTGACTTCCTCTGGTCTGTTTTCACAACAGATCTGCATCTCTGTGTATTTGACATTCACTACAGTGCTCGACTCTATAAATAAGCACTTCATTAAATGCTCAGACCTGTTCTGCATCAGAGCTCTGCTGTGCTCTGTAGCTCAGCTTGCAGCCATCAAAGGCGATAAATCAATCTTTAAATGGTTAACTCAGTAGAGTCCTAAGGACAACGAGCTCCACTCACACTTGCCTCCTGCAGTAACCTTGGAGATGGACACTAGCACAAGTGTGTGAATGTGGATTTTTTCTTTTTTTTTTGTCTAATACAGTCCTCAAAATCTAATGTTACCTAAGGTTTTGTTGTTGTTTTTTTAAACATAACATGTTGTCATGGTGATGTGCTTTTCTCAGCATTGGCACAAGTGGACAAATCTTCAGCTTAACTCTGCTTCAGTCAATATCAGGATACAGATTTAGACATTCTATTCGACAATGGATATTTAGTAACTTCTGTAAGCAAAATGCTAGTATGGAAAATAAGTGTGTGTAATGCCAGGAAATTATTTTTATGGTGGTAATGAAGTGATGGGAATGCAGCGTCTTAAAGCAGCACGGCATTTTCATGCCTTGAATTATAAACTCACTCTGAACTTTATAGTATTAATTATAGTATTATTTATAGTAACTTTTTATGTATTATAAATAAATTATTTTGTGTACAGGTTTTTTCTGCACTCATTTCTGTGGCCATGTTTAAACTGTTAATATTAGCACTGGTTATGTTGAACATGGCAGCCGATTGTTATTGTGTCATAAAATATAAGACCCAATCAGGCTCCGGTATGCAAATTCAGCCCATGCAAAACAAGTGTCACAGTTCCCCCTTCATATTACAGTTCCCATGGTAGTGAACGGTGTGTGTTTGTTTTGATTTATGTTCTAGTCCTGTCTCTGCACCCGTCCTATTATTGGTTTGTTGACCGATTGTGTTCACCTGTTCTGTGTTTATTTCCATTTCTATGCTTTTGTGCAAATGTCTCAATGTGAAATCTTAGTGTAGTTGTTGTCATTAAGTTCAAGCCTTATTTTACATGTGAAGGAAATGTTCATTATGTCCTTTTACTATTGAGTCATATTTAAAATTTGGAATGAATATACTTCTGTCTTGTACAACTTCCTTACAAATTTTTCTGTCTTGAAGACTTTCCTGTGTTGGAAAACTTTTTACCTTTAACAGCTTTACCTCTGACTGTTACAAATAATTGACACTGGAGACTCCTTCCACAACACTAAACGTCTCCCTTATACCAAGAATCACCATATCAACAATTACACACTTTTAAAATCTTTGTATGTGGAGCATCCACCCTAGTAGTCCCTGTGAATTAGCTGATACCATAGAAACAATAAAAATAGAATTAATATAGACCTGTGATTTGCCTTGCAGATGGAACGACTTTCAGTGCCGCAGTTATAGAAAATTAATCAATATAGAAAAATTCAGAATCAAGAATTCTACAGCGCTATGGTATAGCATATTATATCGTGTGTGTGTGTATATAACCTGTTATCGCCACATTCCTTGTTGATGTTGTTAGAGCCTGACAGGCACCATGTTTCCTCCATGGTACCATCAAATGTTTGTAATAGATGCTGACAATGTATTCTAGCTAATTTGTCTCTTGCTGTTGGAAAAATGTTTTCCTGCTCTCTTTGTTATGAAAAACACTAATTAGATTCAGTGCTACTGCTGATTCAAGCCAATTCAATCTAGATCCAATGCAATTGGAGTTAGAGGATGGATCTTGCTGAGCTGGCAGGAAGAGCCATCGACACATCGATTCGACGATGCCATTGTTACGATCTTTGATCACCAGAGATATGACATGATGCAGCCATATTTGTTGTAACGGAGAGTAAACAGTAAACAGTTGTGGTTCGCATTCAAGCTCATTCCTCCACCCCCCGCAGAGCTGAAACACCTGGAGCCGTCGCTTCATTTGCACTAATCAAAGCTAATACGCTCAATTAGCAGAGTACACATTAACAATCTGGGCCGAAACGCTAGCGAGGCGGTGTACCTATTCTTCATTCTCCTCCCTCAGACGTGTGCCCAGGGGCATCTGCCCTGAAATATTAGCACGCAGACTCCTGCGGAGGAGAGGAAGCCGGATGGCTGTTTCAGATGATTGTACGCATATTTAATTCTTTCTTTGTCTCATTGCAAAGTACTATTCAGACAGGATACGATTTCTGGATATATGTCTGTTAAGTAATGTTACTTGTGGATGTCTGTAGTGATTACGATAGATTCATTTAATACAAACTGATTGTTTCGACCTTTATTATGTTATAGGGCAGTGGTCACCAAACCTCTTCCTTGAGATCTACTTTCCTGCAGGTTTCATGTCCAACCAATATCTATCACACCTGTTTTAGTTCATCAAGAACTTCTTAAGGCAGGTCAGGTGGGCACAATTATGGTTGGAGCCTTCAGGAAGGGAGATCTCCAGGAACAAGGTTGGTGACCACTGTTATAGGGCAAGTTGTAGGCTGTACTAGGAACTCAAGAACTGAACCACTGGAAGCATGGCTTCTCTGTCCTTTTCTCTGCCATGTTGCCATTTATGTCGCTTGTTCTAAGTTTTAAACCATTTGTTTAAACCAAACCTCTTTTCCCATCGAATATTTACCAACATGTCTATTTGGATGGGATATGCACAATATGTCCAAAACTTTGTGGACACCTAACCATCACACCCATATGTGCTTTTTGAACAGTCCGTTCCAGATTCAGTCCCCACTTGAATGTTATAATAACCTTCACACTTCTGAGAAAGCTTTCCACTAGATTTTGGAGTGTGGCTGAAGGGATTAGTGAGGTCAGGCACTGATGTTGGGTGAGGAGGCCTGGAGTGCATTTGGTGTTCCAGTTCATCCCAAAGGTGTTCAGTGGGGTTGAGGTCAGGGCTCTGTGCAGGACACTTGAGTTCTTCCATTTCATCCTTGACAAACCATGTCTTCATGGACCTCACATTGTGCACAGGGGCACTGTCATGCTGAAACATGTCTGGGCCTCTTAGTTCCAGTGAAGGGAAAGTATAATGCTACAGCATACAAAGACATCCTGTACAATTGTGTACTTTCAACTTTATGGCGACGGTTTGGAGAAGAACCACATATGGGTGGGTCAGGTGTCCACAAACTTTTGGCCATATAGTGTATATTGTTCTGAGTTCTGGAGTCATTTCTACAGATCCTTCAATAGAAGGTAAATGATGGGAATGTGCAGTCCATAAATATGACTAAAATCCTAGAGATGCACTAGTGATGACCACTAATTCCACTACCCCACCTCCCCATGAAAAACAAATCCAGTCTGAATAGAGTGTTAGACATCCATCTCTTCCAGACTTCCCAATCTTTCTCACTGCAAACTACACACACTCTGTGTGGATTCCTCTCCCTCTGTCTGTCTCTCTTTCCTCCCTCCTCCCTCAGTTTTACCTACTCACCTTGTTAGCCTTTTAATTAGCAGGAACTGTTCATTGCAAGTCCCTTAAGCGCTGCCTCAGCGTTTTTCCTTCAGAGTTCATGTTGCTCGATCGATAGCCAAGCATGTGTGAGGCCCAGACGCTCCATAAAATTCTTTACTCTACAAAGCAAACGGGAGGCAGGAGAAGCTAGCGTTTGATGCACCAGAGTCCTTTCTCTTTGCCTGCTTTATTTATCCTACTTTTTTTAATCCTGCAGCAAGCCTTTCTTCAAAAAAAGAAAGTCATTCCATTCAGGGAAGGACAGAAAGTAAAGGGGAAACACAAATCAAATCAGAAATTTGGCGACTATTCACAGGATCCTATTTTTTTGCTTACTCCAGCTTTTACTTTTTTCCTGCTTTGATTTAACAATGCAGCGACGGTACTTAGCATTTAGATGACATGTTTCAGGAGAGGAGCTATAGATCAGGCAGGCTGTGTGCAGGGTTTTGCCGAGAGCACAATGCTCCTCGAGCAGACAGACAGCTGGAACACACTAACCGTCCACCGAGCCAACATGCACTGCCAACACGGCTGTTAATAACAATGTAGGGAGCCAGTCAGCTTGGATCTAATGCCAGTCTGTGGCTCAAGGGGGTCATTGGCATACAAGCAAGTACAGTGAGCCCAAATAGCCTTGACTTGCCAAAGATACTAAAGTCATCTATGAGAAACTCCAGGGATCTTAATTGCTTGGGAAGTTGGAAGTGTCCTTAAACTTGATGCTTAAATAAGAATGAAAACTTTAGCAACTTATGGCCGAGGCAATCTAAGGCCAAGGATAATGTGAACGTGAAATATACGTATACAATGGTAGCATTTACAGAATAAGTGAAATTATAGCATTGTCCATCATACAGAGTTCTGAAATAGGATTCTTTTTTGCATGTATCTCAACCACAAGTTAAACTTCTAGGATTTTAAATATCTCCCAAAAGTGAAAAGGGAGGAAATCACATTTCAAGATTTCATTCCGACTGCAGTGCAGGAGCATTGTGGACATTCTGACAGCCGTTATCTGATTACAAACTGAATTGATTAGGTTCGTGTCTGTTGCTAGGATTTAAGCATCTTTAGGCAGACGGACTGTTTTTACCACCACATTTGTTAAACTGGCTGCTTATGCAACATGATCTTTGCAGGAAGATTTGGTGAGAAATATATTTATGCGTTCTTAAAGCTGTCAAAGTTTGTTCTAGGCAGAAAAACCTCATTTGGACCGAATCCTGATTGTTTTTCATTTTTGTGGTTGTTTGCATTAATTCAGCCACAGCATCATCTGACAGGTTTTCCCAGATCACTGCACATCTCTGATTTGTTCCTGGGTGCAAAACATGGCCAATGACTAAAAATGACTAGGGGTCCACTAATATGGGATGCTGATATTCGATATTTATCAACTGCCAATGCCACTGATGCCCAGATATACCTCATTTTAGAACATTTTGAGACTGGCTCCCAATCCACCCAGATTAGCTTTATTTTATTAACATTTTAGCGTTACAGACCAACCATAAAAGTATTTATTTATTTTATTTAAGTTTTCGCCAAATTGGATAACTAGTTAAGAAGATAGATAACAATTCTGTCACTTAAATGAGATTCCTTATATAAGATGTAAGATAAATAATAACGACAGAAAATGTACAAATTTGAGTTTAACGTTCGCCTCACACCTCCAGGGTCGGGGGTTCGATTCCCACCGTGGCCCTGTGTGTGCGGAGTTTGCATGTTCTCCCCGTGCTGCGGGGGTTTCCTCCGGGTACTCCGGTTTCCTCCCCCAGTCCAAAGACATGCATGGTAGGCTGATTGGCATGTCCAAAGTGTCCGTAGTGTATGAATGTGTATGTGATTGTGCCCTGCGATGGACTGGCACCCTGTCCAGGGTGTACCCTGCCTTGTCCCCGATGCTCCCTGGGATAGGCTCCAGGTTCTCCTGTGACCCTGAAAAGGATAAGCGGTATAGAAGATGGATGGATAGGATTGTCGATTTATTTATTTATTTATTTATTTATTTATTCATTCATTCATTCATTCATTCATTCATTCATTCATTTAACAATTATTTGTTCAAGATATTATTGTTAAGATATGTTTAAGATATTATTGTTTCCATGAATTGCGTAACAATAGCAGACTTCTCAGAGATGGGATTTAAAGTCAGTTTTGACAAAAAAGAAAAGTGCGATATTAAAAGTTCGCTCCTATTTACATAGGGAGCATGAGCTTATGACGGAAATCCTCTTAAGCGTGTAGGAAATCCAGTTCAGGTGTAGCATTCAAATATTGTTTTTATTTATGTAAACCCTACACAAAGCCTCTTAGAGTCTTTCGGTGTTATTATAATTTAATGTATTCTCTGATAGAGCTAAAGTTTTCTGTAGTCTAAACGAGTCCTAAATGTTTTCTTTTTCTCGTATTTTAGCCACTGCCCAAGGAGCCATCTTAAAGGATATCAGCTCAGAGGAGGTGAGGACATCTGCACTTGCATCAAAGTGATTTCTTCTTCTACATGTTTTTTTTTTTTCTTGGTAATGAAACAGATAAATGTAATACAAATCATTACAGACTCTAAACAGCACTTAGTAGCTTGTAAAAGAATTCTAATAAAATTTCGAACTGAAAATAATCTGTTCAATTGACACCAGCTAATTTGTTGACTTTGTTTCTTTCTGAATTTTATGCTCACAACACAGATGTTTCAGCTGGCTGGCTGTAAAATGTGTGATTGCTTACATCAAGATCAAATCAAGACTAATAATTAGACCGCAGCTCGTGTTTACAGTGAGTGATTTATCTGAAGCCGTAACAAGCCTAGAGGGATAAATAAATAAATAAATAAAAATCGCAAAAAAAAAAAAATTGCATTGGAAATGAAAACATAACTGGTTTCTTCCACTATCACTTCCTAATTGGTGGTTAAGGACTCAGTCCAAAACAATGTGTGAGCTAGCTGAACTGTATCTACGTGCACCCATACACCAAAGATGTCTACTAATACATTCATTATAATTAACAGTGTTTATTAATGAATGAGTTCTAAACAGATTTAAATACAAATACTTTGTCATTTTTAGCACATCGCATGCCAATGGAGAAAAATGAAACGCAGTTCCTTCAGGAACCTACCATGCAACATGTAGTAGACATATATACATATATATAATATATATATATATATATATATATATATATATATATATATATATATATATATATATATATATGTGTTAATATATATATTAACGAGGACTAAAAGACAACAATAAATACAGACAATAAATACAGATAACAATACCATAAGGTACACAGAATCACACAAAATTTAACAAGTCACATAATTAGGAAATATATGAAATACATATAAAGTGTGGCAGCAGTGGGGAGGCGATACATCTAGTTTTTAATAAACTGGTGTAATGTACTGTATGAACCTTTTATCAGTACTAAGTGAAATATATAGTTATTGCACATAGTAATGTATTAATAATATTGCACTTATTGAGTGAGATAAATGTAACACCATGGAACGTTCGCACGAGGGTTTGTCACTCGGTGATGTCAGTGTCAATGGCTGCGCAGTAGGCATTGTTCAGATACACGTTTGCGTATCTTATGTACATTTGGAGGATTAAAAACAGCATCTATTAGAAGGCATGTCAAAGCCAGCCAGAACTTCCCTTTCTGTGTGGTTTCCGAGTCAAACAGTAAAACGTTTAGCATGAAGAGTAACGTTAAACAGACTGACGAGCTCGGTATCGCTTTCAAACTTGATGCCTTCGACGTTATTGGCGTCATGATCATGACATGACCATACATTAGACAAATATTTACTAATCTAGAAAATCTAGAAGACTGGTACACAAAGGCCACTTTCTGCTAGGTTTAAATGGTTTTTAAAATTCAAACATGTACTGGGATAGGAAAACGGTTAGCGTTAGTACTCAATGACGGTCTAGAGTAGTACATAAGTGTGCAATTTGAGACATGACGTTAGTTTTTGTATTCATTTGGGGACACAGTCTGACATGTGCTGTACTACCTCCACGATTTACATTGGTATTGCAGCACAGTGACACTTTGCATTCATTTCTCAAGACGTGCACAAGTGGTGCGCCGAATGACCACAGGATACATGTGGCAGCCATCTTTTGTAAATGTTTGTGTATTTAACAGCAAGTACAAATTGGTCTAAAGGATTCTTTGTAATGGGTGTGTGAGTGTGTATGTGATTGTGCCCTGCGACGGACTGGCACCCTGTCCAGGGTGTACCCCGCCTTGTGCCCGATGCTCCCTGGGATAGGCTCCAGGTTCCCCGTGACCCTGAAAAGGAGTAAGTGGTAGAAGATGGATGGATGGATGGATGGATGGATTCTTTGTAAAACCCTAAAACAGAGAGTTTCCTGATCAGACAGGGTTGTAATGAACATTTGTTGAATGTACAAAGCGGTTAAATAGATTTGAGCAGAATGAGACAACATGGAGGATGATTACCGATATGAAATAAATTCCGAATATCATACCAATTATAATCATTAGTAGTAATCAGAATTCCTTAGGTCTTTTCTAAAGCCCTAGAGGGTTCTAAGGCTTCCTCTTTAAAAGCGAAAATATTTTTATTGTTCAGTTTTCAGTTTCAACTTTGTTGGCAATAAAACGGCTCTCCTCTGCCAGCTCACTCACTGTTGTAAGCACACGCTGGAGTACAGCTACAGAGACCAAAGCAAAGCAGAAATAAAGTTGAATTCTTATCATTTATCCAGCCGATATTGCTCAGGCAGGCCTGATTAAGCTGTCTTAGACAGGAGCCACAGGCTCAGCAGCAGGGCTAGAGCGGGATTAGAGGGCACGCGTGGGCCATAGCTACAATGGCAATCCACAGATGAAGGAGGAGATGACCATTCAGGACGTGACCGGCAGCCTCAACGCTCTTGGCTGCTCGCAGAGTAGCGGCTCAATCTCAGTAGTCACACACACACACACACCCTTCACAGGCATCCCCTTTAGAATCAGCCTCAGAGGAGGAAATGAAACACGGCTGTATTTAATAAGATATATTTACACTCCAGCTGTTGTTTGTCACTCCTTGCTTCATGCCGATCCCTCTGGGAGTTTGCTGGATGGGAAACGGTGTGTTAGCTTCGGAGGGAGAAATAGAGGTGACGTTGGGACATGACGTGGGTTTATATGCGGCCTTAAAGCAATTAGTACCTGTCAATCAAGGTGAAGTGCAGCTGTTATGGTTCGGTCTTATTTGACAGTAATTGCTATTATTTGCATAAGGATTTTTAATGCTTTTCTCAGGATGGGTAACAAGGATGGTTGTCTATGTTTCGACAGCTTCGGTTTCTCATTTCCGGGATTAGTCGGCTACACTGCAGTCTGATTGGTGCAAACGAATCAAAGATGTTTCAACTTTCAACTATGACGAGATACTTAATTGGCATGATGATGTTTTAATAATATCTACTCTGCTACACGGACACCACCATGTCAGGGTTACTGTTGTGATAAGAATGATCCACTACACAAATCATATCTGATCAGCAGTTGGTCCCATTTCAATGATAACAAGTTGTGCATAGGAATATTCATTAATCTTATACCTACAAAATGCACCTGTATGGTAGGTTTACATGATAGAATGCCAGTTAGTTCTTGTACAAGATAAACTAGCAGCTTAGTCTATAGCCCAAACAACATGATGTACAGGCAGTTACAAATTTACTCTGTCAGATGTTTGGACTATTTCATGCATTATTAAAAAATGATGTGGGGGGAAAAAAATAGATATAGCACTGCGTGTACGAGTTGTGTTGAAGCCCATGGCAGTGCTTTCTGCATTTCCAGTTTGATGCAGCCTCATCATCAGAGGACTTATCTCTCCCATTCGACAGAGAGAAAACCACATGAATCACAGGCAATTACAGACAAACAGGAAGAAATGGGGGAAGTGGAGAAATCATAAATATTTATTTGTGAAAGGAGGGTTGGAACTTATGAAATTCTGCGAAATTATATTTAAGCCTATTAAAGATTCATTTGGTCAGTGAATTTTACAAATTCCCATGCTGAATTATTTATTTAAGTGGCAAAACGTGTTATGGAGACTGTTAGTCTCATTCCACTGACTGTAGCTGAATTATAGATTCTCAAGCTGATGTGGGACGTTGGATAATGAGAAACTGTGGGATTAGGCTGGAGACATGCCAGCTCATTTTATGAGAGCAAACAGAAATCGGTGCGCACAGATATGAAAATCATATGAAGTAAGTCATGCAAAAATGTGCGCGTATCACATTTGTATCCTCCGCTGTATCTTTTAATATAAATCTGAAAAAATTCTATTCTAGACTCCAACCATCGAGCTTACGCCTCCCGTTCCTTGCTGTAAAATATGACGCACGAGGCGTGATGGAATTTTATTGCGAACCACATGAAAACAAAATAAGCGAGAAGATCAATGAGAATGCAAATGCGAGCCAAGAAGAAAAAAAAAAAAGACATGAAGCAGAACACTGCATGCTGCCCGTTTCTCTCCGTCTCCTTTGATCATAACACGCGGTGTTTTTTTTCCTGCTGCGCTCACGCTCTTTCTTTCTCTGCATGCAGGTCTATTGACATTCACGTGAACATTGCAGACCAGAAGACATTCATCAGACCAGCACATCTTGTCCATCCTCGCACCCCGGAGCTAAAACAAGACCCCCCACCACCACCACCAACAACAACAATAACCACCACCAACAACCACCCACCAGTCTCTTCCACCTCCTCGATTCTTACAGGAGCCTGACTCTTTGGACATGAACAGTCAAGCACCTCCAGGAGGACATTCAGTGTTCTCCTTGCCAGTTTATGATGAGATCATTGTAAAACCCATCCATCTGAGATTCGGCAAAAGAAGCACATTGCTTCATGTATCTGAACATGCAGAACAAGCGTGTAGGAGTATAATACAGTCCTGTTTGGGATGTTGGATGCTTCACCGACCGCTCTTGATGACTAACTTCAGACTCTTTCTCCACCCCAGAGACGATCCTGTCTTAAAGACGGGAAGTGTTTTGTGTTTTGGACATCAAGTGTATCTCGTAAAGTAAACCACAAGAATGAAATAGGATGAAATATCATCAAGCAGCTGAGGCGACTCATTCCTTCGCCGTGTAGACTTCTTGACCTCTTTCCCCTGTTAATGAAAACAGGAAGTCTTTGATCGTGTTGATCTTACTGTCTGGTATTTTCAAGTGTAAAAGACTTTCCAGCTGCATCCTGCTTTCTTGCGTCCCTTCACTCTTTGCTTTCAAGGGTCTGTCTACATAGGATCGGGTATATTCTTTTGACGAACGCGCCATTTTGCCTGTGTGGCAACCTGCAATGACACGTGAGATGAATCCTTTGAGCTAGCTAGGATAATAAAGGATGTGTATGTGTGCATGCGTGCATCGCAGGGCCACGTGTGCCGACGGGGGTCAGATCGCATAAGTGTTCTGTTGTTTGAACATCCATCATGTAGATTTCTATGCTTCCAGTGTCCAAGGAGCGAGAAACATGTTTGCCTCTTATTTCTCTTAGCTTATTGTTCATTTTGGTGGCCTGGAAAAATGAAAAGCCACACCAGAGAGTGTTTATGTTTAAAAGGAAGTTACATGACGGACATAAGGATTGTACGCAGCAGGGTCTAGCAAGCATAGAAAAACAGGCGGGAAAGAAAATGGCCACTTTCAGTGAACAGTAGGTTAGTAATTTATCAGTCTGGAGGGGTAGGCAGAGCTCCCTCGGTTGTGAATTTTAATGGTGTTTTATGGATCCTAATAAAGTCTGTTATGCTTCTGGCAAATATGCAGAGCACAACATCCCTCGCTTCCAATTACTGAGAAACTCAAGGAGAGTCTTCAGCCATTCATCATGCTGTACTGTTACCAGAAATGGAGAAAATCTTTGTCTTTCTCTCTCTCTCTCTCTCTCATCTCTTTTTCCGTCTATGGTCTTTATGTCCAGATACCCGAGAGATGTGACAAGTGAGTCTGTTCTCACAAGAGCATTTAAAACTGAGCAAAACCACAAGCACTTTTGTGAAGGAGGACAGAATACTGCAAAGATAAAAATGCGATTTTACATGTAAATATATTTAAATCATAGCCAAATCTGAATGTTCGAATGGTCTATTAAAACAGTCTTCCTGTACACATCTGGCAAATCGCGAAAAAGTAGGAAATTCAGAAAATTAACTAATTCTGTGCACTAACACAGCCTCTTTTTGTTTTTGTGTTTTTGGAGAAGAAAGTGGTGGTGAAGCAAACAAAGCTCTCTTTTTACCTGTCAATCCACATCCCTATCCTCACCTGTGGTCATGAAAGAATAATGTTGGGAGTAGCAGAAATGAGGTTTATCCGCAGGGTTGCTCGACTTAGTCTCTAAGACAGGATGGGGAATGAATGGATGGTATATTTAACGAACTTTAGCAAGAGAACAGAAGAAACTGAAAGTTCAAAAAAAAAAAAATCATAATCCAATTTCACTTTGAAACATTGCCATGCGATTTATTTCACGCATTTCTTTTTAAGACTTTTTAAAGCTTTTGTTTCTACAATTTTGTTTTTGTTTTTTTTTTGCTACAAGTTTCATCTCATATACTATATACCGAATTGGACACTGGTTTAAAGAAAGGAGGGTTGGCTTTTCACTGCTTTTTTTTGTTTGTTTTTTTTTTTTTTTTAACTTTTCACAGGCTTTTCACTGCAATTGAAACTCACCTTGCTGTAAGTGTGCACTCTCACTTACAACCTGATCCATTAATAGATAACTACTGTATTAAACATGGACCTATTAAACAGGTCCCATTTAGACCTAGTATTAAAGTGCAATCCATGTCTGGATATCTTATTTAAAGAATGAATGCTCAAATTTTTCTGTTTGCATTATCTCATTTCATGTGCAAAACTGGTGAACTGCTGGGACGTGAACCACCGTTGTAAAGTGTCATAGTTTCACTGAAATTAACTGAGATGAAACATGGCAGGTGTAGGATGACCAGAGATGATCAGGGTGTCCAGCTAGCACCGAATTTATCTCTGCTGAAGAGAGGGTCATCCTTGTTATCTGTCTGGGAGCAACGAGTTGTTGAGGTTTTTTTTCCATGTAAGATAAATGAATGGCATACTTCAAAACGAGCAGCCATATGTTCAGCTTCATCTGCTAAAGCTGTAGCCTGCAGGGTTTTTGATATAATCTGAAGACCTTAATATGAACCCACTGTAGGGATTGTATTCACACCTGGCTGAGCCTCCCTGTGATCCAATCACAACGTGAGCCAGACTACCTGCAGACATGGTGCTTTCTCATCTGATCATATAGGGATGCCTGTGCATTTTTATGTGCTTCATTTTATACAGATAAGAGCACATTTTAATGCAATAGGTCCCACAGATCGTCAATTTATCATTCATCAGTAGCCAACAGGCAACTCTATTAAAGGCCCAAGAGACCGCAGTGCTATTTCATTCTGACACAGCCATCCATTCCTGTGTCATCTTGCTGTCATATTTATGTACATATTTACTCATCGTAAGCACTACTTGGAGATACGGAATCAATAGCACTGCAACATCAATCTGTGAGCCGGACAGTGGAATGCAGGTCTCGTTATAGCTGATCTCTGGATCTTTGCTGCGTCTTCATATGAGCCCATGTGCTTTAGGGACTCTTTATGTGCTTTGGGGACTCTAGACTTATCTGTCAAACCATAATGCTTCAAGCAGGCACATTTAAAAAAAAAAAACAAAAAAAAAACACACACACACACACACACACGGCTTAAAGTTCATCAGAACAGAGCTGGCTTCCAAGGCAATGACGGAATCATATGGGAGTGGAAAAAGAAGAGTAGCTTGACACATGCAGACATCTCATGAGGGCAGGGGGTGAGTACAGATATGCGAGACTGCTTTTTAAGGACTATTCTAGTGTTTTGTTTTTTTTTAAATGCATCTGTCCACCAGATCTGTAGCATATGAGCACTATCCACATATACGTTTTTTTGTTGTTGTTGTTGTTGTTTTGTTTTTTGTTTTTTTCGAGATTTCCCCATAAATAAGAGAAAAAAAAAGTAAACCCAGTTGACTTGAAACACACCTATAATGGAAGTCTAGGGGCACTTGTTAAATCCGTAAACATTCAAACACATGATGATATAAATTTAAAGATACGGTCATTAAATTTTAACACTAGAGCAACATATTTCTGCCAAAATATGTAATATATAAAAATGCGTTTGCATAAATGACATAACCACTGCACTTAGACTTTCTCTTCCAACAGGTTTTCAGTTCATTTAACACTACAGAGAAAAAAAAAATGTGTTGAAATTCTTGTCCATGAGGTGGTCTCGCTAATTGTTGAACTGTAGTGGGTTTTGATTACAGCGAGAAAGCATTTCGAACCTGAATCGACCCAAACACAGGAAGTAAAACAAACATGACACGTGTTTTGCAGATCGAGCTAAGTTCTGTGGAAATGTGATGTATTCTGGAAATTTGGACTGACAAACAAAAAGAATAAATAAACAGTGGATGCGATATAAAAACAAAACGTAAACTAGTAATTTCTGGAATTATCTAGTAATATATTGAGTGCAGCCCCATGTTCTTCATGCTTGGGTGATTTGTGAAAGGTTCTTTTATTTTTTTTTCCCATCATCGTTTTTCTGACCAGTGAGTTGAGGTCATAAGTTTACATACAGCGAGCAGAATCTGCAATTTTTTAAAAAAAAATGTTAATTAGTACTGCCCTGATTAAGCTTCTGTTATGATTTCACATAACAGATGTTTACATATAGTTACATATATTATTTTGTCTGTTGGGAAACATGTAAATATCTTATGTAGCTTCTGAAAGGCAGTCCTAAATGAAAAAATACACCGATCATCCTGTTCAAAAGTTTACACCCCCCTGGCTCTTAATGTATCGTGTTACCTTCTTGAGCATCGGTGAATGTTTGCGCCTTTTGTAATAGTCGTGTAGGAGTCCCTCAGTTGTCCTCGGTGTGAAAAGATGGGTCTCAAAATCATGAAGCCGCTGTTGGAAAGGGATCAAATATGCAGAAGATGCTGGAAAAGCATAGAATGTGCAGCACCTGGAGGATTTTTTTTTTTGAAGAACAGTGTCTAGTTTAACTGCTCAGGATAAACAAGGGACTCGCGAACAACTCTCACAAAACATAGACACAGGTAACGACACAGTATTAAGAATCGAGCGTGTGTAAACTTTTGAACTGGTTCATTTGTGTTAATTCAGTTATTATTGTGTCTTGTGGACTATATGTAAACATCTGTTATGTGAAATCGTTTATTCAGTGCAGAACTAAATAAACAACAAAATGCAATTGTTATGATCCCTCTTTTTTTTTTAATTGTTTTTCATTATTAACATTTTGCAGATTCTGTAAGGTGAATGTAAACTTATGACCTCAACTGTACATCCTGCAGCTAGTTTTTTTTTTTTTTCGGGGGGGGGGGTTGGCGGTTTAATTATGCGCAGCGAGAAACTAAATAGCAAATGAGCCAAAAGTTTCAGATTCAGGAAGTAAGTAACTTCAATAACTTAAGTAAGAATCAAAGGTGAAGCTTACTGATGGAGCCTTTGTTCGGCACAGAGGATTACTCACTATAACAGCCTCTGCCTCTTTCTTTCTCTCTCAGATAGCCTCACAGGGATTGCTGACCTATAAGAGTACTCACTGGCCCATGGGATGTGTGTATGTCAAAGGACAGCCATTTGCCTTTAAGCACACGCGCACACACACACACACACACACACACAAACACACACACACGGATATGCTGCTGTTGCTCGTGCAGAGAATGAAACTCGACAAACACTCGCAAAACAAGGCATGACAGACATGCAGCATTTAGGGATCATACAGTTATCAAATATTATCTACTGTTTTAACTAAGTGTGGACAAGTCAAATGTATGCTCCAATAGGTTACCCAGTCCTGTGTTTTGCTGCCCGGAAATCTGACTAGGATAAATAGCAACAAATAACATAATTACACTCAACAGTATGACAAGCTAATTATATTCATTTACAAGAAGCAAAAAATACACTTGAAAATAAGTGAATACTTGAAACCCAGAGAGCGATGAGTTTATGTAGCCAAAATCTTTATCCTCTCCTGATCATTTCTCTGCTGCTGAAGCATCATGTTTGTGCCATTAACAAAAAGGCAGAACGTCTTTGGCTTACATTTTGGCTATGAACTGTGGCGATCTCTCATCACACCTAAAGACATGATTGGAGTCTGAGGAGTGCCATGTTGTGCTAGCATGTGTTGCACTGTACTGTATTTTGCTCAGTTTTGTCCCTTTTTCCACATGCCTTGGTATTTCTGATTCTGTAAATATTGCATCCATTCAAGCTCATTAATAGTTCTACAAACAGCCAAAGTTCATGTGCATAGTGCAACATCACACAGAGAACTCTATGAAGCAGTTGGTGTTGTGTTTAAAGGAACCTTTCAAATTAAATGGTTTTTTTTTTGGGAAAGTCCATAGACAGTAGAGTTTTTCTTTATCCGGTCATTGGACTAGTGAAGTAAAACAAACACTGGTGAGCATAATATCAACAGATTGCTGAATGTTCTTGTCTGGTAGGCAACTGCGAAGGAAACCCTGACAGCCTGAACAAGTAATCCGTTAGTCCCAGGTGCTCAGGCTAGCGATTTGTCCACCCCTATTAACTGATTTAACTGAGGCATGTTTCGATAATTCCACAAACATAACTGTTAAATAATAAAGGACATTCAGGTATGAAAGAAATGTTACGGAAAACGCATTGGTCACGCCACCACACCGCGTAAGCACAGCTGAATAAGGAACACCATCACAGTGAATAAACAAACCCACCGGCCAACCTACACCTAGCATGAGCACAGTAAATCATTCCATTGTCTAGAAATTCAATATTAACTTGTCCATTGCAGTGGATTGTCAAGTCAGTGATATTTCCACCATGGCCAAACATTTTTTTAATGCTTGACTATAACACCCAAATGTGCTTTTTTGAACATCCAGTTCCAGATTTAGTCCCCCTTTGCTGTTATAATTACCTCCACTCTTCTAGGAAGGCTTTCCACTAGATTTTGTAGCATGGCTGTGGGGATTTGTGTTCATTCAGATACAAGAGCATTAGTGAGGTCAGGTACTGATGTCAGGTGAGGAGGCCAGGAGTGTAGTCGGCATTACACTTCATCCCAAAGGTGTTCATTGGGGTTGAGATCAGGGATCTGTGCAGGATCCTCAAGTTCTTCCACTCCAACCTTGACAAACCATGTCTTCATATGCCTTGCTTTGTGCACAGGAGCACTGTCATGCTGGAACAGATTTAGTTCCAGTGAAGGGAAATCATAATTCATAATAAGGTTTGGGCTAGATAGTAGTAGAGAGTGACACATTATTGTACATGCACACAATTTAGCTTAACAGCTGTTATTGTTACATTGAGCACTCGGACTCTTAAGCTGACTCTTAAGCACACTGATTTTTAATAGTCCTTTGCGACTGTTGCTTGTCAGACTGTACAGACATGATCCCCGTTGTAAGCCTTGTCGCACTTTAGGATCTCAGTTGTCATTAATGTCAGACTGTACGACAGTCAAGACGCAAAAAACAGACTCGTACGGAGTAGGAGAAGCCACACTACAGGACTGTGCCTCAAATCTTCTAACCCTGCCACAAACTAGCAATCAAAGGCTACAGATTTGGGCCTAGGATTATAGGAATCTTTTAGAAGGCTCAAAATTTGTCTTAGACTTCAAACCAAATCGTGGCAAAAATCGTAGCGTGTGAACCCAGCTTTAGTTGGTGCTACGATTTTTGCCACGATTTGGTTTGAAATCTAAGACAAATTTTGAGCCTCCTAAAAGGAGGGGCCCTCACAGCCCCGAATGCTTCGGTACCTATTTCCAGATGGCAGGAGGGTGAAGAGTTTGTGTGAGGGGTGTCTGGGGTCATCCACAATGCTGGTGGCTATGCGGTTGCAGCGTGTGGAGTAAATGTCTATGATGGAGGTAAGAGGGACCCCGATGATCTTCTCAGCTGTCCTCACTATCCACTGCAGGGTCTTGCGATCTGATACGGTGCAATTTCCGAACCACGCAGTGATGCAGCTGCTCAGGATGCTCTCAATAGTTCCTCTGTAGAATGTTGTGAGGATGAGGGGTGGGAGATGGTCATTTTTCAGACTTCTCAGAAAGTAGAGACGCTGCTGACCTTTCTTGGTTATGGAGCTGGTGTTGAGGGACCGAGTGAGGTTCTCCACCAGGTGAACACCAAGGAATTTGGTGCTCTTGACGATCTCCATGGAGGAGCCATCGATGTTAAGCAGAGAGTGGCTGCTCCATGTTCTTCTGGAGCCAACAACCATCTCTTGTGTTTTGTCCACATTCAGAGACAGAATGTTGGCTCTGCACCAGTCTGTTAGCCACTGCACCTCATTTCTGTATGCTGATTCATCGTTCTTGCTGATGAGACCCACCACAGTCGTGTCACCGGCTTCAAAACCGGTTTGGAGGGTCTGCCAAGTGGTCTGTATGCTGGGATTAACATAACAGAGATGTGGTCTGAGTACCCAAGGTGAGGGCGTTCACCCCTCTCATTGCACAGTTCACATGTTGATGGAATTTAGGGAGTACTGATTTGAGATTCACATGTTTGAAATCTCCAGCAAAGATAAACAGTCCATTCAGTCCAGGTGTGCGTTCTGTAGTTTGCGAATAGCCCCATACAGTTCGTAGAGCGCCTTCTTAGCATTAGCGCTCGGGGGAATGTACAGACCCAGCCGTGCTAGGCTAAATACAAACCCAGAGCTGGCCGGCTAGGGTTTGTTTTTAGCCTAGCGTGGACCTCCACCCTCTTGCCGCGCTTCCGCTTCCTCACACACCGCTCACCCCAGCTGCTTACATCAGGCAACGCCAAGGACCGGAGGCCTGGTCCACGCAGCAAGCCGAGATCGCGTAGCTTCTCCAGCAGATCATCATGCAGGTTGCTCATTGCATGATTTCTGTACTTTAGCAGTGTCTGGTGATGGTAGAACATGAACACAGCTGGCTCTAATGTCCATGTGCTGTAAAAAAGTATCAGGCTAAGAAATAAACATAGCACCATATTGGATCCGGAGAGGCCGCTGCGTGCTACTGCAACCAAGACAACCACAAATGGCTTGTAATACGGAGAGACAGCAAGTCTTGCTCTCTGTGCAACTACTGTAACAGTACCATAATGTGAATTCTCAGTTAAACTAATTTATTTTTGATCATCAGATCTCCAAAGCTGGCAAACAAAAGCTGATGTTCTAGGTCATGGCACAACTGCAGCTCAATTTCCTCCCTTAAATTTGTACCTGTGCACCTTGCCCCATTACACATTTGAAAAACTACAGTTGATTTAAAACAATCATAAAGCTCCAAACCCACAGGGTAGCCTGTTTAGATATACAGTGCCAGTCCTTACTGAATTTATCAGTGAGAAGAATTTCTCTTCATTGTGCAGTTTTCACCTGCTAACTACACTTCTCTACTAGAGTAGGATTGAGTTGCCTCAGGATACCTCTCAAAATGTGTTTGTCTGAATGTATTGACACTGTGTTTAATGTTGTTTGTCCCCTCCAGGGTATGCAGCTGTCTTTGTACCACAATGCCAATTTGGATTGTTCCATGTGGCTCGATTACTTTCCCTCTCCTTCGCCAGTCCTATTTCAGTGCCATCTCCCAGCAGCCTCAGAAACCGAGATGAAAAAGTACTCGTCTTTTGATAATAATTTGTCAAAGTAAGCTATTTGAACAGGAGGGATTTTTTTTTCATTATCTTTGAAATAGCAAATTGGATAAGAGCAAAGAATTAAACTGGTTGTGTGTGTGTGTGTGTGTGTGTGCGTGTGTGTGTGTTTGTGCGCGCCTGCCTGTTTGGAGAGATATAAAAAAATTCACAAGAATCCAGAACTGTTCTCTTCAATTCATGCCTTCATTTGTACCCCTGTAAAGGGAAAGGGAAGCATGGGACATGAAAAGGAAAGGCAATGTCAACACACACTACATCGCAACTGATTACACACTGAGAAAACTGTTTGATATCAAGAAGCTGTAAACAAATGTGTCGGGGGAAAAGTTGCCACTTTCTCTTCCTCTGTGAATTGCTACAGGAATGTCCTTCAATTTTCTCAGAGTTATATAGCAGACAACAGCACCATAGCATACATTAGACCAATGGGCATTGATTTTTTTTGGCTGTTCCTAAAGATCAGTAGATATAGAAGATGTTAAAATGGCAGGATGAAAAAAAATGAAACTAAGATAAATCATGTCATTTCCACCTTCAATGTGACATTACAGTGTATAAAAATTAAGTGTAAAACAATCTGAAACATTTTAGGGAAAAATATGGAAAATGAAAAAAGTTACGATAACCTGGTGGCATAAGTGTGCAAAACCTTTTTATAAATGGGGATGTGGCTGTGTTCAGAATGAACCAATCGCATTCAATCCCAGGTTTAAAAATAATTATCATACAGCTGTCATCAATCAAAGTATTCTGTTGAACCCCAAATAAAGATCAGCCGTTTCTCTAGGGTTTTCTTGACATCTTCTCGGTTTCATCTGACTGCTGAAGCCATGGTCCGCAAAGAGCTTACCAAGAATGCATGGTATCTCACTTGTGAAAAGGTATCAATCGGGAGAGGGGTATAAAAGAATTTCCAAAATATTAGATGTGCCATGGAACACCGCGAAGGTCATCATCAACAAGTGGAGAAAATGGAGCACCACAATGACATCACCAAGAACAGGACGTCCATCCAAAATTTACAAAAGGACAAGACAAAAACTTACCAAGGAGGTTGCCAAGAGACCTACAGGAGCTGCAGGAATATCTGAGGAGTACTGATTACTCTCTGCATGTGACAACAATCTCTCGTATTCTTGACATTTCTGGGCTATGGGGTAGAATGGCTAGCCTGAAGCCCTTTCTGACAAAAACCATCCAAGCCCAAATCATGTGGCAAAATGTATTATGGTCTGATGACCATATTCCAAAAGGTATAATAATTCCATAATTCCAAAAGATATATTTGGTGCAAAAAGCATATCACCAAAAGAACACCATACCCACAGTGAAGCATGGTCGTGGTGGCATCATGCTTTATAGCTGCTTTTCTTCAGCCATAACTGGGGCTTTTATCAAGGTGGAAGGAATCATGAATAGCTACAAATACCAGTCAATTTTAGTGGAAAACATTCAGGTGTCTGCGAGTAAACTGAAGATGAAAAGGAATTTCCACTTTTAGCATGACAATGACCCAAAGCATACATCCAAATCAATAAAGGAATGGCTTAACCAAAAGAAGATCAATGTTTTTGAATGAACTAGCCAGAGCACCGACCTGAATCCAGCAAAACATCTGTGGGGTAACCTGAAGCGGGCTGTGCAGAGGAGATCGGGTGTGTACACTTATGCAACAAGACTATTGTAAGTCTTTTCTGCTTCTTTTTTTCCCCTAAAAAGGTTCTGATCATTATTCCCTTTATTCGTATACTTTGCAATTGCACATTACAGGTGGGAAATGATCTGACATGATTCATCTTAGTTTCATTTTTTTACGTCACAAAAAACCTACCATTTTTAAAACAGAGGTGTGTAGAATTTTTTCATATCCATTGTATGTTATACTCCAATCTAATGGACCATGAGGTGTAAGAGGACAAACTGATGTTCTTGAATGCCCAGCAACTCTCAAGTCACCCCAAGGATCATTAGATTCAATACAGACCTACACACCACATTATGAAACCCATCAGCTCCAAGGGTTTCTTGGAGATGGTTGAGAAACAGACATAAAACAGGGCAAATGAAATGGGCCTACACAACAAACAGAAGAAATTGAATTCTCAAACAGCGCTTCACAGTTCAAAGCCAGCAAGCCAGACTCTGATCGATAGTAATCATCTGTAATTGCTGTTTTTCCCTGTGTGTTATTTCCTCTCTGCAATTTAACCATTATCGTGAAATCAACTACGTATATATAGGGCATCTATACATAAACCCTTCTTTTATTTAATTATACCCATTTTGTTCCGAGCCAATCCTATAGCCAATGCAAACCCCTCTCGAATGCACGTAAGTATCATTAATATGGAAAGCCAATGACCTCATTTGATGCTAGATTTTTGCACTTTCTAACATTTCACTTCCTTACAAAGACATAGTAAGAATCTGAATGAGTAGAAACACTTAGCAGGTGGAAATATATTGAGTTCAGTCAAATCTGTCGAATGTTTCTTTCTATGTGATTAAGCCTTTCTGTACATATTTAATTTCATATTTGAAATTCTTTTTTTTTGGAAGATATTTGCTTTCTACTTTCTACTTTTTTTTCTATACTTTCTAGAAAAAAAAATGCTTGAAATAAGCTAAATGGTCTGGAAATTAAGCAGGTTCTGCTACTGTCTCACAGCTCCAGGGTGTCCAATTCATCTTCAGCTCGAGATACTCTCTGAATGGGGTTCCACATGTTCTCCATGTGGGTTATCTGGTTTCCTCGCACCTCCCCAAAACATACCAGGGGATTGTCTACTCTAAATTGCCCCTAGGTGAGAATGTGTGTATACAGTGAGTGCTGCAATGGACCGGCATTCAATCCCAGGTGTATTCCAGAATATTCCTCAGGTCCAGTGTTCCCAGGATAGGCTCCTGAAGATGAATCAATTAACGAATGACTGGAAATAACTGATGTTACCATACAACCAGTTCTGAAGGGATTTTCTTTTGAAAAGCAGCTTCTCTATCTATCACAGCTGCCCTTGTGCATTTTGTCTCAAATACAAATATTTGTAGTATCTCATGACTCAGTGACTTCTGGAAAATCTGTTTCATCACAAGAGAGAACCCCTCATCTGTAAACCATATCTAAAAGAATCTGACTCCTAGTGAACTGTATCTAAGATGTCCTGATGTTCTGGATCACTGGTCGCTAATCAGAGTTATAAATCTATAGAGAGGAAAGGAGGGGTGAAGCGGAGTGGAGCAGCTGCGGCTCACTGATGCATATCATCACATCTTTCCCATGCTCACACAGTCTCAAGTAGCCCTGTCTTGGGCTGAATCATGGGCATTTACCCAGGCTGGACACATGGACCTACTAACAGTCACCTTTGGATGAAAAATGAGACTGTTTCAATTACTTTATGGGTCATTACTCTCTATATTGACCTGTTTTCTGTTGTGTTTAGGTAAAGCATATTACTAATCACACTGAGTGGAAATATCATAGCAGAGAAATGTCAAGGTCCCTGATACCAAAAGATTGAATCAGTTTGGTGTCCTACACAATATTTCCAGTGTCAAATGAACAGCTACAGCTTTAAACTTGTTGATCAATTGTACACTTCATAGTTGCACCATATACACCATATACACTAGTGATATTATCTCCAAGCAGACAGTGTGCCCACCTTAACTTTAGAATTGATAGGAGAATTGTATTTCTCTGGGAACTGCATGTGACCCCCATTTCACAACAGAAATATCCAGCCCTTCTTGAGTAGAACCTAAAGCATTCAGTCCTCACCTTAATTTAAGGCAAGTCAATTAAGACTTTAGGATAATGGATACTGGAGTCATTTTGGGGCGGTTTCTTTTATGCGGTATAATTCCATCCAATCAATTCCTACAGACGGAATGTACAAGTTTCAAAAACTTTGCAAAATATGAGAACATGCATACATAGCTTGACTAAACATAATCAACTCAGCTTGAGATACTAGAAATTACTTTCAGTGAAGGCAGCATCATACATTCTGTACCAGTATCTGAGGTCTTTATCATTACTTCTCTGCTGCTAAAAAAAAAAAAAAACCCAGATATTCACTCGGGTCACGGCACCAATTAGCTCTCTTACATTTGTACGTGTACTACTTGTCTCCACAAACTTTACTGTATTCCTGGAGGAATGACATCCACCTGATTCATCTCACCAACTAACTATCATGCCCTTTATAATTAAAATAATGTGTGTGTGTGCCAGCAGAAACAGTGTGATGCTCTGGGCAATGTTCAGCTGGGAAACATTGGGTCCTGGCATTCATGTGGATGTTACTTTGACACGTACCACCTACCTAAACATTGTTGCAGACCAAGTACACCCCATCATGGCAACGGTATTCCCTAATGGCAGTGGCCTCCTTCAGGAAGATAATGCTCCCTGTCACACTGCAAAAAATGTTCAGGAATGGTTTGATGAACATGACAAATAGTTCAAGGTGTTGACTTGGCCTCCAAATTCCCCAGATCTCAATCTGAAGGGATGTGCTGGACAAAGTCCGATTCATGGAGGTCCCACCTCGCAACTTCCAGGACTTAAACTTCCTGCTGCTAGTGTCTTGGGGCCAGATACCATAGCACACCTTCAGAGGTCTTGTGGAGTCCATGCCTTGACGGGTCAGACCTACACAATATTAGGCAGGTGGTTTTAATGTTATGGCTGATTGGTGTGTATATACTCCATTCGGATTTTAAAAGCCTTTGTGAAACGTTATCCTCTGCAAAAGGAGGGAACAATTCAAGTTTAATTATCTAATGATCTCCACATGATAAGGTCAAATGTCTCTCTTCATCTAACAATCTAACAATATCTTAGCTGTTAAAGCTTTTGTTTTTTTTTTGCAGAAAAGCTTTATTATCCATAATTAGAATCTTCATTCAACGCAATGCTCTGCTTGTAAAAAGGCAAACCATTTTGTACTCTTAAAGTATTGTTTGTTTGTTTGTTTGTTTGCTTTGTAATCTTACTCAGTACTGGTCAGTTGATCCAATGAAGCATTTCAGTCAATGGTGCTTGCTATTATACAAAATATTGCAGAGTTATCATTTGCCTTTGAATGCCTTCTTCATTCTCTATAATTTCTTGAAGAATCTAGGGATATTTATACGGTGTAGTTTAAACCTCATAAGCCTGTGGATTGATTTGCTGTAATTGACTTTTTGAATGTCTACCTTGTTGACATATGCCTGTCTCTCTCTCTCTCTCTCTCTCTCTCTCTCTCTCTCTCTCTCCCGGAAGAGCTGAGAGCCACAGCTGGGTTTTACTGGGTCAGGGATTTCAGACTCGGCCAACAGAAGGGACCCAAATGTCAGGCAAATGTCAGGAACTCATCTGGAAAGTGACTCTGCCTGAGGGAGGGAGGATCTTTATTTTCTGATGGCCCCGTGCAATGTCTCAATTCGGCTGAGGAGGAGGAAAAGCCATATGGGTTAATCTTGCACTGCAAGTCGTGTCTATAAAAAAAAATAATAATAATAGAGATTTGGTAACATATTATGAAAATGATTATGATATTCTTTATAAGCACAAGCATCCATCTGAGCCACAAATCCAACACTGTGTTTTCCCACCTCACCCCTAGCAACAGCACTGCAGACGTACAGTACCCAACCAAACCAATCATCAGAGCGAGACCCGAGCGGTGTAGCGGGTTATTCCTCTGCTGTGTTCATTATATTTGCTCAGATCATAACCTTCTGTATTGTGAAGGTGCATTGGCAAGGGAAAGTCAAATTAAAGAGTGTACTTTGAAAAAGACATTCACATATAAATAAAGGAACAAAGAAATACTAAATGACTGCACAGGACAAAAAGAGAATCAAAGCTGATTAACAGTATATGGAAATAGATTCAGTGCCTACACATTATACCTGCTCACTAGGGCTGAAATGTTTTGACCACTGTTTGTATCTGTATCCGTTTAGTGCTTCAAATATCTGTATCTCTATTCGGATTTAAAACCTGAAGGGATTTTTTGTGGTTAAATATTTACGATACCAGTATACCCCTGGAAAACACTGGAGGGGGGGGGACCCAGAGGTAGAAATGCCATCACTATCAGCATGATGTTTGAGTTCTAGTCCTGACAGTTCCTCAACCTCAGCTATGTCACTCGAGTTCAAAATTGTTCTAGAGATGTGTGAGGGACTGTTTTCTTTTGTTTTGTTTTACATGTATGCAGTTATTTTTGTTACTACCTGCATGCATTATTTTCTAATTATAGTTTCCCAAAATAAACTAAACTGAAACCACCAAGACCCTGACCATGTAGTTAGCAATGATGAATAAATGAACACTGTAAATGCATCACGTTAATAAACATAGTCCCCCCCCCCTCCCGCCCGCCCCTTCCCCGCAAGGTTCATATCTGATCACTTGCACATGCCTGTAAGGAAGTAAATACCTCCCACTCACACAGCTTTTTTGTTGCATCATCCCACAGGATCCCAGTAATGATGCATAACTCTAGTCTGAACTGTGAACCTTTCTGGCAAGCTTTCTAAAAAATAATAAGATTAATATTCATATCTGTATTTGTATCCATTTAGAACATATTATCTGTTCTTTCCGAATAAAGTAATCGTATTTGGTTACATCCTTAACCTCTGCTCAATCACATTCACACACAATGGCAATTTCTTCTTCTTGTTTATTTTATGTACATGTTGGCACGGAACAAAAAAGGAGTGGCTCTTAATTTCATTGTACATGTGTATAGTGACAGTAAAAGGCATTCATTCATTCATTCATTCTATGACAGAATGAGAAGGCTGATATTTTCACATCTACATTGATAAGAGAGGGTTTGTCTTCAGTGGTACAACCATAACCGACACAAATGTCACCTAGGAGAACAACATTTAGTAGGGTGAGTTAAATGTGTTAATGGGGACTGGTATACCAGGGATATAAAATACTCCTTTTTTATATATCCTTTATCAGCGTTATCAGTCTCTAACGTTGTGCCAATATAGCATAACAATATTTATATCTTAAAAATTCCGAAATTTGGCGAACTGTGGTAGTGTCACCGCAGTAAAATGCCTTTCATTTCGAAGGTTACAAGGTTCAGATCCTTTCTCCTGCGCCCAAGAAATGAGATTTCCTTTCAATATATCCTCATATTCTGGACTGTACTGTCATTGCATTTTTATTAAAGCATGTGCCGAAGTTATGACAAAAGATATGACACGGAACTTTTTGGTTAGAGAACACTTTAGCAAAGGAATTGTTACTTCATGGCACTTTAGAGACCAAAAAAATGGCTGTACATGATTACAGCTTTTATACGAACCATTTATAATAATTTTACTGTTTGTTTGTTGTTGTTGTTTTATAATTCCCTTATTGGTTGTGTACACTCGTGTGTTTATAGCTGCCCTGGGCTCAAGTCACGACAGCAACAAAAAAAAAAAAAAAAAAAAAAAACCCAAAACATTTCATTCTCCAACTCAGAGAGAAATCAAGCCAGAAAGGAGATTAGACATTGTTTTTGCATACTGGTTTTAAGCAAGAAGATTAAAAAGTAAGTGGAATAAGTGGCTTTCAAGTTTCACCATCAGTCTTCCAATAAAAGCCAGAGTCATCAGAAATGTCAGGCTGTCTAACATTTACTGCATAAAGTTAAAATGTTCCCAGAATGCATTATACAGTATATGTGTTGGCTGTTTCCCTCTAGTTGTAGGTCTGCAGAGAAAAATTAATGTGCTCTTAAACCACTGGGCACACATTTGAGTGAGAGTACAGGATGTGAGGACACAGTTTTATCATTTCTATCTTAATCAACTGTTTTATAATGCTGCATAAATAATAGTTTTTCAAAGATCAACGCTATGATGCCACACCTACAATAAAGTGCAGCGTTTGTCTTTGATGTCTTTCTGCAAAATCAGCCATGGAGCTTGGAGCCTTAATCCCTGTCTGGCCCACTGGACCAAATGTCAAGTCGATACCTGCAGGAGTTTTGGGAGTGCTGTAATTGACAGCTGTATCACAGAGAGCCGGTGATGGATCCAAGACACAGCTTCAGTGAATCACAAGTAGAGCTGGGTAGCTGCGCCAATGTTTATCCATGTGTCTTGGTAAATGTTGTGAAATGTGCTTGGAAGAGAAAGCCGAGCCCAACATGGTGCTCACTGTCCTCCAGTGGCAAGCCATAGCCAGATGGGTCTTCCACTCATTCAACTGCAGTTACCACTCTATCCTGGTCAGGGTGGAAGGGGGTTTGGAGGTGGATCCTATCCCATGAACGCACTCTGGATGTGACGACTGTTCATTACAGGGCACCGTGCACACGTATTTGCACACTCTGTGGTGGCTCAATGGTTAATGCTCCGGGTTACTGATCAGAACGTTGGAGGTTCAAGTGCCAAGCTGCTACAGTTGGGCCCTTGAGCAAGGCCATTAACCATCCCCTTAACCGGGGAAACATCATGGCATGATCCTGCATTCTGATATGTGAAAAAAAAAAAGAATTTCACTTTGCTGTAACGTGACAAATAAAGACTTCTTCTTCATTCCTACCTAGGGACGAATTAGAGTTGCCAAACCACCTACAGGCATGTTTTTGGGAGGAAATTTGAGAACCCTAGAGGAACACATAAGTATGAAGAACATATGAAACTCTGTACAGAAAGCAACCAAGCTCAAGGTAAAACCAGGAGCTGGACAATAATGAGTCTTTATTGATCACATATACATTAGAGCACAGTGAAATTATTTTCTTCGCATACCCCGGCATGTCAGGAGGTTAGGGTCACAGTGCAGGGTCAGCCATGACACAGCACCCCTGGAGCAGAGAGGGTTAAGGGCCCTGCTCAAGGGCCCAACAGTGGCAGCTTGACAGTGCTGGGGCTTGAACCTCTGACCTTACAATCAGTAACTCAGAGCCTTAACCACCAAGCCACCATGTGCTAAGCTCACATGCCATTAAGACCCCTACTTCCCTAGTAAAACTAAAAAGGGTGATCAGTAGGAAATATATGTGATTTTATTATATACAGTAAGAGTCTCCATGCAGGAAGAAATCACTGTGCTTCTGGACTAATGGACTTAAACAAAAGAAGTGAGACAGCGACTGAGTGAGGAGGAGGAAAATTGCTGTAACGCTCTGGCCTTCTTTCGAAATCATCTCCAAATGCCACTCAGAGACCTGTGAGGACTCGTGTTCAGTGAATTGAGGACTAAAGCATCAGCCGATATCGCTTTTCTCTATTTCCAATTCTTTCTTTCTGTACCAATCACTTCAATTCAAGTGCACGTAGGGGGTGGAATCACTGTGTTGGAATTACAAGTGTTATCAAAAGGTTCAAATCCTGCACTTAGCATCCCGAATGCTAAGTCTGCAGATTATATAAGCAGAGACGCATACCCTTATGAGCAACACATTTTAATTGCTAAATCGACGAGTCTTTTAAATAACACACGGAAACACGCGTGAAGATCGCCATCCAGTGACTCGGTCAGATTAATCTGATATGAAATATCAAATTTACGCATCAGTAGCCACATCTGCCCCTGCAATCCAGTTTATTTGGCTCCTATAATGTGGCAATCAAAATATATTAGCATGACAATTTCATTTCTAAAACTCTTTGAAGTGTGAGTTGGTAATTGCAATTCTGATTTGAATGTAAACTCGAAGTGTTTTTTTTAATGATTCTTTTCATTATTTCGTCTGCAAATAATTACCACGCAGCTGTTCGGTGTTAATTGAGGTTCCTATTGGATTTCGCCAGCGTCTTACTTATATGCCATATCCCAGGCGGATGGCTATACGTACTAGTATCCAGAATTTGATATTGGGTGTTTGACAATTCCCATGACAGCATATTAGGTGAGTATATTGAGCCTAGACTTCCTTGACTGTCTTGATGTCAAGGTAGAACACCAACTGAGAGATGATCATATTCTAGTTTAAATCATGCAGGACGGCCATGTAATTAAATTCCCACAGAGATGTACAATTCAATAATACAGCCTGGGTGGCATTGAGAGAGACTGACGTTGGCGGAGTCGTGAATTGCCCCAGGGTTTAGACTGTCGCTTTCTCAGTTATTGAAATATGTTGTACTTTCCCTGCCATTTACTCTACATAATAGCTTTTAAAAAATACTCCTCTCATTTACTTTGTATGATTGTCAGAGTTTTCAGTGGTCACAAGGCAACCGAATTCTGTCTATGTGACTGAAATGCCTCTCCATACCTCAGTCATTCTTTGTAGCAGTGTACATGCATTTAAACCACTGTAGGATGAGAGCATATCTGTGAGTGTATTTGCTGTGGCTTGTCTTGCACCCCAGATATGCCTGATTTAGTCATCCTTTGCTTCTGTGGATAATACTGAACTGCTGAGAACTGCTGCTATAATCATAAAGATGGTCTGGTGCTCATCCCAGGACATACTGAACATCCATTCATTCAACACACTTACTACTGTTTTCCTTTGATCTTCTATATCTTTATACTGTAATGATTTAGCAGTCCCTCAAGGATTTTGCGATCACAGAAATGAATGCAAAATCAAGCAAACTCCACAATATTTGGGGGAGCTTGCAATTTTTCAAAATTACCATCGATTTTCTGCAGATATTGGGCTGAGACGCGTCATGTGACCTCATCACAACGTGCATTCAGCCAAAGCCCTCTTCGATTCACGTGCGTTGAACATGAGTACAGCTAAAAGGCCTCATTTACCAACAAACATCCCTGCAAAAGACCGCGCAAAACTATTCCGTGCAATTGCAGCATCGCCAATTCAAGTAGTTTTTTGCAAAAAACAAAAAAAAAGTCGTGAAAGTTTTGAAAATCAAGCATTTTTGACCGCAACAATCCTGAAAATTTATAATCGCACTATCCAGTGACAACTAGAAGAGGAACCCTTTTGAGGTTGCTCACAAAGTTCAAGGTTTCTTGCTCATGTTCTTCCCCAGGGAATATTGCCTTGCCACAATTGCCTCCGGCTAGCTCTAAATCTAAATCCGGATTTCTGCAAGGCTTCTTTGTGATTACATTTTATTGTTAAAAGTGCCGTACAAATATAATCAAATTGAAACAAACTAAATTGTGCTAATCAAGTCTATAGAAGCCTTGTCCAAATGTTATAGTATGTCTACATTTAGGACAACATCTCAACAATGGTGCTCCACAGAGCTCAAAGGCTCTGTATGCAGTTGTGTAAAGAAAGTTAGGCTGATGGCCAGAGGTAAAATTTAAAAAGGAAGGCGAGTCAGAAGCAGTGTGGCACGAGAGAGAGGGAGAGAGAGAGACTAGCTGCCAGTTCTTTCCCAATATAGAGAGCAGCGCTGGTAATTGAAGCCCCAGGGAGTTGCTTCCTGTGTCGAGGCCGCCATTCATTCTGCCTGCGTGGTACGCTAATCTTGCCGCCTGTCCACAGGGAACTCACTCGCACTCAGAAAGAGTGAGATACATCATTATTGTCAATGGAGGAGGGTTGCCTGGCTGTGATGGAGACTCTGCGAACCAAAAGGACAATGGAGAGCAACACTGTTAGCTTTTTTAGTGAGAATTATTTTTTGAGATGCAATTTAGCTGAGGAAGTTTTAATACCTACTGGCTTAATGAGCGCCAACATGTGACAGGGGTTACAGCTTGAATGTAAAGCAGTGGTGACTGAAGGGCATTGCTTTGAAAGCTCTGAAGCCCTGATCTTAGCTTGTGATGCAGACTAAGAGAGCTGGAGTATCCCTCCAGCTCTCTTCTTTTCCACTAAAAACACCATGTTACTGAAGTTAACACTGATCGAGTGTATGATTTATTATTTAAGTCTATTTTTTAACCATTCACACCATACCATTCATATATTACAAAGAAAGACACAGGGGTTTACTGAAGAGTTTGCATTGCTTTATACCACGTAATGAGAGTGCAAAGGCCACAGTGGTTGTAGCATTTATGAGCGCTTAATGAGCAGCTCGGCTCAATTCCTCCCACACCGTGGCTCTTCCAGGTGACTCACTTCCAGGTGAGTCATTTAGTTCATTGAGGTTAAAGCACATAATATCTTCCCCCACATCACAGGAACATACTTTCATTCTTGAGCCTGTACTTGGATTGGATCTCACTCATTAGAAACATAAAATTAAAGCCTTAAATTTATGTAATTATATTATTATTTTAGATTATATCCTGGGTCTCACAATGCAGAAAGACATGCGATTGTTAAAAAGTAGACTTGTAGTATAAATACTGTATCTATTTTTGCCAATGGAATTCAGCTTCATTAAATACATCCTGTTCATGTGAGTGTGTCATGTAATGGGTCTGGAGAAATGTGGGGGGAAAAACAACATGGTATGGGAATGATTACTGTACAAACTCACTTTCATGTCACCAGAGCTACTCGTAACTTGCAGACAATCTATATAACAAGTACACTGTTAGGGAAAAAAATAAATACATAATATAGAACCCTGTAGTACTCTTTCGGTTTTTTCTCTCGTCAAACCCTTTAAAGTTTCTTTGTTGAATCTTTGTTTGGTTTCCGGGCAACAAAAACATAGGACTGGGTGGCACAATGGAGCTTTTACTTGCACAGTGGGCAAGCTAACAAATGTCTAATTTGTTCATCACTGGTATCAGAGCTTCTTTAGGAAGCTAATAACACTTAACTATCCACAGAATCCTGAGGAATCTATTTACATAATTTACTTTAAAAAAGAAGAGTCTAGGAAAGACTTACTTTCTGTAGTTTCATCCATCCATTTTCCATTTTCCGTATTGCTTATCTGTCATAGGGTCGCGGGGGATCCTGGAGCCCATCACAGGGAACCCAGGGCACAAGGTGGATGGATGGGGTGCCCACCCAGTGCAGGGCACAACTGCACACACAATCATACAATTTGGAACTGCCAATCAACCTACAACACATGGCTTTGGACTGGGGAACCGGAGAACATGCAAACTTCACGCATACAGGGCAGAGGCGGGATTTGAACCCCCAACTCCAGAGGTGTGAGGCAATCATGCGAACCACTGGGCCCTACTGTAAACAATATATAAATACAATTTCTATAATGTTTTCCATCTGGTGTGTTTTGTTTTTTTTTAAGTTGGCAGAAAGTTGGTATATGTAAACATATGTGGAAACATATATAAAGATAGGGTTTTAAAAGCATATAAAGTGAAATGGCAGCTCCCTGCTGTATATGTATATGTATATGCTCACTTGTTATGTATTATTTACCAACTGAACCCTCACAGGTCAGTGAATGTAATTCTTCAATATATTTTATACATGTGTATTAAGAAATGTGACTGGAGATATTGCTATCTGTCTGTAGCTCCAGGCTCCCTGCAGTCAATCACTCTGTGTTTGTCATTTCCTCCTCTTTGCCATCCTCTTTGGAAAGACATAACAAGGGAAAAGAAGTTCCTTTAAAAGTTGTAGTTGCTTGAAGGCAATTTTTCAGACCCAAGTCTCCTCCTGGCCATTTCAATAGAGCAATATGAAATCTCCTACAGACCTCACCAAGGATTATTTTGGTCATCGTCGTCCTCCACCACATGCTCTATAGTGCGAGGTGCGGGATATGTATAATCATCTCTAGAGTTTATCAGCTTTGGCAAACTTCTCTTTATAATATTTGCAGGCAGAGTTTGAAAGATTTTGTATTTTCATCATTAGGCAGTATTTTGATTGTAGCATTTTCCTGTGTTGGTAGATTAAAAGCGCACAACCCCCAACATCATCACACTGAACTCGGGCATCCCCCAGGGCTGTGTATTCTGTGCAGTGTGGTTTACTCATGATCATGTAAGAATCACATGATTAAGTTCACTGACAACAAATTAGTTCTAGACTTCTCAGCAGTAATGATGAGTTAGCATACAGAAAGGTGATGGGTGACAGATGACTTCAAGTATAGAAATAACCAATCCTCAGACTGCACTTAGTGACATTGGGCTCTCATTCCCATCTATTATTGACATGTTTAACGAACAGTATGATCTTCTGGACTGCACTTGTGTCCTTCCAGATGTTTTATGTACTTATCTACTTGCTATTCTGCTACACACATAAGCAGCTATTCAATGTGCAATTCCGTTTTCTTTGTTTCGCAACAACAGTTTAACAGTATCAGTTTAACTACTGATACTGTCATGAAATCCAGGTCTAGATTTAGATTCATAATGAGCAAACCAGAGGCAATACTGGCAATGAAAATCTTCCTGAGACAACATTATACAGAACCCTCAACAGGAGCCAGACTCAAAAGGAAAGCCATCCTCTTTTAGGTGGTAGGTAGTGGGAATTTTTATTTATTATTTTTTTAATTTTTTGTATGATGCACCATTGTCTTGGAGGCATGATATTTTTCTCCTCTTTGTATATGGATGGGATGACTATAACCTGTTAATTGTGTAAAAATTTACATCCAATTATGTCTCATCCTTCATTCATCTTCAGAAACGGCTTCCTGGTCACGTTGGTGGCGGATCCAACGTCTATCCTGGGAATACGGAGCACCAGGTGCAAATTCACACTGGATGGGATACGATTAGATTCACCTATGGCCAATTCACCTGTAATATGCTTTGGGAGCTGGAAGGAAACCGGAGAAGTGTGTGAAATAGTTTTGCCCCACCTTGTTCTTATTATGCCATTGTTGAGACCTTGTGATGTAATGCTTTGCTTAACCATAATAATTTCATTATCAAGCTATCGATAGAATAGATTTTAGTCCTCTAAAATATAATATCACCACCACAATATCACAATATCCCTGCAGGGAGAACCTGTGAAACTCCATGTAGACAATAACCCTAGGTTGGGATTTCAGAAAAGCATTCACCCTAATGATCAGAGATCGCAAGTTTGAATCCCAAAATCAAACCATCCGTAGAGAGCTAAACTGAGCTGTGTCCTAATTCACCTACTCTCCACCCTAAATTGTATCTGAGATTAGAATTAGTGTGTCCCAAATTGTAGTATGTTAAAATGAGTATCCCTAAGGTACCCGGATGATCTACTATTTCCGGTAGCTTTTCAAAGTGTGGATCCCTGGACATTTTTTCAGCTACCCACAACTCCTTGTGCGAGGGAGGAGGAGTTTTGTGACAGTCTGCTTTTTGACTCATTTTAAAGAAGTGTAAATGAAATGTGGAAAAATAAATCAAGGGAATAACCAAGGGAGTTTGTTTACGGTGACTGCATGCGTAACTCGGCAACAGCGTTCTCTTCTTTTACGTGACGTGTGAGTATGTACCATTACTTGCATACTCTTTTGCTACACACTCAAAAGTATGTACTTTTTCTTCACAGAAAGAGTACATATTTTTAGTGCATAGGATATCTAATGGTGGGAGGGATGGCATGCTCTGTCAATCACAGTGACACAAGCCAATCGTGGGTGTTTGTGAGCTCATGGATACAGAAGAGGACAGATAGCACTTACTTCTGAGTGTGTTATGCTGCCCTGTGATGTAGCATGAGCAGTAGTTCAAATAAGATGTGGTTGGCTGGCTTCACAAGTCTCACAGGAAGCATGTCATTGCCTTCACCCTCCCTGCTTGGTAGCTGTCCTATGCTAGGGGAAAGCTAGCTGAGTGTGAGTTGGCCAAGAATAATTTAGGGAGAATATTTTAAATTTGAGAAGGGATGAGACAGTAACCCAGAGACATGGGGACTCTGGAGTTGTTTGGCAGCAATTATGTCTCAATTATGTTTATTCATATTGCAAACGCTACGTTTATTTTTTTCTACCATGTAAACAGCGATTATTGATGACCTTAATCCGACTCAAGTCATACTCGAAGTAAACGCAAATCGTATTAAGACGTGTGGAGTACTCCTGTTTTAGTCGCATTATCAGTGCATTACAGACATGTGCACACCTTAATCACACTATTAACATCGTGTGGGAGTTTTCACCACATTTTGCGACAGGACACATACACACACGGCAGGGCTCAACCGTTTGACGGCAAACAAGAGAGCACGGCTGCGTCCGAAACTGCGTACTTACCTACTATAAAGTAGAAGAAATACATATATCTCAGCTATTATATAGTCGGTAAGTACGCGGTTTGGGACGCAGCCCACGGCTTCAAGCAGTCGTCTATTTGCACGTACAGCATGACAAATAATTAACTTCACTTGAAGCTTTCATAAAATTAAAAATAAAAACACCCAAAACTGTATACGGTCCCATAACATAGACGAACTGTATGTCGATACGTGAAATTCTGGAGGGAACGTCGGACGGTGTGGCGCGGTGACGTAATGACGTGTGCTGTTAATCGCTCTATGTTCTATAACATGCAAAACCTGAACATGAAAGGAGTATTCTAAAAGCGACTCATGTAAACACCTTAATCACAATAATGTCTTATTCAGAATAAGGTCAATAATTAGATTACTGCTGTCCATGTAAACGTAGTCATTGTCTCTGGCAGAGTTTGTTTTTCTTGGACAACAACCATAACTGCTGAGTGACAACTGTTCCATCACAGCCCATAGATTACTGTATATTACATTGATCTCTGATTGTTAACTGTATGACTGGATTTCATGACTGTAAACACAAATATCAAGAAAGGTTTTATAAATAAGCTCACAACATTTAACTCATACAGTATAAGTAAGTCATAACTCTTATATAAGTAATACTGTGACAAAGTATTACTCATCATTTATTTATTTATTGGTTCCTGGAACTCTAGAAAGGAAGATGCTGTAAGTAAATGAATACGTTGCAGTGGCAGCAGTAATGTACATGTCTTACTTTTATTTAGCCTTGGTGAGTGAAAGTGTTTTCCCTGTGTCCAGAGCAATGTCGGTAGAAAGAGGATTAATCTGCGGGAATGAGAGTGGATGGCGTGGGGTTTTTCCTCATACTGAGCGCTCAGAAAGGTCAGCACTTGAACAGAGATTAGTCATTGTTCTTCTGCTTTCCGTTCCAGAGCATGTTTTCCTTAATTTTGCTTTGAATCTTCAAAGTTGACCTTGAGAAACGAGCTGTAACTCGACTACAAGCTGGGAGCGTACTTTAAGCAGAATCTTTCCTAGACTCTTAAACAGGCATCCGGAAAAAAAAAAAAAAAAAAAAAAACATACTGTCAAGGTGTAATTTGTGAGTTTTATTGTTTGAACAGATGCTCTTAAAGCAAACTGAACCATATTTTATATGTAACACCATGTTCTTTTCTGACTCTCGGTATTCCAATCTCCCCTTCATCTCTCCCTTCTCCTTGGGGATGGCAGAAGTTGCTTACTTACTTTTTGCTTGCTATCTCTCTCTCTCTCACACATACACACATATCACTCAACTTTCTCACTCAGCTTCTAAGAGCCTGCAGCAGTGGGTGAGCTGAAGGGATCAGGAAGGATGTGCACCCAAAAAAAATAGACAAACAGTTTTAGAAGAGCCTGAATTACAGATTATCTGCTTTCAGCACTAGGATGAGAGCTAAAGATGGGTTATCTGTTAGAAAACAGCAACTCTTCAGTAAGCTATCTGAATGCTCAGTGGCATGGGTATTATCTATCCATACAGAAATGTTTGGGTTATTTATTGATGTACTTTTCTTGCTGGTTGTAGCGTTGGTTAGTCATTCACACCCATATCGCACTTCTATTCTCTGTTACAATGTTAGGACAACTGCATGAGGGCATTAAAACTGATGAACATGCTGTCATAATCACGTCTATAATTTAAAAAATGCAGCTAAATCCCAAGAACTGTCTAAATGTAAACTGAAAATAAAACTTGCATAACACTCCATGAAAAAGAAAAACAGCCCTGTAGCCATGAGGCAACTGTATGCCAAATGTTTCGGTTTTTTGGGGTTTTTTTTTAAGAACATCATGCCTAAACTGTCTGCACATCCTGATATCTATGTCAAAAATATCCACACTGTGTAAAAGTAAGCAGCAAATACAACCCCAAAAAAGTCCCAAAAAAGTTGGGACGCTGTGTAAAATGTAAATAAAAACAGAGCACGATGATTTCCAATTGGTACATTTACATTCTGTTTTTATTTACAATTTTACACAGCGTTCCAACTCTTTTTTGGAATCGGGGTTGTAATAGCTTTTCACACCGTCTAGCTATATTAACTGATCTTCTGCAAAAAGTATATCCTTCCTTGTCTGGCCATTATTTTTTTTTTGTTACTTACTTTGTGTATGCAACAATAGACTATGCAGAAAATGAACAGAATGCACAGCGTTAGCTCTATGTAGGAGATGAATAAGCCGAGTATTACACCTAGACATTATTCATATATGAAGGTAATACCAGAGAAGGCTGGCGTTCAATCAAATATTTCGATTCCTGTGTTGCCAGTACTGGCTTACGCTACAAAAACACGAAAACCAGAACACGTCAGAAAATAATCTATCAAGAAAGCAATAAGTTAAAGCAAAAGGAAAAACATGCGTGAACATCCGTGCAGGTTTTCAGTGCTATAGAGATCTGAGGAATGAAAAGTTTTGTGCAGCTTGTTTTGCTTCTGCTGATAGTTACAACATTTTGTACCACAATATGGTTAAAACCTGATTGGTCAGAAGGTGTTGATTAATTTTCTATAACAGCAGCTCTGACAGTAGTTCTAGCTGCAATGCAAATTCACAGGTCTATATTAATGCGCTCCTTCGAATATGTAATTGTTTCTACCGTAATGACTTTTCTATGATGGATGCGCCACATAAACAACATAAAAATGTGTGTAATTGTTGATACAGTTACATTTTTCTGTAAGGAGATAGCATTTTTGGAGGGAGTCTCCAGCGTCTTTCAGCTCTGTGTAACAGTCAGACACTCAAAAATCTTCATGATGGAGAAGTTTACGCTTTCCGGTTTCTCAGTGACACGACACAACAGCTGGATGTTTCTTTGTGTTATTATATACAAGGAAGAGAGAGAAAAAAGATCAAAGGGGCAAAGAATGATCAGATCTGCTATAGCACAGGAACAAACTTGTTTTTGCAGGCGTTCCACAACATTAAATGTAACTATAAATGGATACATAGTATAAGGTGCTACTCTGTAATTAATACTAATTTGTATTTGTTGGTAAATTCAAACTCTCTTGCATGCTGTAATAGAAAAATAATCAATTTCAAGGTTGTTAAAAGTCACTCGGGCTGCATCACACCACCCTGTTGTTGATCATTTTCCTATAACAGCACAGTGTATTATTCCAACCAGGAGAGCCAGGAACCTTGGAGTGATTTTTGATGATGGCTTGACCTTTACAGACCACATATCAACAACTGCACGGACCTGTAGGTTCATTCTGTACAACATCAAGAAAATCGGACCCTATCTCACCGAACATATCAGAACTGGACTACTGCAACGCACTACTCTCGGGCCTCCCAGCCAGCTCCATCAAACCCCTTCAGATGATTCAGGATGCAGAATCTCGTCTTCAACCAGCCCAAAAGGACCCATGTCACACCCAAATTCATCTCCCTCCACTGGCTTCCTGTAGCCGCCCGTATCAAATTCAAGGCCTTGATGCTCACGTACAAGACCTTGTCTGGAACAGCACCCTCCTACCTCAATTCTCTCCTGAAGGCTTACGTTCCCTCACGCGATCTGCGATCGATTAACGACCGACGTTTAGTAGTACCTACTCAGCGTGGCTCAAGGTCCCTTTCCAGAACCTTCACACTAACTGTCCCTCAATGGTGGAATGAACTTCCAACCTCAATCCGGACCTCAGAATCTCTCACCAGCTTCAAAAAACAGCTAAAGACCCACCTCTTCCGTGAACACCTCACCAACCCCTAAAATGCCAACCCCACATTATCCACAACACAAAAAAACCCTACACTGGCACTTACACCTCTGCTCTGCGCACTTTGCTATCTAGAACTAAATTAAAGTTCTTGTATGGTAGCACTACTTGTATTGTTCTCCACTTGATATATCGCTTTGCTTGTATTTCCTCATTTGTAAGTCGCTTTGGATAAAAGCGTCGGCTAAATGAATAAATGTAAATATAACTGTACTTAATGTACAACAAACACAATATATGCTTTCAAAGCTGATGTGTAACAGCTTATATAGAACACAAGCAAAAAGGGTTGGACTCCTTTATTGGCTGGTGGAAGTTACAAACCTACTAACAACAACCGCAATAAATAACACTGTTCTGTCTTTCTCTTCGTCCAGTTGGTGCAAACTTTTCTACATTGTCAACAATGCTTTATTTCACCAGTTCTGTCAAATAAAGATTTTACAGAATGCAATGTCTAAGACTATCCCTAGTTGGGACCAATGCCTCAATACACCTTCTGTCTGAAAAACCTGACATTTGCATATCTCCTTAAAGTGTTATATACTACATTATATAGGGAACAAATCACATAAACACTTAATATGTCACACATAATCCCAACTGTGTGTGCATACACTGAAACTGAATGAAATAAGAATAAAAAGAAATTACCCAGCACACTGTTCTTACACAGCATCAGTTGACTGAGTAATTAGAAAACATAATTGAAACGTCTGCCTTGAGGTAAAGCACTAAGACAGGCCATATGATGCATTAACATGACCAATTAGGAGCTGATGCTGCTGAAATAACAGTCCAACCTGCTAAGTGGAACACAATGTTGGGAATGTTCGCAGGATTGAAACAAAGCCGCTTTCTATATAGATCCACACACAGCCTTCTGTTGACTTATAAAGGACAGTTACAGTAAAGGACACACTGCCGTCATGTCACGTGCTTAATATGCTATCGATCGGGTACCACTTAATCACTCCATCAGCATGCGTGACTAAAAAGCAGTGTTTGAATTTTTGCTCAAGATTTGCATGTGATAAAGTGTACACTATTGAAGGATTTGCTACAGTCCAGTCTGAAACTACTGGAACGGCAAGGCCAATTCATTTGTTTTTGCTGTAGACTGCAGCTGTAGATATGAGACGAGAGTTTAGGGTTTCAGCTTTTATTTCCTGGTATTTACATTTAGATGTGTTAAACAACATAAAACATAGTCCTTTTGTATCAGACCACCCAATTTTTAGGCGAGCAAAAGGATAGGAACAGATAAGTCTTGAAGTCAATAACACTTAATATTTGGTTGCATATCCCTTGCTGGCAATGAGTGCATAAAGCCTGCATAAAGACTCACTGATATCACCAATTTGTTGGTTTCTTCTTTTTTTTGTGATGCTTTTCCAGGCTTTTACCGCAGCCTCTTTCAGTTGTTATTTGTTTCAGGGAGTATCTCCCTTTAATCTCCTCTAATGCTGCCCAATTTGGTTAAGGTCTAGTGATTGGCTTGGCCAGTCTAAAACCTTCCTTTTTCAGAGGGGACTGTAAATATTTTGTACATGCATTTGTTTTGTTATATATTTCTGAATATGTATGAATGCAACACTAAAACCTTGAAAATGACATTCATTCATTCATTCATTCATTCATTCATCTTAAGTAAATGCTTTATCCTGGTCATAGTTGAATGGATCCGGAGCAGGGAACACCGGACACAATGCAGAAATACTGTACATCTGTGATGGGAAGCCAATCCATCTCATTCACTCATTCACACCTAAGGCAATTTATCTTAGCCAATCCACTTCCATAGAAATTCACAACACATTTGCCAGCTAAGATATTACACACTTGGAGGCATGCTATTATTGGAAAGCAACCAGTGATGTGATATGGCCCAGCATGATTCTTAACGAAGTTATTGTTACCGGCCCAAAGTTTATTATTTCCAATGAGAGCACTTCCTGAAACCTGGAACCACAACAATTTGCCAACAAAAGATTTTAAATAATTTTATTTACTAAAGAATGACGTCTGACTATGCTGTGGAACTTGTGCAAAAAAAGTTAGTTCCTGTTATTACTTATGTTATAACAACTATAAAATGTCATTCCCTCATTAGCCTCTCTTTTTTCTCTTTCTTGAAGTTAATATGATTTTTTTTTTAAGGCAGTTTACCATGTAAACCCACAAACTATTCTGTCCTGAAGTTTTTCCCATGTTGGAAAACTTACAGCTTTATCTCTTTAATATATCTTTATTTTTAGCTCCTTCCATAAATGCTACATAAACTCACAGTAAAACACAGTAAACCAACAATATATCAACAATATATCAACAATTACATTCTTTCTTTTTTTTTTTAAATACGTTCATGTGGCATGCACCATACATACTTAGGTAAATTGTTACTATAGAAATGACTAACGTATTAAAATGAGTGCATAACATAAATCTGTCATTTGCTTGTATGTAGCTGGAACTAATGTTAGAGCTGCTGCTCTAGCAAATTAATCAACACCTTCGGAGCATGTATAAAATCCATGGCCACATTGCTACATCGTTTACCACAATTCAAAAGCCACACGTCTCTGGTCCATAATCACACACCGTCGACTCGGATGTGTGCCAACATACAGTTTTTTCGGTTTAGATGCGATACGTTTTAGAGATTTTCATCACAGCTCAAGGTGATGGAGAGAAGGCCAAAGAAAAGGAAGATGAAGAATCTGCTATGTCAGTGTCAGGTGACTCACTCAATGGCGAGGATCAGAATTAACGACTTCCTCATGATTTGCATACGCTAATTAGCCGGGATAATGAACACAGCAGCCTAATTATACAGGGAAAAGAAACACAAACACGAAGTGGAGAGCACAGCACACAAAGAGAAGAGCACTAATTACAGATTGGCATGATAAAACCTGTTTCGGGCTTTGGGTCAAAGATGTTGTTATAATTAAGTAAGATCTATATCTACTCCCATGTCGCACTTATCCACATAGACTTGAGCTTAAGATGTGTTGAGGCGTGATAGTCAGAAGTTTGTTTATGAGCTAGCATTACATGTAAATTCCTTCATTTGTCAACAACAGGAATAATGTAAGTCAAGGAAGGAAGTTAATCTGTGTAGGTTGCGTTCATGTGCAAACAAACTGTTTCAAACAGTTTTGGCTTTAAAACAAAAAAATATTACAAAAAATACTCATATTTACGGAAGCCCTAAGTGGCCATGCATTAAGAATCTTTTTTCTTTGTTGCTTTCTCGTGAGCGCGACTCAATTTTCTCGTGATCTCGACATAACAAAAGTTGTTTTCTCACGACGTGATTTTATCCAGAGAAAATCTCGTGCCTTATGACTGAGACTGGTGTTGCATGCACATTGGCGTCTTCGCCATCATAAATGTAATAATTGCCCGCTGTAGAGATGGACTTTATCTCCGCGTTAAGAGAGAGGGGTGTCTTCTCCATCCATTCTCAAGTGTCGGACACTAATGTGAAAGTCGTCAATTCTGCAGGGATGACATATTTTTGTAGGCCAACCAGGAAGTTAACATCACCCTGGTTCCCTCGACATATTAAACATTGCCTTTTGAATTATTACAAAAATAAGCTCTGTGACCAACAAAAGCTTATGATTCTTACACGTTTTGTTCATCAAGACGGTCACGTGACTTCAAAGTCACCACCACCAAGCTTCCGACGACCCTTTCGATCTTTATTTTAAAATAACTACAACTGGAAAATACTCTAAACTTGGAGTTGGTATAGTTTGCAAGAGCGTGAGTATGAACAAAACGCGGACATAGTAGATGTGTTTTCCTGTTCGGAAAGACGTGTTGACATCCTCTGTAGTCCCATTTAGCCACATGTTAGCAACCGCCTTTTTCAGGACATGTAAAAGCTTAAAAGAAATCACAAGTGGGGTATTACTGGTGTATTTTATGTCGTAGAATAAAACATGAAAATATCGTGAGCTTGTGTTAACCACAGACCTCATTTCAGGCATTTAAACCAAAAACCCATTCAAAAAACCTTCTTAGAATTCTGGATGATGGCCGTCGAGTACGCAGAAAAAATCATGAGTCATGATCGTGAGAAAACAACTTCAGTTATGTCGAGATCATGAGAAAACACGAAAGAAAAATAATAATAATGCATGGCCGCTTAGGGCTTCTGTATATATTTTTCCTCTACTTGATTTCCATTGTTTCAGATGAATTTTGCGGCTAAAATTAATGAATGACCTTGAATGACCCAGATGTTTATCAGCAATTATTAGATTGAAATCTAATAAAACGATATGAGGTTAATAGATTTTCTTCTCTTCTGTTATCTGTGTGTGTGTGGGGGGGGGGCTAGCTTTCCCTATAGCTCCAGGGGTCAGAGGCAAACAAAAGCTGAAACATTGTCTGTTTTAATGACAGGCCCAAGTGGCACATCACTATAACAGTTTTATTCATCCAGGACTCAATCTACGAAAGGTCGCTTTTTGATATTGTATTTTTAATTACTGCTGCTGCTGTGCCCCCTACCACCTCCTTCCCCTTCCTCTCAGTGTGTAGGATGAGGGTGCATGGGGGGGTGGGGTAACGTGTATCTCATGTCTGGTCTGCCTGTCAATGTGTCCTTCACGAGCCAGTGCACCACTAAGAAGTCATTTACACCAGCCGTCCCCCATATGGCTGCATTGCTATTCCAGCAGAGGCGCCGCCGCCACTGCTCATAAAAGCCCACGGCCGTCAGCCTTTTTAAAAAATGGCATTATCCCGCTTAATGATGCAGCACTTTAATAGCAGGAGAGGAAAAAACGCAATAAAGAGGCTGCTACTAGAATACCATCAATGGCAGATAATAAAAGGGAAATTTGTCATTCACAACGCCGCGTGCCGTGTATCAGCAAAAAATCTGGAGTGGATGCCATTGCAGCCTTTGTGTATGGTACACTGCGGAGGTGAGCTTGTACAGACACACTGCACTCTATGGGGGGGAAATGTGCTCTGAATGGCAGAGACAAGATGGCAACGGTAAGATCTTTCAGGGATGTCATCATTCAGTACAGGCACTTCCATTGTTCTTAGGGTTTGATGTAATCCTATGTGTGGGGGCATGTTTTTATATCTTGGTAGGGACCAAATATGCCCACATGGATAGGATAAATCTGACAGGTTTGACCTTGTGGTGCGACATCTGGATGGTCCCCACATGGAAAACTTGCTGAGGTTAAGCTTAGCGTGTAGGGTCACAAATTATGGACACTTTGGAAAGACCAATCAGCCTACAGCGTATGCCTTTGGACTGGGGAAGGAAACCGGAGTACCCAGAGGAAACCCCTGAAACATAGGGAGAGCATGGTGCATTCGAAACCTCCAACCCCGGAGGTGTGAGGCAAGCGTGCTAACCAGTAATCTACCATGCCCCCTAGAAAGCTTTATATGAGAATGGTGATACGGGAAATCCTGTCATATTTCATTGTTATTTATATATAATACTTTGACAACTTGAAGAAACTGTAAATATATCTTTCACCAGGAACTGTGTATATATATATATATATATATATATATATATATATATATATATATATATATATATATATATATATATATATGGCACAGGAGTTAGAATGAAATTTCCTACTTTTTCACTTTTTGGGTTAACCAAAAGTTTTTAAAATGTTAGAACATGTGAACATGCAAAAAAAGAAACATATTTCAGTTCAGGAAAGTTTGTTATTTTAGGAACTATATATAGTAGAAAATTCCACCATGTGAAGGGATTCCCAGAACACCACACAAGGTAAAAATGAGGAAAAAAAGCACCGCAAACTCAAGCACTCATGCACTCTGCCCACTAGTTCTGCCCTCATGCATCCACACAAGCATTCATAATCATACATTCATACAGCTCTCACTCTCAATTTAAATGACTTCCGATGGAAAGCATTCACCCAATCCTCCAGAGATCGCAAGTTCAAATCTCAACAATGAGTCAGACATCCATGGCCGGGAGCCAAGCGAGCAAATTCGCCATGGGGTCTGGGTAGGAAGGACTGGCATACTCTGTCTCCCTGTTAATCACAGCAACACTAGTTAATAATGTGTGTCTGTGAGGTCATGTATGTGGAAGAGGGTAGACTTTCAGCACGTTCCTTTTGACTATGAAATGCTGAGCTGTGATGCAGCATGAGCAGCTTGGTTGGCATCGCATGTCTTGAAGGTAGCATGTGATAGCCTTCACCCTCCACGGTTGGTAGCTGTCGTATGATAGGTCTGACTGGTAGGTGGAAATTTCCAAGCAACCAAATTGGAGAGAAAAAGGCCTGTCTTTCGTTCATGTAACCCATAGTATTGTGCTAGTTTATTTCAAAACACATATTGACAAGTTGTGGACAAATGTCACATGACACTTCTTGTCCCATCACCTCAATGTATGTTACAATGACAATGCTGACGGTAATGACAAGAGGAAGCTTGCCAGTCATGATCCCCCAAACCGCACCAAACGAGCGAGGATGGCGCTCAGACAGAATCAGCAAGACACTTCATGTTCAAGTGTCTGTAAATTCACCTGGATACCATTTGACCAGGCGAACCTTCAAGATCTGTGGAAAATATACCAAGCATGTGATGAGTAACAAATGACATTGACATTTGCTACGAAGAGACAAGCAACCTTATACTCCTAAATCTTACTGCATTATATTTTACATTGGCAACCAATACAAGGTGGGTATAAGTAGTTCACATCTCATTCTCTAAGTCGTCGCAATTCTTTCGGTCCTGTTAGCTTTGGTGCATTCTATTTTTATGCACGCTCTGTGTTATTAAAGCAGCTACAGTTTGTGCAGTGGTGGTTAACCATGCATTATGTTTTCATTGTTGTAGGTAGGCTGTAACAAACCCTTGAAATCAGTAGAATTGCACAAATACAGTATGGCCTCTGTTGTATGAGTTCATAAGTGCACCCGAGTGAAAAATACCTTAAGAAGTGTTGCTTCTTTCATACCACAGCTTGCAGAATGGTATGAAATTGAGCTTACAACACCTGGGCAGAAACATCGAGGAGTTGTTAAGGGTTCTAAATAAAGCCAATCCTTGAAAATGAAAAGCAAATAAGCACTCCTGAGGCATCATTGTCTCGTTCTACCGTAGTGTAGCGAGTGAACTGAAATTGAAAGAGATGCCTTGGTAAAAGTAACGGATGTAATTAGAAGCCGCTAACTTAAGCTGGATTTATACTGCGTGATTGTCTTTGGTCGTGAGTTGAAAATGGTCGTTTTAGAGAGCATAATGAAAAGCGCTCACCAGCGGCCAACTTAGTGCCATTGTGACCAAAGACAACATTATGGCAATGTCTGAATTTTTTTTTTTATTATTCAAATCTCAGAGTGTAACCGCTGCTATGATGCTTGTCTAAAAGCCAACAATATGAAGAACAGCATAGGAGTGCAAAAATAACAATAAAATTAACAAAACATACTTATCCCCTCAGATAGGCTCCAGGTTCCCCGTGACCCTCAAAAGGAGTAAGCGGTAGAAGATGGATGGATGGATGGATGGACTTATTCCCTCAAGCTCTCTTCGAAGAATGTTTCTGTTTGTAAAACAAGCTTGAGCCAAGATTTGATTGGAATAAAATAATAACCTTAAAAGACTTCTGTCATCTCAATGCTGGAATTAGTGTTGCATTACAGTTCCCGGAATGCACTACTGCGTACAAACATGGCCGACCAGGACTACACATCCTAACACATGCACTCACTGCAACACTGTAGATCACCTGACATCTGATTGCACACACCTGGACACACACACACACACACACAAACTATACAACACACGCACAAACATTCAACCAACGTGAAGTATTGCTCAGAGTATGCTCTTCGTGGTACCAAGCATTATTTCACATGCATGCTACGATGAAAGAATGTGTGATAATCGTTCAAATGACAGCTGTAAATAAAGTTAGACCATGCAGTGATGTACCTGAGTTTATCTGTGATGAAGATGACTTTCCTCTCCAGCAAAAAGCCTGTAGCAACTTGCCCACACTGTGGCAGGCTCTCTCTTTCTGGGTTTTGATTCCAGTTTTTATCTCTCTACTACTTCAAGTGAGCAAAGCAGGTTTGAGGTTACTGATGAAAAAAAAATACATTTGCAGGCCTTTTCAAGCAAGGTTTGCTGATTCATGTACTTCTTTTCGATCAGAATCATTTGATTATCATTTGTGACTGATGAAAAAAAGTGCAGATTTGTCATTAATTTGTTAACGCCATGTTTTTCGAATGTACTTGCTATGCATGTTGATATGACATTGAGGGCGGTTAGTGTGTCTGAAGTAGAAGGATTTAGTGGTATTTATAAACTTGAATTTAATGAAGGGACGGGTATTCTTTTGAATGCAGAACTGGTTAAAAACATTTGATATTTTATTGGAAGGGGGCTATTCAACAAGTGAAGCTGTTTGCTAGTTTATTTCCTAATGTGCGCTGTACTTTTGTTATATAGTATGACACTGATGTAGGTTCTTGTTGTAGTAGCATGTTGTAATCCTGTGAAAAATAGCTGAATACATACTTGGCTGTAAGTTGGTTCAACCCAGTTTCAGTACATGGAGTTACCAGTCGATAAGCATGAATGGATATACAGTATTACTTCTCCACAGGTTATAGGGATCTTACTTACATTTAGACTGGCGGTTGCCCATTAATGCATAATCAGACTTGGGGAGTTAAGTAATAACGGCGCTAAGTAATAACGTAATCCTTTACAGTTACGACAAAAAAACAAAGTAATCAGATTACAGGTACATTTTGTAAAACAAAAAATGGGAATACTATCAGGATTACAATTATTTTTATTTTTTTTGACATAACACAATATTGACAGCTGCTTGATTATAGTTCTGGTTCTCTCTTGTCAGTCGTGACTCACATGAGCAACCTCCTGGTGCATGAGCAAATACATTTTGCACAAAGTTAATTTGGTAGAAATGAACACAAATTGTTCTCTGAAATGCTTTTGTTAGGGTGACCATACATCCTCTTTTTCCTGGACATGTCCTCTTTTTTGGACATTAAAAAAGCATCCCACCGAGATTTCTAAATTTGAGAAAATATCCAGGATTTGGCTTTATTTTCATTATGATGTGCTTATGGTCTAATATTGTATCATGTGTGCATATTTGCATTGTTTTAACCCCTCTCTGTAATTCCTGCCTTCTCACACACCAATTGGTTGATTTATAAAAGGCTTGCAGCAACTATTGGCCAAATTCTATAAGCCTCTCAACCATTAGCCTACTCTTAGCAAAGGTGAAGTGTTGTTGTGTACGTCATCAAACAGTTGCTTGTCAGTAGCAGCAAATGACAGCTGTCCTGAGTCGAAATAATGCCCATGGCCATATAAGGTCATTTTTAATGACCACGGTGGGACGTGAACCCTGGACCCTGGAGGTGTGAGGCGAACATGCTAACACATTAGGGACAGTGATTGTTTATTTATTTGTTTGTTTGTTTGTTTGTTTGTTTATTTTATTAAAACAAAACCATGTTTAAGTTCTAAAATAAGCTCTAAATAAAAGTATTTCAGATCATATTGCTTTTCTCTTGACTTTATTTACATACGTGACCTTGAAGTAATCCGAAAAGTAATCAGATTACATTACTTTCATACTGTGATACTTGGATTACGTTAATGATGACATTTTTTATGAAGTCATTTGTAACTATAACGGAATACATTTTTAAAGTAACCCTCCCAACCCTGTGCATAATTCATCTTCTACTATCCAGCTCCTACTAAATAATACACTTTTTAGGATCTAATGGGTCTGACGTTACGGTAGATGATACAGTTGTGTCCAGTGTATGTGGATTTTTCCCTTTTCAAAATGTAGACCCAGAGGAACCAAAGAGCTGGGATTCCACAGAAGAACTCTTTGGGGATGAAAGTGTTACAACCACCTACATGCATTCTGGCTTAGTGTGACAGCGCAAGACAAGTAGGTGGCAACTATAAAAATTTTGTCAAACTTGAGACTTGTTGGGCCAAGGGGGAATAAAGGGAAAGTCCCGGGTCTCGTGGGATAGATAGGTTAGAGTTGAGGCTCTTGGCTATTATAACATGCAGACATATATTCTCTTACCCACACTAGCAAGTGACAAAGCGACAGCCAGCCATTCATTTTCTATGTACGTGTGTGCCACGGAGCCACGATTTCAGCAACAGCAGTAAGCAACATAGCAACAGCATGAGGGACATTTCAACTGTGTTTTTTCTCAATTCTATGCAGCTTAAATATGACACAGTGAAGTGACAAATCCAAACAGTTGGCATGAAAGAGTTCTCAGATCAATCTTATTGAACATGCGGTCGAACGTTTTTTTTTTCAGTTCCCCTCTCACAACTTTAGTTCCTACCTGCAGTTAGTTCCCATTTATTGTTTGATGCACAAAAATGGAAGATAACTGTGAAACCATGGTTTCAGCTTCCTTTCCTTCCTTCCTTCCTTACTTCCTTTCATTACCTATCATTAAATGTCAATTTAATGGTATTATGAAGAAATATAAGGCAGGTGCTTGGAAGGAAGCAGCTAAGATCGTTTGTGTCTCTGGAAAGTGCACATAGCTTGCTTTGATAATCTGCCCATGAAGATAGAAAGGATAGCGCATAACATGTAAATCAAACCCTTTTCTGACACTGATTAGTGACTAAAAAAAGCTGAGCAGTGCACACCCACAAACAACAGTTGTCCTGAGCAGTTAAACTGCCCACTGTTCGTCAGAAAAATCTTCTGCATATTTGACCCCTTTTCAACAGCAGCTATATGAATCTGAGATCCATCTTTTCACACTGAAGACAACTGAGGGATTCATACACGACCATTACAAAAGGTGCAAACATTCACTGATGTTCAAGAAGGTAACACGATACATTACGAGCCAGGGGGGTGTAAACTTTTGAATAGGATGATTGGTGTCAATTGTTATTATGTTTAACGAGCTTCTTTTTTTTCCACTTAGTCCTGCCCTTCAGAAGCTACGTACACACGTACACATTTACAGAAGACAAAATAATAACACTTTTAAAATACACTGATCATCCTGTTTAAGAACTAACCATCAAGTGAATGTAATCTTTTGAGCAGATGCATTTTTTTTTATTATTTGTATTTTTTTAAATACTATGTAAACTTATGACCTCATCTGTAGAGTTATGAAGCCATAACTGCATCTAATCTCTTCAGCTACCGTTTGTCTCGTTTTTATCTTAAAGGTTTTGAGATCGTCTTCTTCTTCTTCTTCTTCTTCAATATTTGCCTGTATCTCTTTTTTTTTGCCCAAAACAATATAAAGATCTCTTTTCTCAGCATACTTAGGCCTCAATTGTGGGCAAAAAAATTTTTTTAACTCAAGATGTGTAGGTCTAGTCTATTTATCTAATGATGGCAGGAAGACTGATGACGTGTAGATCGCTAACAGGTCTTAGGCAGCTGTTAGGGGTTGGTAAACTTGGTGAAATTTTTAGAACCCAAGACCTAGTTATATTTACTGGAGGTTGAACCAACTGTACCTTGTCAAAGAAATCCTGGGGCCTGTTCAGAGCACTGAAAATGTCACTTCAGGTGCTCGAGGGGCCATATAAAATACATTTATTATACATGCTGACCAAGAGGACAGTCTGAGGGCAGAAGGGCAGAAGCTCATGCCCACAGGGTTTATCTGTGCATATGCCTGTCACACACCATTTGCTTCATTTTTTTAAACTGTTATGACGCCATTCATTATATTCCAATGGCGCTGTGTCAATTGGTATTTTTAATGACTAACACTTGATAATAATTTAAGAGTGCAGCCCTCTATGCATTATGCATTATCATCCCTATTGCATTCATTCATGAATGAATAATGTAATGGATATAATATCTGAATAAATAATGATATAATCTTGCTTAAGAAATATAAACCCTACTGTTCCCCAAAATGAAATCATGCTAAAGGAAATCCAGTAGGCGTGAGTTCATATATTTTCACCAAAGAGACATCATGGTAATTTGTGAGATGGTCAGGCTATGTTGTTCTGACGCATTTTTCAGTAATGGTAAAAGACATTTATCATGTGTACAGTGACCCCAGAAAATGACCCCAGTTTTATGTGAGATAATTAGAATTTAACAACCAAAAGCTTACTGCAGCCATGTAAGCAGAATGAACAGAATTGCATCTCTGATCTTAACCCTACTGTGGACCCTGGATGGTGTTTATAATAACATCAGCGAATGAATTTTAATATCCTGCCTGCTCTGCATTTATGCTATGTACATAATGAATTTGATGGAGGCATACAGCATACTGGCATGTAAAATAGAAGATGCCAGTAATACAACGGCAATGTGCCAGTAGAAGTTATTGTAATATATTTAATGTGTGTATATCCGTGTGTGTGTGTGTGTGTGTGTGTGTGTGTGTGTGTGCGCGCGTGCACGTTTTTATGCATTTTAATATTACAGTCTCATGATAACAAAAATAAAGAAAGAAAGGAAAATCTTGCCTGAAATGATTGCTTTGTTCTCACGTTTACATTTTCCTCATTTCTGTTTGCCAAAGGAATTTGAAAAAAAAAAAAAGACTTTCGGTTGTGAAAGAACATGATTAAATATGCCACTGCAGCTTAGACACACTGTGTTTCAAGGGTAATGGACGGAAGTGAGACAAAATCACTTTAATGGCAAGCAAATTATAGTTAAATGACAAACTAGCAATATTTCAGATTCCAATATCGAAGTAATACGTTTGTATTATCATTTTAGAAGAAAGAAAAAAACATGCTGTAGAAATTAAACATCCTCCAATAAATATTTAGGACATTTTCTGCACTGATATGGGTGGAGAAATGAAGATGTATTAGCTTAGGAGATATACTATATGACCAAAAGTGTGTAGAACTGGACCAACACACACAATTGTATAGAATGTCTTTGTGAGCTGTAACATTATAATTTCCCTTCATTGGAACTAAGAGGCTCAATCCTGTTCCAGCATGATGATGCCCCTGTGCACAAAGCGAGCTCCATGAAGACATGGTATGCCAAGGTTGGAGTGGAAGAACTCGAGTGGCCTACACAGAGCCCTGACCTCAACCCCACTGAACACCTTTGGGATGAACTGGAACGCTGACTGCACCCCAGGCCTCCTCACCTGACATCAGTACCTGACCTCACTAATGCTCTTGTGGCTGAATGAACAAAAATCCCCACAGCCACGCTCCAAAATCTAATGAAACCCTTCCCAGAAGAGTGGAGGTACTTATAACAGAAAGGGGGGACTAAATCTGGAATGACATGTTCAACAAGCACAAATGGTTATGATGGTCAGGTGTCCACAAACGTCTAGATGTTGGAGTCTAATGTATAAGGGTGTAATATACTGGTATGGTGGTCTACCATGATGAATAAACAGATGCACCATTCATGTCAGTTTATACCGCAGTGATGCTGAAATCTAGATTCTGATTGGTCAGAAGTTTTTTTTTTGTAACAGCAGCTCTGACAATAGTGCAGACTGTAAGGCAAATCATAGGTTTATATTAATGCACTCATGATATGATATGTTATCATTTCCACAGTAACGACTCATTGACAGGGACTTTAATGCCGATGATGCACATAATCTAAGCCTAATAATAAACAGATTACAAAACACTAATCCATCAATTTTCAACACTGCTTATCCTACACAGGGTTGCAGGGGAACCTGGAGCCTATCCCAGGGAACTCGGGGCACAAGACAGAGGACACCCTGGATGGGGTACCAACCCATGGCAGAGCACATTCACACACGATGAACAATATGGAAATGCTAATCAGCCTGCAATACATGTCTTTGGACTGGAGGAGGAAATCACCCAAGCTTGGGGAGAACATGCTCGCTGTGCAGACACAGGGCGGAGGCAGGGCGGAGGCAGGATTCGAACCCCCAACCCTGGAGGTGCAAGGCAAGTGTGCTAACCACTAAGCCACTGTACCACCAAACAGATTACAAAACATAATAAATAAAAAAATCTAAGCACGAATATGGTTACATTTGGAAAAGTTTATTTAACATTTTTGGAAGGAGTCTCCAGTGTTAGCGCTTTGTAACAGTCTATAACAGTCATATAAACACTCTGGGTGTTAATTCAACACTAGGGATTTTACTGTGTACCCGTTATAGCTGCTACAATGTAAGTGAATACAGGGATTTACTTGTTTCACACCATTAAACGTAACTATAAACAGACAAAACATAGGCGTCGTTCTTTAGTAAATAAAATAAGAATAAAAAATGCTACCATTGGCAAATTGCTGTAGTTTATAAAGATTAATAAAACACTGCACTTTGCAATAGGCTGGATCATACCACCCTGCTGTTGATTATTTTCCTAAAACAGCACACCTTGTAGCATTCTAATGAAGATGAGTCGCTAATAGTGGTGGCCTGGCTGTCTTCATCAGCATGTCTCTCTTTCCTGTCTCTCTACTCTCCCACTAGCATCCTCCCCACTTCCTCTCTCTCTCTCTCTCCCTCAGGGTCTGGCCTGCTGGATCCTCAAGTCGGGCATTGAGCATCAGTGTCACTTTCCTTTGACAGCAGGCCAAGAGGATGACAGGCATGAGTAACGCATTTTCACTCTGAGTTTAATACTTGGTGACATATATCACAGCATGTACACACACACACACACACACACACACACATCCAGTCTCATGTACCTAAATGGAAACCAACCCCCTTCTGCCCACATGCATACATTAATAGAGACACAACCATGTAGTCTTAGTGAGCCCTGTAGGTTGGGTAATTGAGGATAGATTTATAGGGCTTGTATGGTAATGTTAAAGTCTGTATACAAATAACAAACACAGATGGTGATTAATGACCACAAAGCTAGTGCATTCTGAAGTGTTCTTCATGTGGTTCCACGTCGGACTGTGTGAGTTGATTTTTGAGAGAATCAATACTTAAAAAAAAACACCAACCTGGTCAACCATTACCGTTTACAATCCGCTGAGAATTCATCAGTTGTGGCCTTCAGATTCACTCTTCTTTTAGTGCTGAAAATGAACACATTTCAGATGCCAAGGTGATGACAGGAATGGCAAAGAAAACAATCACAGCAGTGTAAACATTGCCAAAGGCAGCCGAGAACAAATTATAATCAGCAATGAGAATCACAACTTTCAGTCTTCTTTCTGATGACTTTTTGTTTTCCTTACACTCCACTTTAGCTTGTTTTGAAAGACGTGCCGTTGATTTTGAATTCAACAGCACCGACGATAGCCTACATTCCGTACAGGACAACAGTGAGTATGTTTATATTCATGAGGGTTTTGTCTTTTGCTGAATGCCAACACGGTGTTTGAGTCAGCCTACACAGCAAGGCAGTGAAATGAACATAATTAGTCAAAGATTATTTCCCATTGGCGGTTTTGTACACAACATAAAGTATATAAGACTGTGTATGCCATGTAGTAGTAACAATGTAGTAATGAACACCATTTTATACCATAGGTTTTATATCACATGTTTATGTTTATGCGCTCTTTGTTATGTTGTCATAGTAACAGTTCATTCGCAGGGACCTGAGGATGCTCCACTTAAACAGATTTTAAAACTGTGTACGTTTTCTGTGAGGAGACCTTTACATTAACATTTACGTTAACACCAATTATGTTCTATCCTACAGGCTAGAACACTTGATAATTAATCAACATGATTGACAGGTAACTACAGACGCTTCCTTGTCCCAATTGGCTTGATGTCAGTGGCTCAAACATTTGGTTCATCTCTTGTTTAGAGTTACAGAGCAAGGGACTCAGCCTCCATCACTTCTGCAGATATTACAAATGATGTTTTGCCTCAAAATCACAGAGCACACCTTTAAGATCCAATTATTTGCATTTAAATGAGTCTTACATCCTCTAAACGCAACCTTAAGGGTATTACCAGAGTGATAAGCATTCCTCCTCAGAAATTTACAAGAAATATGTTTTGGGTTTTTTTTTTCACACTCAGACCTCCATCCATCCATCTTCTATACCGCTTATCCTTTTCAGGGTCACGGGGAACCTGGAGCCTATCCCAGGGAGCATCGGGCACAAGGCAGGGTACACCCTGGACAGGGTGCCAATCCATCGCAGGGCACAATCACACACACAATCACACATCCATTCATACACTATGGACACTTTAGACACACCAATCAGCCTACCATGCATGTCTTTGGACTGGGGGAGGAAACCGGAGTACCCAGAGGAAACCGGCAACATGCAAACGCCGCACACACAGGGAATCGAAGGGTGGGAATCGAACCCCTGACCCTGGAGGTGTGAGGTGAACATGCTAACCACTAAGCCACCGTGCGCCCGCACGCAGATCTCTCATCATGAAAATGTATTAATAAAAGGTTCCTGCTTTTGTACTTCCTTGAAACTGTTATATAATTGTAGCTATTAAAAAAAAAAATCTCCTACAGGGTTGAACAGAAAAACCCATGAGCCAGTAAATCACTTTTGGATCACAAGTTTGCGATGACATGATTCAAAGGAAATGACACACTTGTGTTTGAAACCTTCTCTCCTCAAGAGCAAGTGCTGCATGGAGTCCAGGTGTGAGATTGGTTATTTCAAAGTAGAATAGAAAAGAAAAATAGTCAGCACTAAATGTCTGTCCATTCAGGCTTATAATGACTATCCCTTATCATGTTTAGTGTTTCAGACTACGTCGGAGCACTTTGCCTGGGAAACAGCGAGCGAGATAATGTAGGGGTGAGTGCCGTGGCTAAACAATGACGAGCCGGAAAAGCTCTCATGTGTTTAATTTCCCCGTGAATCCAAATTAATAAGCAAATAAATCCATGCATAAATAATCTAGGAGATAAATAGACAGGCCGGCAGCACAGCAGAGTCTGCAGCACAATGGCGTCTCATTTCGGAAGCACAACACTGACAGGAAGGGATGGGTGGGTTTTTTTGTTTGACTGTTTGTTTGGTTGGTTGTTTTTTTTTTTTTTTTTGTTTTGGGGGGGGTGATACATCAGAAAGACAGGAAGAAAGACAGAGGTGAAGCTGGGGAGAACTTTGCAGGACTGCACTATAGCTCTCATCGGGTCCATCTCTGCACGTAATTGATGCTAATGACTCTGCTTGTTGCTCCCTGAGTTTACTTCCACCCATCATACAAAGCACACAGTGCACAGGCTAATGGCACTGTAAGAGTAATTAAAATATGCCTGAGCGTGTACGTTGTGCATGCGTCAAAAGAAAAGAACAAGACCTTACTGTCCAACAGATGAACCATGAACAAGTCTGGGAACTTTTTGAGAGTCAGAGCACGGCTGGCAGGAAGCAAACAGGTCAATAAGAGCAAATAAAGAACCTGGTAGGGGAGAGCGTGCACATTACCAAACGCCATTTACACACCTGTCATTCTGCCAGTGCTCAATAACTCGACTCGTAAATAGTGAGAATAAAACAATAAAACTGCTGATACGTTCACATTTTGGCAGCATGGAAATCATTTAATCATGCTGTGAAGTCCAAGTAGCTTGTATAAGTATGCCATGAAGCCATGTGAAATCTTTAGCAAGTCTAACGTTAATAAAAATATGAATGGACTAAGAACTGTAAGGATATGAGCTGATATGAGATGCAATCTCCATAATGTTCCTGTCATCATACCATATTCTGTCATTTTTCTTTCCTGGTTTTCGCACAGAACCATTTCTAGATGGGATTGATATTTCCTATAATATAATCCACAATATACATCCAACCATCCATACCGCTTTTCCTACACAACGTCGCAGGGAGCCTTGAGCTTATCCTGGGGGCACAAGGCAGGGGATACCCTGGATGGGGTGCCAACCCATCGCAGGGCACAATCACAGGACCATGGACAATTTGGAAATGCCAGTCAGACTATTTCAATTTCCATTTCAATTTCAATTTTTATTTGTATAGTGCTTTTTACAATGGTCATTGTCTCAAAGCAGCTTTACAGAAATATATAAACACAGGATACAGATTTTAAGTGTGTGGATTAATCCCAATTGAGCAAGCCAGTGGCGACGGTGGCAAGGAAAAACTCCCTAAGATGATATGAGGAAGAAACCATATGGTTTCTACAACGCATGTCTTTGGACTTGGAGAGGAACCCCCCGAAGCATGGGGCAAACATGCAGACTCTACAAACACAGGGCAGAGGTGGGTTTCAAACCCCCAACCATGTGGTTGTGCAGCAAATGTGCTAACCACTAAACCATCATGCCCCCACATAATACACATTAATACTGTATACATTGTTTCTATCATAACGAATTACACAGGGACCTGTATGCTGGACAGTCATATAAACAGAATCGTTGCAATGTTTATTTAACATTCATGGAAGGAGTCTCCGGTGTCAGTGCTTCGTAACAGTCAGAGGTAACTTTATTTTCTCAGGCGTGAGAAAGACTTCAGGACATGACAAGCTGTATTTGTCATCTGATTAACTTCAAGAGAGAAAAAAATAGAGGGACTGCTAAGGGAATGACTGCTTATAGCTACTACATAAAGAATTAACTTGTTCCGCAGACTTTCCACAGCATTAATTGTAACTCGAAATGGATAAAAAAGTCATCGACAAAAAAACATCAGTCTTTAAAAAATAAATATTGTAATCTTTGGCAAACTGCTGTAGTACAGTATAAGAGGAATAATAATAACAATACTCTACAGGGTTTAACTGAGGGGGAAAAAAAAAGTACAAGTGCATCATTTTTGGCTCACACATTTGAGACTTCAAGGAAATGATACACTAGTGTTTGAAACATAACAATGTCTCTTCAATAGAAGGTGCTCCGAGAAGTCCAGGTGCTCGATTTGTTACTTTAATGTAGAATAGTACTGTAGGAAACATTACTACATGTAGGTTTATTAAGCCTTGTAATAATGTTTTGAAGATGTTTGAAAGAACCTCCCCTCAAGAATAGGTAGTTGTTGGAGTCCAAATTTGACCAAGGCCATAGCACTGTCCAGACTCTTATCCTAAACTGTGAAGTAGTTTGACCCTTTGAGATTGCAGCTTGACAGACTTGGTAGAAATGCACTGCATCCGATAGCATCACTGTTACGTTCTCCTGGTGGTAAAGAGAGCATTTGCATTCTAAGGTGTTCCTACTTCAGGCCCTTAGGTCACATTCCCACAAGGCAAGTAGACTCCAGGCCAGAGACAGGGTCACCCTCATTAATCACATCAGCATCTCACATCAACATCAACATCTCTCTCTCTCTCTCTCTCTCTCTTTCTCTCTCGCTCTCTCATTTCCTTTTCACTTCACTTACACAGCTCATCATTGATTGAGAGCAGTGGTTAATTCCCTGGTGGAGCAAAAGGAACACATGAAAGCACACCTTTAACTTGTTTCTAATCGGCCACCATGTGACCTAGCGGCATGATAAGAGTGAATGTCTTCCTGAAGATGTGCCTACGGTTCTTCTTCCCGACTTATATCAGCCACAAAATCGTTAAGGAGTTTATTATACGTATGTCACCGCTGCATTCTCAATGACTGACAAAGAGGATCACAGGCTTTCTCGGCAGAAGTATGATCTGATTAAGAGCGGATTTTTACGGGTGAATGTAATGAATGTTTTTGGTTGGCCTGTTCAACCGAACATTTCCGACATTTCGTTTTTTCTGACTATAATCCTTTGTATCCAGGAAGTCAGGAATGTTTCTGTAATGCCTCTCTGATGCTACGCGTTTTCTCATGCATCCACAAACAGCTCCTTTCTGAAGTGATTCAAGCAACTGTTCTGTCCTGTGAAATTACATTTACATTACATTTATGGCATTTGGCAGACACCCTTATCCAGAGCGACTTACAGTTCTCATTTATACAACTGAGCAATTGAGGATTAAGGGTCTTGCTCAAGGCCCCAACAATGGTACCTTGGCAGTGCTGAGACTTGAACTCCTGACCTTCTGATCAGTAACACAGAGCCTTTAACGACTGAGACACCACTACATTACACTGTATGTAGTTAACCAAATAGGACTGACCTGTCTCAGATCACATTCTTGTGTACTGTTCTAGATTATTTTTGTGTCCAGTGTGTTTACAATGAGAAAAGAAGAAATGCATCCTGCTAAAAAAAGACCAGTTGATGGGTGAAACCCAGTAAACCCAGTAAACAAGGTGTGATGTGATGGACGCTTTTGCACTTTTGCCAATGCGTCTCTGTCTCAAAACTTGCACCGCCTTGAAGTGGATTGTTTTCTTATAACATCACATCCCAAAGTGTTTTATTCCTCATGTACAACAGCAATTTTGCCAATGATTGTTTTATTGTGTTACTTCTTATACATTTATACTGTAGGTACCTTTAATGTTGTGCAATGTCTGCTAAACAAGTTAGATCCTATTATCACCGATTTTATAGCAGCTATAAACAGTAGTTCCCTCACCAGCCTCGCTTTTGTTTTCTCTCTTTAAGTTAATAAGACTGAAAACGCAGCTTGTCTTGTTACCAAGAAACCAGAAAAGACAGTCCTCCATCCTGAAGCGTTTTCTACATTATGTCGGAACAGCTTTACCTCAGAATGACTCCATAAATGTTACACAGAATGTCTTCTCAGAAAGCTTTATCATATCAATAATTGCACACATTTTTTTAAATCCGTCCACAATACAAGTCCCTGTGTAAGTTGTTACTATAGAAACAAGAGCATATTGGAACAAGCGCATGAATACTATAGAAACATGTGATTTGATATAAGACTGGAACTATTGTCAGCTGTTGTTTTAGGAATTTAAACAAAAACCTCTGACCAATGATAATAAAGAATTCAACCGTGCTTTATAATAATAATAAGAAGAACAATAAGAGGAGGACAAAGGTGCAAGACATAAGACTGATTACTTAGAGATTTACAGCACAGCACCTACACTTATATTTACACCACACGAGAAGATTTGTTAGACAGTTAGTAAAAAGATGCTCCGTGTCCAAAATCCCACACCACTCAATAATCCCTGCAAACTGACCACAATGTTTCAACACTTACCAGTCCCTCCAGGATTTTGCGATCGCAGAAAAGAATTAAAAACCAAGCTAACGCTGGAATATTTGGAGGAGCTTGCAATTTTTCAAAATTATCACAGATTGTCTGCAGATTTGAACCAAGACGTGTCATGTGACATCATCACAGCGCGTGTTCAGCCAAAGCCCTCTTCAATTCACATGCATAGAACATGAGTACAGCTAAAACACCTCATTTACCAACAAACATCACTGCAAAAGACTGTGCAAAACAGTTTTCTGTAAAATATATATATATTTTTTTTTTTTTTTTTTTTAAAGCACAAAAAACACAACAACAAAAAAAAGCCACAGCAAAATCAAACATTTTTGGCCTCAACAAAACACAAAAATCACCAAAAAAAAAAAAAACCTCTGCAAAATCCTGTACAGACTGGCTTACTAACTGCAATGCATTTTGGGATTTCAGGAGTGAGCTTGACATCCTCCCCACCATGCTTTCAACATGATTGATAAAATGGCAAAACTTCCAAATATGGTATCAGACCTACAAGCTGTCACAGTACCTACAGTATATGTTTGCGTTCTTTTTTTCTTCTGCTCCCACACACCTGATTATTGTTTTCACCTGTTTCTCGTGTCTCGTCAGTGTTTAATATTCAACTTTATTCGCCAGCAATCTTTCTAAACTCTTGCATGTTGTTATATTACAGTACTAAGCCATGGTCTATGTTTTCCTTCTCTAATAAGTCACTGTTATCTAGTTTCCATGTTTACAAGCTTCAGTCTCCTATGTCTTGGCTTCTCTAATTATCCCAGACCTCCAGCCCCAGGTAGCACTTCTGTTATTTTCTGTTCTGACCTTAGTCTGTCTGTTTTCTCGATAATGAGTGTGGATTGTCTCTGTTAGACCACACTGTCTGTGACATGACCTCTGCGACAGACTGTGACTATGATTATCAAATATCCCTAAATAAAGAGTCTCTGCACATACGAGCAACTGTCTCTGGAGCCAAAATACTGACATGAAGACTTGAAGATGATTAACTATAGGAAAACATCTAAATCAAGAAAAATATCTTCGCTTCCAAACATAAAATCTGTCTGAAAATGTTTACTAAGCAAATACGTGAATCATCAAACTCGAATACAAATTATAATACGAAAACATATGAACTTGAAAACTTTTAGCACAACTTTTAAATATTCTCTAATAAACGATGAGACAATAAGTCAAATACAGATAGTTATGAGCACCCAGCATATCTTTTTGTTAAATTTGGTCAACAAGAATATGTGTTTAAAACGACCAGCTAAGGGGTCTGTGATTTAGTGGAAATAAAATATACATTGTAAGACCAAAAGTATATAGAACCTGTCCATCAAACCCATATGTGGTTCTTCCCCAAACTGCTGCCACAAAGATGGAAGCACACAATTATATAGAACGTCTTTGTATGCTGAAGCATTACAATTACTCTTAAATGGACCAAAGAGGCCCAAACATGTTCTAGCATGACAATGCCCTGTGCACAAAATGAGCTCCATGAAGACATGGTTTGCCAAGGTTGAAGTGGAAGAACTGGAGTGGCCTGACCTCATCAACACCACACAACTCTGTAGAACGCTGACTGTACCTCAGGACTCCTCGCCCAACGTCACTAATGCTCTGACCTCACTAATGCTCTTGTGGTTGAATGGACAAATCCCCTCAGCCACACTCCAAAATCTATTAGAAAGCCTTCCCAGAAGATTAGAGGTTATTATAACAGCAAATGGAGACTAAATGTGGAATGGGATGTTCAACAAACACATATGGGTTTGATTGGTCAGGTATCCGCATACTTTTGGCCATATAGTGTATATTATATCAAATATTCTTTAAAGGTCCCTTGCTGCAAAAAGGTTTGAGAACTCCCTAGACTAGAGAAGCTAAATGATTCAAAAAGCTGGTGTTAGAAATATATTACCTTCACATTATTGCCAATTACTTGTGGTAGGAGAAAGGGATATGAGACCTTGCTCAAGTATTAGTTCAGGAAGGAAGAGTCCACCACAATGTTTCACACTCTCCCTAATGAACCAATTATCTCTGCACTGCAACACAGGAAGCCACGGGAAGTGGTGACTTCTGTCATCACTGTCATTTTACCAGAATACACAAGTTATCCAACTTTTCTTCAGAGGAAAAGTGAATGTGAAGGTGTAGGAGGTGAAAACAGTTGATATTCAAATATTGAGAAATGCAACATTCATAGTGTGGGTTTTCAAAAGTTTTCAGAGTGCAGGTTTTTTTTTTTAAGCTCAACAATTAGTAATAGCAACACTAATGTCATTAAAGGAAGACTCCACCTAGAAACATATTAATCATGTTTAGATTTAAATATTAGTCGAGTGTAATTAGCGATTCTGATGCAAATGTGTTGGTTTGTCATGTATTTTCAGTATTCCTGTGAGAATTAGTAGATGTGTGCCTATCTGACGTCACATGAGGATATTCCTATTGCAGTTAAAATGAAGTTTAATTAGAGAAAACAAATCTCAAACTGCGTAAGTGTTAACAGTCATGTTTTGCTATTAGCTCCTAAAAGCAAAAGAACAAGCGCTCATTTTCCATTTTATAACAACATTCAATGTCATATTAAGGAGAAACCCAACACAGAAGTAGTGATGTTGGTACAAATGGGGTTCTGGATTCAAAGAGTCCAAAATGCAGTGCTGAGTTATGGAAGTTAAGGTGACAAGCATGATGGCATTGAAGGTGATATTAGCAAGAAAGCTGAAGCTTTGGAAGTTGAACTTTTTTGGACAGAGTGCACAGATGAGGACGTGAGAGAGCTGGACAAACCAAAGGACTAAATTCATTACTATTTCACTCGCTTCATTTATAGATGAAACAAGGGCTCAATCCCACAGTCATCAATGTCAGCGGGTAATCAATATGCATTGGGGGGTAATGTAGAAAACAGGTAACTGAAGTGAAAGTAGACCAACATGTCAAAATAAGACATTTAAACTTAGAAGAAAAAAGAAAAAAAAAAGCCAATGCAGAATTTCATGATTAAATAAATCTTGGATGCCAGTGAAGATCAGTCATAGATTAATATACCAGTTATTCAGGGTGGATTTTTCCTTGATTTCTATGATACCTAGTGCCTGTGTGAAATGCTTTAAAAGTGTTCAGTCTTATTTTTGTTTCTTCTATGCAGACCTGCTCGCGTCTCTAGAAAGAAATTCAATAAACAATGCTTTAGGGCCTATAACTTTAGTGGTTTTGTTAATATACTTGCATGCACCATGAGACAGGAGCAATTATTCTTTCCGTTACTTTGAACCAGTATGTTTTTTCTCATCTAGTGGAAATTCCTGGAAAAAAAATTAATTCTCTGGGTTTATTCCGGAGACTTTTTATGTAAAAATAATTGTAGTAATTTCAACCATGTTTTGTTGATTGATTGAGTAAACTGTCACCGAGGATTCCTCTTTGTCTTAGTAGTTGATTGTTTAAACAGATCAAATAAAATCCACTCAGTAGTATAATTTAGTAATATATGTAGAGATTGGATTTGTTCTAGGGGTAGAACAAAGTCCTTCATAATTATATATCACACATACTGATTGGAAAAATATGAGCACTAGTGGAGACTTAGTGGAGAAACCTTACAGGATCATATTTAAACTCATAAAATGAGTAACTATAATACTTAGAGCGCTTTAAACTGATCTATGCTTATTTCCACAGTCATTCTCCATAAGGCCAGACCAGCTTGGCTTTATGTAGCACTACAGCACCATCTAGTAGTCAATATGAATAGTGCGAGTAATGTAGATAAGTGCCATATAATTTCACTGGAACGTTATCCTAACCCATAAATACTATATGTGGCTGTAATGGAGAGTAGAGGATTGTTCTTAAGGTTCCTGTCTGATGTGACAATGATTTTATTCCCTTTTATTCTGCTGTGCTCATGTCCAGTGTATAGTAATCTCACAGCTGTGTGCCATGTCAGTAGATGTTCAGACAGAATTTAATGATGCATCCTAAACCGCATAATGAACATTATGTGGTAATGACACCAATGGTGTACAGTCATATTATTTCACACTATGCATGGAATTGAGACTCTGGGAATATAATTATCTGCTTACATTTCCTCAATATTACAAAAGCATTAGGAGAATAAAAATCTTACAGTGTGCTGCTGTGTAGGCTCGTGTCTATTTGTACATCTGAGAAGCTGATATATTCAAGCAAGCCCACTAATTCTAAATAGCTTGCTAAAATACAGCAGAGAAAACAAGGCTCTGACAGATGATAGCCTGGCTCTAATAATATAAACAGTGATTATCATTAAAGCAATCTGTATCACTTTTACAATTCGTTACTGTTTAATTTCCTCACACTATCATCCAACCTGAAGCTCCTGCCCAAACTGACGCTCCTACCAAACCTGTAGCTTCTGTTCAGCTCGAGGCCGCTCCCCAAATCTGAGGCTCCTACATAACCTGAAGCTCCTGCCCAAACTGAGGCTGCTGTCCAGACTGAAGCCCCTGCCTAAACTGAGACTCCTACCCAACATGAGGCCCCTGCCAAACTTGAGGCTCCTATCCAGCCTGAGGCTCCTACCCAACCTGTTTCTTCTGCCCAATCTGAGGCTCCTGTCCAGCCTGAGATTCATGCCCAACTTGAGGCTCCTACCCAACCTGTTTCTTCTGCCCAATCTGAGGCTCCTGTCCAGCCCGAGGCTCCTGCTCAATCTGAGGCTCCTGTCCAGTCTGAGATTCCTGCCCAACGTGAGGCTCCTATCCAACCTGTTGCTTCTGCCCAATCTGAGGCTTCTGTCCAGCCTGAGGCTTCTGCCCAATCTGAGGCTCCTGTCCAGCCTGAGGCTCCTACCCAACCTGATGCTTCTGCCCAACTTGAGGCTCCTGCACAATCTGAGGTTCCTGCCCAAGCTGAGGCTCCTGTCCAGCCTGAGGCTCCTACCCAACCTGATGCTTCTACCCAACTTGAGGTTCCTGTCCAACCTGAGGCTCCTGTCCAACCTGAGGCTCCTGCCCAACCAGAGGCTCCTGTCCAGCCTGAGGCTCCTACCCAACCTGATGCTTCTGCCCAACTTGAGGCTCCTGCACAACCTGAGGTTCCTGCTCAGCCTGAAGTTCTGTCCAACTGGGGGCTGGGGACTTAAATTAACACTTAAGACTCTGAGAATGAAACCGCTTCATAAATGAATATTTTGCGGTGTAACTGCAGTGTTTGTACACATGCATGTTTTTAATTCACTATTACTGTCACTACTCTGCTCTGAACATTATCACAATAATACCCAAGCTCGTGTTTAACTCTCAATACGGCTCTGTAACGGTTTTACCCGGCCATATTAATTGTTCTTCACTAGCATTAATCTCTATGGTTAGCACTTAAAACAGAAAACTACCAACTCTATCTGAAAACTGGGCATGTGGCGGGGAGATGACGTCAATACCGACGCTCTGCTCCAAACCTTGGCTCCCTCACTAAATAGTATGCCTCTGTAGTGAATTATGACTCACTGATTCGATTCTTTTAAACCATCCTTAAGTGAATCGAACGTTGCCAGACTTAGTTCACCATTCAGAGGGGTAAGATCCAGTGTGGAAAAGTGGGTTGGGAATAGATGTTGCTTTTTTCTTGAAATAAATAAATAGCCTTGTTACTGTTGCTTGTTCTTTATTGTTGCCACACACAAAAAAGCTAAGTATAAGTCCTGATTTCCTGAACCAAGGACACCTATAATTATTTCATTTGTGGACCACTTCGAAGAAAGTGAGGCAAAATTCTTATTTGATTGTTTCTTTGTCTTGCGTAGGTGACTGGTAAGAAATGGTATTTGCTTATCATCAGGAAACATGTCATATATTTAAAATATTACGGATATTATGAAATGATGCTCCCACTTTGACACCATTCCACTGTCAAAGTTGTTATCATTGTAATAGTTATTATTTAGCTATTATAGATGTAAGATTAATTGACCTGTCTTATGAACTGAATGTTTATTATAAAGCGTATTAATTTCAAAACAAGTGTAAATGAAATTTAATTGAATTAGCAGTTTTATTTTTATTTTTGTATAGTGCTGTTTGTACCATACAAGAGGTTTCAGATGTACATTTCGACACCATACCAGTTACACTCTGCATTTAGAAAGTCAAAGAATAAAAAAAAATTCTCATGGTGCCAATAAATAAATGTAATGGTATTAATTTGCCTAGTGTGTCTAATATTTGTATAATTGGATTGTGTTCATTAATAAATCTGTGCTGTGACCATGAGGAGGTCTGTGGGGTTTTTTGTTGTTGTTGTTGTTGTTGTTGTTTTGTTTTGTTTTTTTACTGAAAACATGAGAGCACAATCTTTGACAGTTGATTACTGCTATTTTTATAATTATTTTTTGAACTGCAATTTAAATTTTTACATTTATTTTAACTTTTGCATTTGTTATGCAAATGAGGCTTCATTACAACAACAACAACAACAGTAGCAGCAGCAACTTTTACAGGACTTTGTTGGAAATCATTTATTAACTATTTAATCAAGAATATCATGAATACCAAGAATCCTATAGTATCAGCCATGGTATTCAAAAAAAAATATTATTAATAGTACATTTTAAGAGAAGGCATGTTATATATATATACTATTCATTAAAAAACTAATCTGAAAAGTAACCAAAGTCATCAAAATCTAAGTAACCAAATTTGTTGTTCCAAACTGTGGATTTCTCCTGCATTGTGGCATTTCTTTAGTATAGTAGATATTGTCCACTTTTGAACATAAGCAGATATTTTTTTTTTTTTTTTTTAAATAGTGAAAGTAGTGCACTATAGCATACTGTATAGATATTTCAGTTGGGTGTCGTTTTGAGCACGCGCTTACAGCGTGGTTGAATAGACTGATTCACGTTTGCGAATCAATTAGGTCGACTCATGAGTCATTTAGGAACGAATCGTTTCAGAATCACTAAGCGTGTGAAAACACTGCGCCACCTCTGATCGGTACATTAGGCGTTTCCTTCGCCTACAAGACAGAGTGAAAGTAGACTTAACCATGGCTTTCAGAGGTGAAACATGCATGCACGGTGTTTGACCGATTCCAGTGTCGAGCACAGTGACAGTCACGCGACTCAAGTTCCTGCGCGGATGCGAACTGCAGCCACCGCGAGCCGAGCGAGAGAGAGAAAGAGAAGCGATCTGCCCGTCCTGTCGTCCGCTGGGATGGAGGAGCCGCAGCAGCAGTTTAACCGTGAGGAAATTAACGGCACTGTGTGGGAAGTTCCGGTAAAATACACGCGATTAAAGCAGATCGGGACCGGAGCCTACGGCACAGTGTGGTGAGTGAAGGCGGATGTTTGGATGGTGTGTATTTGCGTGCAGAGCGGAGATGATCTATTATATAAGCAGTGCCTGTGTAGCATTTACTCATGATGTCGTAACAGTGCCATAAGCAGTTGTTTGGAAATTCCTCCAGAGGTTGTGTTATGCTTATCAGTTTAGGCCTTTATTCTCTTCTGTAAACATTTCTCTCCGCCCAGTTCTCTCTGCAACACCAGCCTACCTTTAACCAGCCTTTGGCCTGCCTATAGACTGCCTTTAGACTACCTTTAGACTACCTTTAACATGCCTTTAGCCCGCCTATAGACTGCCTTTAGACTACCTTTAACCTGCCTTTAGCCCGCCTATAGACTGCCTATAGACTGCCTTTAGACTACCTTTAGACTACCTTTAACCTGCCTTTAGCCCATCTGTAGACTGCCTTTAGACTACCTTTAATCTGCCTTTGGCCTGCCTATAGACTGCCTTTAGACTACCTTTAGACTACCTTTAACATGCCTTTAGCCCGCCTATAGACTACCTTTAACCTACCTTTAACCAGCCTTTGGCCTGCCTATAGACTGCCTTTAGACTACCTTTAGACTACCTTTAACCTGCCTTTAGCCCGCCTATAGACTGCCTTTAGACTACCTTTAACCTGCCTTTAGCCCGCCTATAGACTGCCTTTAAGACTACCTTTAACCTGCTTTTAGCCTGCCTATAGACTGCCTTTAGACTACCTTTAACCTGCCTTTAGCCCACCTATACACTGCCTTTAGACTACCTATAGACTACCTTTAGTCTGCCTTTAACCTGCCTTTAGCCTGCCTATAGACTACCTGTAGACTACCTTTAGCCTGCCTTTAGACTACCTTTAGACTACCTTTAACCTGCCTTTAGCCTGCCTTTAACCTTCCTTTAACCTGCTTATAGATTGCCTTTAGACTGCCTTTAACCTTCCTTTAACCTGCCTTTAATCTGCCTTTAACTTGCCTATAGACTGCCTTTAACCTGGCTTTTGACTGCCTTTTACCTGTCTTTTGCCCATCTTGCCTGTTTTCCAACCCTTGTCTGTCTTTTGCTTGTCTTTTCCTATTTTGCTTGTCTTTTGCCTGTATTTTGCCTGTATTTTGCTTGTCTTTTACCTGTCTTTTGCCCGTCTTGCCTGTTTTCCAACCCTTGTCTGTCTTTTGCTTGTCTTTTCCTATTTGGCCTGTATTTTGCCTGTATTTTGCCTGTATTTTGCTTGTCTTTTGCCTGTCATTTGACCATCTTTTGCGCATCTTTTGTTTGTCTTTTGCCCATCTTTTACTTGTCTTTTGCCTGTATTTTGCTTGTCTTTTGCCTCCATTGCCTGTCTTTTTTCTTGTATTTTGCCTCTTTTGCCTGTCATTTGACCATCTTTTGCCCTCCTTTTGCCTGTCCTTTGCTTGTCTTTTGTCTGTTCCACTGATCTGCTAGCGGTTTGAAAGCACTCGTTATCATTAGATAAAAATGGACAAGCTGAAATGTTGTGAACCAACACAGTTATGTAACAGTGGATTATGAATCATGCTGTTCAGTGGCAATGAAACACAACTAATGCAAATGTTTTGAGCATACACTTTCATTTGTACCATTAATAATCTCCTAAAGCATGAAAATGAAATGTTCCAAAATACTGCCGCAAACACACTTCCTGTTAAGGTCTATCAAAACCACCAACACAGTAAACAGTCTGAAAGGTAAAGGGGTTTGAAACCCCTGATGTTGTTCATAGAGCCACCAGGAAAAAAAGTCTCTTACAGTCGAGTCAGATGATGAAATACGCTCTGTCTTGTGCATTTACTGATTAAAAGAGAGCCACATCCAGTGCAAGTATGATTTCAGTTGTGTGTTGAGTATTCACATATGTTATATATGTGAAAAGAGCATTACGAAGTTTTTATAAACTCGTGGATTAAATTTGACTCGAATCTTCTTGTTAAGCTTCATTTACATAAGTCAAACTACAACCGCCTACACTCACAAACAGCCACAGAGCTGCAGGATGACATTTGCATGATGCAGTGGTTTACATTAACAATACTTTCACCCTGATGTTCCACCGAGCTGTCAAAACACCCACTGAGAGGCTTCAGCTAAGGCTTAAGGCAAGACACGACAGATATACTTTAGATTATATATAAGATCTATACATATCTATCTATATACTTTACATCTATAGTGCTTTACATAAAAGTTTCAAAATTAGACAATGAATTAAACAATCCACAATCATAAACAATATACAGTGTCCATCCACCAGCTCCATGATGTCATCATGGAGGAGTGGAAGAGGACTCCAGTGGCAACCTGTGAAGCTCTGGTGAACTCCATGCCCAAGAGGGTTAAGGCAGTGCTGGAAAATAATGGTGGCCACACAAAATATTGATACTTTGGACCCAATTTGGACATTTTCACTTAGGGGTGTACTCACTTTTGTTGCCAGTGGTTTAGACATTAATGGTTGTGTGTTTAGTTATTTTAAGGGGACAGCAAATTTACACTGTTACACAAGCCGTACACTCACTACTTTACATTGTAGCAAAGTGTCATTTCTTCAGTGTTGTCACATGAAAAGATATAATCAAATATTTACAAAAATGTGAGGGGTGTACTCACTTTTGTGAGATATATATATGGAAGAAAAGAACGTAAAAATAAAAATGTAAAAAATGTAAACCTTGCGAAGCATCACAGTGAAAAGAAATGGTAAAAAATGTTAGTAAAACAATGAATAAATAACAACATTAATCAAACCATCCACAATTAGTCAAACAGTGTATTAACTAAAAGACTCGTTAGATCTATCACAGTCACAGATGATGTTTAATGACAGGAACTATGAATAAGCCAGTTTGAATGGGTAAGTCTTTAATCTGGTTATAAAAACATGCAGAAATTGCGCTCCTAATATTTCAGATATAGGTGGGGTGTAGAAGAACATCTAAGACTGGTTCAGCTGTGATAGATCCTAGGAATTAATAGTAAACCTTCCTCGACTGAACAAAGTGCTCAAGCTGGATTATACCATTTCATTAGATGAGTCAGAGCTAAATCATTTACAGCTTAATACACCATCAGTAAAACATTGAACAAAATATAATGGCCAGCTAATGTAATTTGAGTAAAATTGTAGTACTATTATACAGACTAAGCGGTGTACAGATGAGTGCACAACTATTGTGTTTCTGTGGTTACTTTTTTCTACCACAATTTCACCTCACACCTCATCCTGTCTCTGTCACAGCTCAACTATCAATGAAAAAACACAGGAGAAAGTTGCCATCAAGAAACTTCACAGGCCCTTCCAGTCGGAGATCTTTGCGAAGAGGGCCTACCGAGAGCTCAGGCTGCTCAAACACATGAAGCATGAAAATGTGAGTCTTCTATTCTTTCCCATGTTTTTTTGTGCCTTGCTTTCGTTGGCCATAGACTTTAATAAGGTTGTTGCTTTAACCTTAGACGGTTGATAAAGTCGCTGCTCTTGCACTGTGTTGTCCAGTTTCTGTTCATAATTATTTCTCTTCAGAATGTGTCAAGGGCGAAAAAATAAAGGATTTGAAAGGTCATTCAGTTTCCATCAGGAATTCAGTTGACCTAACGTCTGTTGCGGAATACAGTTTTTGGGAGACGCTTATATTTGAAGTCCAGGTGCACCCAGTGATCTAGAATTGAAAACGATTTATTTTTTTTAAATTTTTTTTAAACACTATTGAGGTAACACTGATATATTTTGTGTTATTTTGTAGATTTGTATTATTTCATAGAGTAGCTTAATGCCAAGCCCTGGTAATAGTACTTGACAAACAATAACCTGCAATGAAAAAAAACATTGAAAAAAATGTGGAACTTGTGTGAACTTGAGTGTTATAAATGTACTGTGTTATAAGCATGTTGTTATAATTTTGGTGCAGTTGCCAGTATGTTCGCTACATGCTATAGGAGCAACACAGGATGCTATCACCAGTGCAATGTTTATATTATTATATGCCACCATTGGTGAGGCACAGAGCAATTTTATTCCTTCAAATAAAAAAAATTGAATTTGGGCATCATATTACTAATATATGGTTACTGCTATTGGTTAACAATTCCGTCTAAATCTGTCTATTAATAACATTAAGATGCAAAGTCTGGCTGCACAGGTCCAAAACTTTTTTACTGTCTTCATTTTCTGGCTGAAATCCTCTTATTTGGGCGAATAATTAATTGAAGATAATTCAAGATTGACAATTTTGTTTGAAATAAAAATCCACGTTTTTCCCCATTGAAATTCACTGTTTTAATTCAAAATGGTGCGCGCTTGCTAGTCAAGCATTAAAGGAGCCAGATTAAACCAGAGCAATGAGTTCAACTCATTGCTTTCACATTGCTTGTGTTCAGGCAGATCCCAACTGACTATAAATCTGTAATTGTCTAAGAATGTGCTAAGACAAGTCTTGTCAGGGCTACAGGAAGAAGGCAACTATAGTAAGACGCCATAGTTTTGAGACACTTCAGTAATCATATCGTTGTTTCATAATCAGCTGTGCCAGTTCCCTATGATACAAGCCCTGGCAAAAATGATGGAATCAATAAACGTAGAGGATGTTCACCCGGATTTTTTACTTCGTAACAAATAAACAAATCGAAGATATCACACAAAACAATTTTTGTTTAATAGCTGAACATACTGGGCTTGGTAAAACATACCTCGAACAAATTTAATGAAATGATTTTAATTAATGGCATATTTTTTTCCAAATCAAGTAGAGGAAAACATTATGGAATCATCTTGTATTTCAGATTTCTAAAACAAATACCAGCACAAGTCTAAAAATGCAATGAACTAGAGTGCTTACACACTTTAACAAGCTGTTGGACTTTTTCAATTGAAACAATGGAAAGGATTATAAAACTCCTTCAAGAAGGAAATCTGACACGGAGTGTAGCAAAAGATGTCGGTTTGTTCGTCTAAAATTTGGTGCAAGTGTAAACAAAATGGGAAGGTTATGAAAGGAAAACATACGGGTGGACCGAGGAAGATGGCAAGCGTCAGGATAGAAAACTCAAAGCAATATGCCTTGAAAATAGAAAATGCACAACAAAACAAATGGAAAACAAATGGGCGGAAACGGGAGTCAATGTTTGTGACGGAACTGTAAGAAATCGGCTGAATGAAATGTGGTTTACGTATCGAAAAGCCAAACGAAAACCAGCACTAACACCTAAACAGAAGAAAACAAGGTTACAGTGGGTTAAAGAGAAGCAATCATGGAGTGTGGAGGATTGGATGAAAGTGATATTTAGTGATGAATCACGAATCTGCATTGGCCAAGGAGATGATGCTGGGACTTTTCTCTGGTGCCGTTCTAATGAAACATGTAAAAATGACTTCCTGAATAAAACAATCAAATTTCCTCACTCGTTTATGATATGAGGATGCATGTCAGGTAAAGGACCAGGTTAGACAGGTGTACGTTGAAATTTTGGACACTTTTCTAATTCCATCGATAGAAAATAGGTTTGGTTTTGATGAAGTCATTGTTCAGGATGATAATGCATCTTGCAACAGAGCAAAAAGTGTTAAAGCTTTTCTTCAGGAAAGGCAGATCAACTCAATGACCTTGCCAGCAAACTGTCCAGAACTCAATCTGATTCAAATTTATGGTGGAAATTAAAAAAATCGGTCCATGACAAGGCTCTATCCTGCAAGTTGGAAGCAGCTTGATGGAGAATATTGTTTTTCATTAGTGAAGTCCATGCCTCAAAGAAAAAAAACGCCCAAGGAGGAGCAACAAACTACTAATTGTGATTTCTTTTGTTGTTGTTGATGATTCCATCATTTTTTTTCCTCAACATTGAGTAATTCCATCATTTTTTTTCCCTCTACTTGATTCGAAAAGAAATGTGCCATTAATTAAAATAAATAAATGTAATTAGTTTGAGGTAAGTTTTACGAAGCCAGAATTTTCAGCAATTAAACAAAAATTGTTTTGTGTCATATCTGTGATTTGTTTATTTGCCCAGAAGTTAAAAAAAAAAAAAAAAAAAGCTGGGTGAGCGTCCTCTAAGTGTATATACTAAACACTTAAGTAGACCTATGAGAGTTATAAGCACAGAAAACAACAAAAACATGATGTTTTGGGGTTTTTTTCATCTGAATTTCCCTCTTATCATTTCCTGGCTGATTCAGGTGATTGGACTGCTGGATGTGTTTACCCCTGCCACCCGACTAGAATCCTTTCAGGACTTGTGAGTGAAATTATTTATGATGTGTTGTCTCATAGATAGAGATCATCATAAGCTTAGCAGGCTATAACCATCAGCTTTGTAAATCAGATGTGATCTAATTTATCTGGGGAATTGTATTCAGGTTATTATACTTCATACCTCAGTGCTGTTAAATTCTCTAATAGAGTAGGTGTTGATTCATTTTTTTTTTTTTTATAACAGCAGCTCTGACAGTAATTCACAGGTTTATTATTTGAATGCGCATGTTCTAATACGTTATTATTTCTATAGTAACAGCTAAGACACACCTGTATGGCAGACAATCCACATAATCTAGAAGTAATACTGAACAGATTAAAACTGTTATCTAATAAAGAAGATCATATAATCATTGATATAGTGAAGTTTTTTGTATGGAGATCTTTATTTAACGTTTTCCGAAGGAGTCATGTGTGTCAGTGCTTTGTAATAGTCAGTAAGTTTTATATTACTATATACAGATAAAAAGTGTGACTTGTTGCTTTTTAATTTAAAAATAAAAAAATCGCATTGGCAAATCACTGTGGTATAAAGCACTACTGGACATGCTTTTGTAAAACAATCAACTTCTTCATCACACCACCCCATTGTTGATTATTTTCCTATAACAGCACAGACTATCGTGTTTCATTCCTTACATGGTAACTGGTTGGAGCCAGTGGTCTGTAAAGTGGTGATGCTGACCATTGGAAAGCTGTAATGTTTGTGCTGCACTGATTTAAGAAAACAACTAATGAATTGAATTCTGTTTTAGCTACCTGGTGATGCCGTACATGTACACAGATCTGTCCAAGGTGCGGGGTCTGCTTTCAGAAGACCGTGTGCAGTTCCTGGTCTACCAGATGCTCTGTGGACTAAAGGTAGAAAAATTCCAAAAATAGTCTCTTCTAGAAAGAAGAATTACAGTTACCAAGTTACTTGTGTAGTCACTTTCTGCCTTATTGTGCACGGAGAAGACAAAATCTTGAGAAAGTGTCAGAAGCAGAATTAATTTTTACTGTTTTTCTCCTGTTTTGGCAAGTTAAATCAAGCTACATAAGAACAAATTTGGCAAGATGTTCTCTCATGTCTGTCTCATCCAACACTTACAGTATATTCTTAGAGTGTAACTGTTGTCGTTTTAAGTTTGTCATACTGTTGGGTATTTGAGAGGGTTATTGACATACTTCAGTAATTCAGCCCTTTATCATATTTAAATAAGGAATAAAACACTTGGGTTGTACTGTTATAGGAAAATAAACAACGTTGGGCGGGGTGTAGCCTGATGTGAAGCGGAGTTATTGTTACCAGCTTAAAGTTGATAATTTTGCGACTTGGCAACAATTATGCTTTCTGTTATTTATCAAAGAACAACACATCATACTTTTTAGCTATTTATATTTACATTTAATGCTGTGGAATGTCTGCAAAACAGGTTAGTACCTGCTATCACTTACATTATAGCAGTTATAAACACTCATACACTCACTTCATTACGTCACGTTACTGAGATACTATCAAATGTAACGTACCCTGACTTTAAGACCCTTGTTGGGAAACCTGAAGGATTAGCTTTACCTTTCTTACAAAGTACTGACACTGGAGACTCCTTCTAAAAATGTTAAATAAACATTTCCATACAGAAAATAATGATGGGGCTTTTTTGTGTTTTTAAATAACACAATGTTTTTAATCTGTGTATTATTAGTCTTGGATTATGTAGAGCATCCACCATGCAAATCCATCTGTATCTGTTACTATAGAAACGATAATCTGTTTGTTAATATAAAACTGCAATTTGCCAGCAAGAAGCCGGAGCTACTGTCCGAGCTGCTGTTATAGAAAATTAATCGACGCCTTCTGACCAGTAAGATTTGAGAATTCAACAGCGCTGTTCTGTAAATAAAGTCCATAGATTAAATATTTTATGTTAACATATTTCGCACAGCTGGAACAGAAATATTCTAGAAGAAAAATCATTTGAACTTCTAAAAGAATCAGTTTTTAAACCAGACTGAACGTAGCATTGAACATGACTAATTGCTAGAGGCTCACTCATGTTTTTTTAATATCTCTCCACAGTACATTCACAGTGCTGGCATCATTCACAGGGTAAGTGTTTGGCAGCAAATAAACAGCATCTGTTATCCATCACGAATTCAGCACATTGAATTAAAGTTGAATTAAAGACACATAACATGTTCGCTGTTTCTCTCAGGAAGACCGCTTTAACCATCGAGGGAAACTATGTACAAGAAATTACAATCCTAATGACAAGTTGTTTTCATCTTTATAAACTGGCTTTTATCATAATTTATAATGCAGTGTCATTTTAGTCTCATTCTAATCCATGTTGAGTTTAACGCTGTCCGATAAGGAATTGGTCTTTATTGCCGAGTCGCTTTCATGAGTAAGGTCATTGAACTCTGCCAGGCAGATAACATTTTTCCCCTTGAGGCCCACTTCCCATTTTTGAGAACTTGCCCATGAGCACACTAATAGATTTTATTTCAAGTGAAACTCAAAACATTCTCCATTTACCTTGACAGAAAGCGAGGGCGTTGCATCAAGTGCATCGTTCAAGCATCAGTCAAAAATTACTGATTGTGAGATTGTGATGGGAAGGGGGTGGGGTTTCACGTGGTCAGTTAATATAAGTAAGTCAGTCATTCCAGAATCCAGAATAGGTGCGAACAATAACTGCAGAATGGTCGCAAGATTGGTCAAACTTTCTGTGGAGCAGACAGGATTGGGTTTAAAAAAACAGTCCCGTATCCCACACAACTTCTAGTGTGCAGTCTGCTATAGCAACAGCCAATTGCTGTGAGTTTTATTAATAAAATATGCCATTATCCTTAGTGACAGAGTCAAGTCTGCTCTTTCACTTAGTTCAGGAACTCCTTAGTAAAGGTTTCTTGCAGCAGTTTAGTGAATAGGTTTTAAGAAGAAACTCTTAAATAAAAACTGTTTATGCTAATTAGAAGAGCTTGTACTAGTTAGTTAATGTTCTATGTGAGGATGACCTCTGGTCTTCATCACTGTAACAGAACTAGAGGTTTTTTATCTATTGATTTTTGAGAGAAATGCAGAAAGTAAGTAATATCCCCATAGCAGAACTCAATATTTTGGTGAATCAAGTCATAACCATGTTGTTTCACAATAGGCATGACATTCAAGGTAATGCAGGAAGCGGTTTCCCAATAGGCTTGTCTTTACATGTTTGGAACTGTACCGCACTTGCTGTAGTAGTGCCGGGATACTTGGAGATTTACAATGCGGTATTACAAAATGCGTCACATCAGCCCAATAGTGTCAGTGTGGTTTTAATCTCCTTCACCTAATTCTTAGGACGCTTCATTGCTGATCTTTTTTTACAAGTTGAAGAAGAAAAGTAGTCTTTTCTAATTTAAACAGGACTTTGGAGATGAACGATGAGTTGTCATTTGTTCACCGGGGTTTTAGTCAAGTTTCAAGAACTAATCCACTTTTTGAGTTTATTCCCACTCCTAATGCACCTGAGCCAGATAATCTGATTTCACAGCTACTGCTTACGTAGCTCAGGTGTGCAGAGAACTGGACTCTCTGGGTGTTCCAGAGAATTGGAGCAACTGTCTGTATTTTTCCACCTCCATGCAGGTGTGACACACCAAAAGCACTTCTCAGCGGAAAAAGCAAATAATTGCACTGGAGCATTATTTTATGCACAGTTCACAGATCACCTACAGTGTCCACCTCTGATTGATGTTGAGAGTGATTGTGGAACTGTAAAAAGTGGGTAGAAATCTGAGAACTTGGGCTGGACTTCTGCGCAGCTACTGCTTTCTTCTATATAACCAGGCTTGCCATTAAAGATTCTTGGGTAGGAGTTGTTGAATAGTTGGGAAGAGACAAGGAAGTGGCAGGTGCGGAAGCTTTGTCACTAGTAGAGAAAGACATAGGAATTTGTAGGAAGGTAACTAGGAAGGTGGCACTTCAGCCACTTAGCCTCAATTTTTTGTATATATACATTTGAATCCAGTGGAATCAATCCAAAGATTTAAATTACCATGTTAGAATTAAATCTAGGAAAACATATAAAGCTCAAGCCATTTCCAATCGTGCCAAGTTTGTGTTATTGTGCTTCTGGCAATATTGTGCTTACAGTAACTGTCAGAACTCCTTACCTGACCGTATCCAGTTATATCTCCATATGTAATGTCTGTAGTATTTTTTCTAAGAATTGTTATTAGACTGAGGTATTGCACTGTCCGGTATTCTGCTCTAAACTGTTTTTCACTTTAGTACAGTATTGTGTTTCCGCTATTCTGTCTGCGCTTTATATTACGGAATACTGAGTATTTTTCAGCAGTTATGAACCCAGGAGCTAAATGATAAAGAGCATTAAGAGGAACAACAATTCTAACAAATATCCGGATTGGTATTTTTTATTTTCAGGATCTGAAACCAGGCAACTTGGCAGTGAATCAGGACTGCGAGCTGAAGGTCAGTTTCCTCTGGCTTTTTGTGAAAGTAGAGGTGGAAATGTGTTGAAAGTTTTGGATTGACTGATGTTCATTGAGGACTTGACCAGTTGACCGTATTAATGGGATTGATGGAGGTTTTAACAGTCTCTTGTATCTGTGGCCACAGATATTGGACTTTGGCCTAGCAAGGCATGCAGAGCAAGAGATGACTGGTTATGTTGTGACAAGATGGTACCGAGCGCCTGAGGTTATTTTAAATTGGATGCACTACAACCAGACAGGCGAGATGACGCTCTTTCCTTTTTCACCTTTAGAGCTGGTTTAAAATATACTGATTAAACTCAGTCCTAGACTCAATATGATTGTTATTGGAGAATCTCAACTGACGGTGTAATTTTGAGTTTGATCCAAATTTTAAAATGGACTCTAATCCCATTATATGAATCTGATTGTAGTGTTATATTAGTAATGGAGTTATCTTTATTGTGACTGTTGCCTGCTCTTTAGTGGACATCTGGTCAGTTGGGTGCATAATGGGAGAAATGTTCAACGGAAAGACACTCTTCAAAGGAAAAGACTGTATCCTTCAATAACCATTTCTGTCAATGTTAGTCCTTCTTCATCTGGTAACAAGCATTTCTGAGAATTTCATCTTATTTCAGGAAATACTATAGAGTGTTTTCTGGCATCTGTCTTGCTTTTGAGCCTCCTGGAATGGGACAAATGTTTCCTCGAGAAATTGCATTCCTTTTATATAGCCTTAAATATATAATATAGCCTTTATATATCATCTTTAATCTTTGAAAATCAGACATGGACCAGCTGGTTCAAATCATGAAGGTAACAGGGACGCCTGGCCCAGAATTCATCGAGAAACTAGAAAGCCAGGAGGTAAGAGAGTTTATTTACAGACCCATTCAAGGTACACCTGAACTTGGGCTAACGGTATGGTTGTATATAACATATTATATGGTTATACAACATATTACAAAAAGAACAAACATATGTTGAGTGTGATATCTTGGTTGTACCTTCCTCATAAGGTGACAATTGAATTATTAAAGACATGGATCATTGCCTGTATATATTGATTTTCTGTGTCCCTGTCTTACTGCATATGATATTTTAATATCCTCTCTTTGGCAATACCATGCATTGTGTGTGCAGGCAAAGAACTATGTGAAATCGCTGCCCTTTTATCCTCGGAAAGATTTCTCTGCACTGTTTCCCCGGGCCAGTGAACAAGGTAAGCAGACAAAAAGCAAGAGGCCAATTTAATTTAAACTACTATCATTATTGAGTCCATATTCTACTAGAATTTACATGCTGTAATTATTCATAACCTAGTATTATGTTCTGATACTGTTTTTCACATACTGTCATCAACTAATGCCCACTACTTCCTTTTAGGGGAATTCCCTTTGCCATTTTAAAGAGCACACTCAGCCATAATTTCTTTAAAGCACTTTTTTTCCAGATACAGACTTAGTGCTGTTCTGCTTGCAAAGGGAGGTTGTACAGAGTATTAAATGCAGGTGTGCCGATAATTGTGACATATGCTTTTATTACTTCACCACCAGCAACTTTAATAGTTCTACCCCTGTTGTAACCTGTACCCGTGATCATTAATGCAATTATCTAATCAGTCAATGATATGGCAGCAGTACATTGCATAAAATCATGCAGTTACAGATCAAGAGCTTCAGTTAATATTCGCATCAAACATCAGAATGGGAGGAAATATGATCTCACTTGGTTGTTGGTGCCAGATGGGCTGGTTTAGTATTTCAGAAACTGCTAATCTCCTGGGATTTTCATGCAGAACCGTCTCTAAAACAAAAACTATCCAGTCAGCAACAGTCCTGCAGGTGGAAATACCTTGTTGGTGTGCGAGGTCAGAGGAGAATGGCCAGATTGGTTTGAGCTGACAGGAAGGCGAGAGTAACTCATACAAGACACTTTTTACAATCATGGTAAGCAGAAAAGCATCTCAGAACAAGATGCCAAACCTCATGTCAGCCAAAAATAGGAATCTGAGGCTACAGTGGACAAATGGTTACCAAAGCTGGGCAGTTAACATCACCTGGTTTGATGAATCGTGATTTGTGCTGCAACATGCAGATCGTAGGGTCAGACTTTGGTATGAACAGCATAAATACGTGAACCAAACCTGCCTTGTTTCTGCAGTTCTGGCTGCTGGTGGTGTAATGGTGTGGGGAATTGGGCCTCTTAATACCAATTGAGCATTGGTTGAATACCACAGCTGATTATTCTGGTTGATGACATGTATCCCTTTATAGCCCTAATTTACTCATTTTATTCCCATTTTAAGGTATAAGATGGTTAAATTGTGAAAAGTATATGTGTGTCAATAAATCGTTGCCCACGTCATTATACAACTACCACCAACTGCCTGAACTATTGAGACAGGGCAGATTGGGTCCACGCTGTTGACACCATTTATGACCCTGGCATCTGAATGTCATAGTCATAGTACCATGTCATGTTTTATCTTTAACAGTCCAGTTTTGGTGAATCTGTGCACATTGTAGCTACAGATTCCTGTTCTTCATTAACCCGAGTGGAACCTGACATGGTCTTCCGCTACTGTAGCCCCTCCACCTCAATGTTTGATGTGTTATGTGTTCTGAGATGATTTTCTGCTCACCACAGTTGTAAAAAAAATATATTTGAGATAGCATAGCTTATCTGTCAGCTCGAACCAGTTTAGCAATGCTCCTTTGATCTCTCTCATCAACAAGGTGTTTCTGCACCTTCTGTCACTGAGAGCACATTTTCCCCATTCTAATGTTTGATGTGAAAATTAACTGAAGCTCTGGACTCGCATCTGTATGATTTGTATGACTTTATTCCAAGTGTGTTATTAAGGAAAAAAAAATATTGCTGCTACTACAACTTTTATTAATTTGAGCTGCGAGGCACCACTTGTTTGGTGTAGCTTGTAATTCTGAATCAGAGCGAACTAGTCTGGGATGAAAACAGTATTGGAATGCAGCATGTTCGAGCTTGTCCAGGGTTGGTGGGGTGTGCTAGTTCAGTGAGTGAACTACAAAATCTTACATGAGAATGGTCCATTACTTCATTGATTTTTATGTTTATTCTTGATCTATGGGATAATTTTGCCTTGTTCATCTATACTAAACTGATATTTCTGTCAGCGGTGGACCTGCTGGAGAAGATGCTGGTTTTAGACACCGATGCCCGCGTCACTGCTGATGGTGCGCTGGCCCACAGTTACTTTGACGGCCTGAGGGATCCAGAAGACTGTCCAGAGCCTAAGCCATATGATGACAGTTATGACAATGCCACACTGCCCCTAGAGGAGTGGAAGAGTAAGTGCACAAATAAATCAGTAGAGTAAATTAAATAGTAATGATTGACTGTACAAGCACACTAATACAAACATTACCTGATTATCTGAATTTGGCAGTAAAGGAAGCAGGAATTTCACATCACATCCTTCTTATGTGTTTTAACTGGTTTAACATGCACATCAGCTGTAGAGGTTTTGTGTGTCATTTTGAAAGAAATTTGCATTATGGAAGAAAGAAAGTGCATGTGAAAATGTTGGTCAAATTCTCACCAAAATATGATTTTTACAATGAAGGTTATTTTAATAATCTAAAAGCACTCACCTGTTGTTGCTCAGTGGATACTGTCGGTTGTAATGGTCTTATCTGCTGGATGTTTTCTGAACAGGATTGTCGTTTAAAGAACTGAAGAGTTTTGTTCCGTTTCCAAGAAGAGACTCGAAGAGGAGAAACACACTGACAATGTCTCAGTGATGTTACACTATGTCACATCCACGCCTTTATGCAGAGGATTGGTGCAAAGGAACCGGGTGTACAAATGTTTACACATAAGTCTGTTACAAGTCGTCACAATCCATGATGAGTCAGAAATGAATGTATCTTTGTTGTGTACCTGATAACTGGGCTTAAGGATGTACTACTGTTACAGTAGTGATTGCCTTTCATTCGTTGCCTTGAAGCCTTTGTTTTAGGTTTGGAACTATATAAAAGGAGTTTATTCTTTTGATATTATTTGGATTCTTTGATTCAGACCTGTAACATTGTGGCTTTTTGTGCTCAGGACAAAAAAACACCTAGATACTAGATGTCAAGAGCTGTACAGTTTTTCACTATATCTAAATATTATTTGTATGATTGAACAGAGCTAATTAAAATTGCAATAGTGCCCATAAGTGTATATTGTTAAATATACCATAGCACTGTGCATCAAAACCAGCTCATTTACTCTAGTGACACACTGCTCTTCGAGAACTTAAACCCTTGAAACAACTTTAACTTGACAAAGAGCTGAGGGAGTAAACCAGGAGATCGAATTGAATAACTGAAGTGCAGTATAACTGAAGTTACTTTTGAAAGCTCTGGTGAGTGTGTCAGGATCCTCCCCAGCTGTAGGCCGGATGAAAGCAGTTAAAAATGTAAATGAAATGTGACTGATTGCACATGCCAACAGACTATGGTCTGACCATTTGGAAGGACCATCGTGTGTGATATGGAGGCTTTTCTGTTACATTGGAGTTTACTTTTAATTGACGACTTTCAGCACAGCAGGAATATTCAGAATGGTTACATACCTCCAGCCCTCACACCTCTGTGGTGTTATAGGTATTGAGCTATATGTAATAGTCATTTGTCAGGGTATGTTATGAAATGATTTGTGAATGTTGTTTATGGTGCATAGCTTTGTAAGATGCATTTGACTATAATAATGAACCCAGTAAACATTATGACAATCAGTGATGTAGTATTTTAATGACACATTTTTTTAAATAAAAGCCTTAATTAAAAGACTACACGTATTTATGTCCAAGAACATGATTATATTGTTTTAATTCTTGAATAGTATGTATAAATGTAGCTTTTTTATTATTATTATTATTCTTTTAGTTGCTCTAATTGATATGGGTATTTAAGCTCTAAAATATCCCAGTCTTTATTGGGAAATGAATAATATGGAAGAATGTAGCGGTTAAATACAATATTTTACGGTTGTTCATTTGGCAGACATTTTATCCAAGTGAATTTTATTGGACGGGATTTGAACTTGCAACTTTGCAGGCACTAATGCAGAGCTATCAGCGGAACGGTTGTTGTATCCGAGGTTCAATATGCTGTTCGTTCTGAAACGCGTTTCTGCTCACCGTGTTCGCAAAGAGTGGTTATTTGAGATAACGTTCCCTTCCTGTCGACTCGAAACAATCTGGCCATTGTCCTCTGGCCTCTTTCATGAATAATGTGTTTCTGCCTGCAGAACTGCCACTTACTGGATATTTTGTTGTTTTTCACACCATGTCGTATAAACTCTAGAGACTGTTGTATGAGAAAATCCCAGGAGATCAGCAGCTCCTAAAAAAACACTCAAGGTCAGAGTCACTGAAGTCACAATAGTTTCCCCATTCTGTTACTTGATGTGAACATGACCTGAAGCTGTTGAACTTTATCTGCATGATTTTATGCATTGCACTGCTTCCACGTAATTGGCTGACTGGATAATTGCACCAATGCGCAGGGGTACAAGAGTTCCTGTTAAAGTGGTCAGTGAGTGTATACATGCCCTATATACAGTTGGTTGTAAAAGTTTATATCCCCCATGGAATCTGAGTGAAAGTGGGAAATGTACCTCTATATTAAAACTGATCTACTCAGAAAAGGATGGCAATAAGTCAGAAATGAAGACCATAAACCAAACCATAAAATTTATTTATTTATTTATTTATTTATTTATTTATTTATTATGTTTCCCTCAATCAGTTCTTGACATATCTGTTAAACTCTCCCAGAAAATGGGTAAAGATTGAACAGATATGTCACAATATTAATGATTTTATGGCTAACTAATTGATTATTTTTTGTTACTTGTGACAATGAAGGAACATCTGATCTAAACCTAACAGACTAAATGTAACACTTATTGGCCTTTTTCATTTTGTCTTAAGGGTGTCACAATGGCCCAGCAGGTAGCGCTGCCTCCTCACAGCTCCAGGGTTTGATCCTGAGCTCGGGGTTACTGTCTGTGCAGAGTTGTGCATGTTCTCCCCATCTCCCAAAAGCAGGATGGTAAGTGGATTGGCCACGCTAAATGTGTGAATGCAGACTCAGGTCCCATACCAGAGTGTATGCCTGCCTTGTGTCCAATATTCCTTGGATAGACTCCAGATCTAACTTGACCCTGACCAGGATAAAGCGGTTACCGAAGACGAATAGACAGATAAACTATTTGATTATTTTTGCAATTGTGCCCTGCGATGGATTGGCACCCTGTCCAGGGTGTACCCTGCCTTGTGCCCAATGCTCCCTGGTATGGGCTCCAGGTTTCCCCGTGACCCTGAAAAGGATAAGCAGTATAGAAGATGGATGGATGGATGGATGGATGGATTATTTTTGCAGCTTGTGATAACGAAGGAACATGTGAGAAACCTAACACGCTAAACGTAACATTGATTTATGGCAAAGTGGCACAACCGGTAGTCTCTCCACCTTACAACTCCAGGGCTCCTGGTTCGATCATGAGCATGGGTTACTGTCTGTCCTGACTTGAACATGTTCACCCTGTGTCTGCATCGGTTTCCTTCAGGTTCTCCGGTTTCCACACACCTCCCGAAAACATACAGGTAGGTAGACTGGCTACACTATATGGCCTTTAGGTGTGAGCGTCTGTGCATATGATGTCCGGAGATGGACCGGTGTCCCATCCAATATGTATTTCTTCCTCCCATATCCAATGATTCCAGAATAGACTTTGAATCCATCAAAACAACACTGACCAGGATAGATTACTTAAGATGAATTAATTTTGTTTTAAGGGTATTCAAACTTTTTCACATAATGGTACACTACGGTACCCTAAATATGTTACACAGGATTCTAATTATTTATTCATTTTAAATAATAATAATAAACATCCCCAAAGGCATCATCAAATCCTCTTGCTTATTTAATAATCAGACAAAAATAAGTGAAAGAAGGGTAGAATATAGGATTTTAATTATTCTCAGTGGAGCCAAGGCTTAATTTGAAGTGCTCTAGATATTTGTTCCTCAAATAATGAAGTATTTTTTCTTTTACATAATTCTTTAAAGCTGTTATATGAGAACGACACGTGTATGCTGCAGTTTACTGACACGTTTTAAAGACGTTTAGTCGTTTAAGTGCCTTAAAAACATGCTCATTTCTCTCTACTAAGCTTGAAATTTTCCTCAGTGGTATGCAGCGCCTCTGTGCTAACTGGCTAAAGCTCTGATTGCAGCTGCCAGTTGCCAATAGTTGTATTGAGTGCAGCTGAAGCTAGCAGGCACTGCACCTTTTCCATGAACCATGGCCACTAGTACAAGCCTTGACGTACGGTCTCAGCTAGATGAATGTTAATTACAATTATTTTTTTGGTCTATCAGACGTTAAATAAATATCCTACAACATGATTAATAGCTAAAGCAGACGGTGTAAATGGCCTGCTTTCTGTGAAGGGGCGTGTTCTTGTTATCTTGACTGAAAGCCCCGCTCTCTCCGTCTGTATCATCTAGCTTACTATCTAGCAAGCCAACGTCGGTACATTATGTGGCTGAAAATAGCCAGCTTAGCTTAGCTTGCTACTCTTTCTGTCAGAGAAACTACGGCAGAAATCTGTTTAGATATGAACTGTTCTGTTCGTGTAAGGGGAATATATTTGCATTTATGAGCCCAGGAATGTATTTCCACGACTATACCATGAAAGACTGAGGACATTTAAGGGGGACATTTTATCGGCGAAATTTTTTTTATTTATTTTTTTACCGGCTTTTTTTCCCCCCCTTCTTTCAGAAAACCCTCTGCTAGTAGGTAGTAGCTAGCGGGCGCGAAAGAGGCTCTGCAAAAGGCTCACGCTCGATATTCTTTTGGTGTTTCTGATTTAAAGCTAAGGTAATTCTGCACCTATTTACTTGTTTGCAGTGTATTTAACACTTATTCAGTGAATGTATTGCGAAAATGTAGCCTGTCGTGCGCTCGTCAATGTCAGCAGTTAGCTCAGCAACTAGCAAAACATTAGCCTGAATAATAGGTTTACGGGCAGACTGGTATGAGTTTGGTCCATGTTTTAAAGCTAACTAGTTCATCTACTGAGCGCTTTTCCAGCCTCACTGACACCGTACACGGTTTTGATAAGCCGTCAATTTATAGACAAGAATTTGCAAATGCGTTGTACTGCACTGCTGCCACGAATAAATCGTTAAATTTGCGTGACAGTCCTGTTACCATGGACTTCTACCTGAAGTTCTGGTAGACCGTTAATATGGCTGACATTTCGTTCTAGAAATGAGCGCACACAACCTAGCCTGACTATTTAGCTCGACTGTGATTGGTCAGACGAGGACTCGAGGTGCGTTCTGAGAACACTGATTGGCTGTTTAAGTGCTGTTTCGCTGTGAAAACTTGCTAGTTCTTGGCGGCGGTCTGACTTGAGTGATAAATTCTCAACAACTTTTACGTAACTTTCTCGATCTGTGGATCATTGTTCGGATTAGCGGTGATGGAAAAAGTATCAGACAACTTTACCCTAATATGTATGCTGAAATTACTGGCATGTTAAACGATTAAAAGGCGACGCGATGGAGGCCTTGAGCATAATGTCAAAGTCCCGCCCCCAGAGACGGCAAAAATAAAAACACACACTGTGAACTGTCTCGCGGCCCGTTGACTAATCTTTTAACTAATTTTCTTTGTATTTGGCATTTTATAAACAGTTTATAGATGTAATAATCGACCTTACTGCCTTAGCTCTCAGTGTGTAACGTTACGGTATGATTGCTGGTTCTTATTTCCTCTATACAGTGTCAGGTTTGTGTTTGTTTTAGTTTAGTTTTTGATAGTATAACTAGCTAGGTAACTCATTCAATACATTTATGTTTATACAATTTTTTTTAATGTTGTTATTTCTCAAGTCCCTGATTTAATTTTTTTTTAAACGTTTCAAGCGTAGACAATAACAGGTACTTTATTCATAAGTTTATGAGCTGTCCAAGTTGTGAATGTTTTTCGTGGGATCAGTCGTGAGTAGTCATTTCACATTATTCAGGTAGTTTTACTTAGGTACTGTATTGAGGGTGCTCATGTAATTAATTACCTGTAAATTATGTGTCAAAAAAGTTAATAGCTTTGAGACCTGTGTTGGATTTGTCACCACTTCCGGTAAGAAGCAGCGCGCGCATCGCATTTAAAGGCACATGACTTCATAACTGTAAACAAACACATCCCCGTTGATCATGACCGCGCGTAGGGGGTTAAGTTACTGATGGATCCTTTGAGAGTAGTTCACTGGTCGCCTAATTTAAACCGATCACTATACTTGCATATCAGTCTCTGTTTTGGACATTTTAGAAGTTAGTGAACTTTTTTAAAAGACAGAAAACGCACCAGGAAGCGTTAGAAGTGGTGCATAATCTGGAAATCGACAATATATAGGCTTTATTGTTGAGTGTATGGAAGTTTTTTTTACATTTAATTTGCATGTCTAAATCGCTGAAATTATGGCACTAGGGATGTACGAAACGAAAAAAGTATAGGTTTAAAGCCATATACTGGCCCAGAATCCTGGGTTCGATCGGATGCTGCCATCAAACTGTTATGTTTCACCTAACTTGTGTACAGTATTAGCAAGGATCAGTATCATGTACTGGTCTAGTATTGACTCAGAGCTCTGATATTGGCATCATATCAAAAATTGAAGAGAAAAAAAAATGAGATTGATGCATCCCTGATTGGCTTTGTCTGCCTTGAAGGAGAACTGCAATAATATTATTGGTTTTCTGTGCGTCTGTGTAGGTCCAGGCTCAGCCTGGCTGCGTAAAGGTGTCCATGAGAAAGCCACGCCGGAGAGGGGGCCTCCCCGGGGGTTTTGGCGCCAGGAAAAGCGATGCTGCTACACCTCGGGGTGGTGGAGCTCGAGGGGGCGCACAACCCCGCTCGCCCTCCCCCTACAGACTCAAAGTCTCCCCGGCGCGAGAGACCCTGACCTACGCCCAGGCCCAAAAAATGGTGGAGGTGGACCTGGATGGCCGGCTTCACCGCATCAGCATATTTGACCCGTTGGCCATTATCACGGAGGACGAAATGATGGCACAGGACATGGCTGAATGCAACAGCAACAAAGAGAACAGCGAGCAGACATCTGCAACAGTTGTGGCCAGTCCAAGCCGCAGGTCTGCAAGCCAGAAGGGCAGAAAGAAGGACTCCAAAAATGCATCTTCTTCCTCTCAGAACTCACACAGACAGAATCACACGCAGCATAACTCAGCCCAGCAGCACAATAACAACTGCTCAGCCTTACCCGAGCCCACGTTTAGGGTTCTGGATTCATTTGAGCCCGTTGATGCTCCGCCTCTCCCCACCGCCTATTATCGTTACATGGAGAAGTCACAGGAGGAGCTGGAGGCCGAGGCTGAGTATGACATGGATGAGGAGGACGCGGCCTGGCTAGAGGTGGTGAATGAGAAGCGGTCATCTGAAAGCCAGACAGCTGTATCGGCAGACACCTTTGAACTCCTGATGGACCGGCTAGAGAAGGAGTCATTCCTGGAGTCGAGAATCCCTCAAAATGCCGTGGATGAGGACGCCTTCTGCTGTGTGTGCCTGGATGACGAGTGCCTCAACAGCAACGTGATCCTGTTCTGCGACGTGTGCAATCTGGCTGTTCACCAGGAGTGCTACGGTGTGCCGTACGTGCCCGAGGGCCCTTGGCTTTGCCGTCGTTGCCTTCAGTCTCCTTCTCGGCCTGTGGACTGTGCGCTGTGCCCGAATAGAGGCGGCGCGTTCAAGCAGACGAGTGATGGCCGCTGGGCACACGTAGTGTGTGCCATCTGGATTCCTGAGGTGTGCTTTGCAAACACGGTATTTCTCGAGCCCATTGAGGGTGTAAACAACATCCCGGCAGCTCGCTGGAGGCTGACGTGCTACCTGTGCATGCAGAAGGGCCGTGGCGCCTCTATCCAATGCCACAGAGCCAACTGCTACACAGCGTTCCACGTGACTTGTGCCCAGAGGGCTGGACTCTTCATGAAAATCGAGCCGGTACGAGAGACCACAGCCAACGGTACAACGTTTTCTGTGAAGAAGACGGCATTCTGCGAGGCACACTCGCCGCCCGAGAAGGAGGGGTCTGATGACGAAGAGAACGGAGGGAGGGTGCTGGGCTGTCGGGCCAGTCGAGGAATGAGTGCCTATGCGCAGAGTCCTCAGCTGATAAAGTCCTCACAAAGCAATAAGAAGGAGCTCAAGAAGAAGAAGAAGAAGAAGGGGAAGAAAAGTCCAGAAGTATCATCCAAAAAAGCATCAACGCCACTGGTCACCGTGCCGCAGATTCCCCCACACCGGTGAGTAGATCTGTATTCACACGTAGAGATGGGTGACATGACGGTCAATACGATAAGGCATGCCGCAGCACATTTTTCCTGAGATATTGTACGTATCGATCATACTTTCATGGTCTTGAGAACCAGAACTTGAGAAGTTTTTTTGTCAGTGAACATGACCAAGGCCTGCTTATGTTCGTGAGTGATGTGGTAGATGACCAATGACAGTCCTTTTTCTGTAGCGAGCATGAGAGATTACCTGGTTTACTCAACATTGACAAAACCCTCTAATAGCTTTTAAAGACTGGATTGTGTAAACCTTTTTCAGTCCATTGACGGTATCTTCTTCAGAAGTTGAAATCTTCAAGACTTTGAATCTTGTGGGCAAAAAAAAAAAAAAAAAAGGTACCAGAAATGGGTGGGGTGTCTAAGGCTAGAGACATACTTTAATAAATAAGACTCCTTTATTACCCCACTGAAGAATTTCTGACTGGATGATTAAAATCCATTTTATTAACCAACTACTACCAACTTCTGTGTTCATCTTTAGGTGTCTCATAGAACACCTTTTTTCTGGGGTTTTAAAAATGCATTGCTGTTTTTCCTGACAATCCACTAGCAGAGAAAATATTGTTTAAAAAATTGTCTTTTCTCAGTACTTGCATTATCTCCTAAGTAAAGTATCTCGTAAATAGTCGTACATTTATTTATGTTGATCTTATTTGTGTCGTTGTTTCCACAGGTTAAACAAAGTTTTTAAAGGTATTATTATTCAAAAGAAGAATTATTTTATGCAGAGGTTGCACAATTATTGGTTACTGAAGCGTCAGTCACGTAACGGAGTGCCTCTGATTCGACGGTTACACTCGCATCTGCAGGCCCAGAGGAGCGCGGATCAGGTGTGTGTTTTTGTTTTTGTTTTTTTGTTGGTTTTTTTTTTCCTGTAGTGTTTCAATATTTGTGTGTCTCTACCATGGTCATTTGTGTTGTCCGTGTATGAATTGGTTATTTGGCTTGATGGGATTTTCTCAGCCAGCTACACACAAGAAAAGCAGAGAGTGTTGGTCAGATAACCTTCAGAAAACCTGCCAAGAACAAGTTCTCACGTTTTGTGATTATGAAGAGTGTCTTCCACCATGTTTTGGCCAATCTTATAGTGTGTGCCGTTTGTGTGTGTGTGTGTTTGTGTGCGTGCACAGACCGAACCAGACGAGAAAGTCAGCGCCGTGCGAGAAGAACTCAAATACTGGCAGAAGTTGCGTCATGATCTGGAGAGAGCACGGCTCCTGGTGGAGCTCATCCGGAAGAGAGAGAAACTAAAGAGGGAGCAGGTACTGTCAGGTTTTGCCAAAAAAGAAAAGGTGTGATGCTGCCTGACACAACGTTCCCAAAACTGCACGTTCTGAAGTATTTTTTTTTTTTTTAATTATTATTATTCTTCTTCTACCATAGCCGTTTGCCACTGATTTACAATTTTTATTCATTAAAGAACGACACATTATACTTTCATTGTTACGTTTAATGCAGCTTGCACTGTCCAAACACTGGAGATGCCCTCCAAAAATGCTAAATAAACATCTTCTCACCATATTAACAGTTACACACACGTTTGTTTATAGAGAGTCCGTGCATGCCTGTGATATTCGCTTGTGTGCTGTTCTAGAAAATGAATCAACATCATCTGACTGATCAGATTCAGGAAATCCTAAGTGCTGTGGTTTAGCTATTTTTAAGAAAGGGGTAAACGTAACAGATGACCTCGTGAGAACGTACTATGCCTTGCCTGCAGCATTATCGAGGCCTGCAGTAATTTCATTGTTTCAGGCGTCCAAACGGACAAGGGGCTGAGCAAGTATCGTTTCACCACCGAACCAACTCTTCACTAGACTCTAACCGACTCTATATTGTTTCTTTCCATACATATCTGGCCTTCCCTTATGTCTGGTGTACTTGCCGTGCCAGGGATGCTTTTAAACACACACACACACAGTAGAAGTTCTAGCAGGATCTTGATGTTATTTTACAGTGCTTTTGGTGTCCATTGTGTGTAGAGAGTGTATAATTAGACTAATCGACTCTCACTCGGTGTCATGCAGGTGAAGGTACACCAGGCTGTGATGGAGATGCAGCTGACTCCTGCTCTCATGCTGCAGCGCTCCACTCTGGACCAGCTGCAGGAGAAAGATGTAGCACATATCTTTGGACAGCCGGTCAACCTTAAAGAGGTACAGGCCAAGTGTTCTAACCTCTGAGAATAAGAGTGATGATCTAAGTTTAGGAAGATAAGAGAAGCTCCCTGTTTTGTAAAAAAAAAAAAAAAAAGAACTAGCATTTCTGTATGGTTCACTTATATTAAGGCATACATTCTCTGTTCATCTCAGGTACCAGATTACTTGGAGTTTGTCTCTCAGCCCATGGACTTCTCCACCATGAGGTCCAAGCTGGAGGCTCACCAGTACCACACGCTTTCAGACCTGGAGGCTGACTTCAACATTATGATCTCCAACTGCCTGCTCTATAACGCTAAGGACACTGTGTTTTACAAAGCGGCGGTGCGTCTACGTGATTTAGGGGGTGCAATCCTGCGCCACGCACTGAGGCAGGCTCACAACACGGGGCTGGACCCTCACACGGGCATGCACCTACCAGAGTCTCCACACAAAAACGACTACTACCGCTGCACCCTGGAGGACGGTGAGTGGCAGGGGACAAAACATATCCATCATGTTCGATCTCTGTATATCAAAATACAATATGCAATATGGCGAGTTCTGTGAAATGAGTAGTGAACGATTCTTTTGATTTAAAGCGCACCTATTATGGTTTTTCCAAATATTACCTTTCATGTAGTGTGTGTTAGAGCTGTTTGTGAATGTAAAAAAAATCTGCAAAGTTTCAAAAATCAAAGCGCACGACAGAGTTATTGACTCCCAAAAGAAGGAACCGATTCTGAACAGCTGAAACAATTCATTAGTGATTCCAGACTTACTTCCTGTACTAACCTACATAATTTGGTAACAAAAGCCCCGCCTCTGGTCTTCATCGGCTGCTCGCTGACAGACGGCACTGAAACTCGTTAAGGTAGTGGCCGTTTCCTTTTCGACACACGCTGACAGCGGTAGACCAGTCACAACAGACTGGGACATCTGACCAATCAGAGCAGAGTATGCTCGTCCTATTCCATTGTCAGATAATAACAATACCTCTTTCTAGACATAAACGCTTGAAATAAAATGTAAAAAAAAAAAAAACTGTGTATAAAACAATATGTAGACTCCTAATCATTTTTTTTCAGTACATAACCTACTACTACAAGCTGCATAATAATCTCTTACTTATTTTCACAGGTTTTCGATAGCGCTATCTGGACAGGACTAGTTTTCCAGCAGGACGTTAGAGAAATTCACAGACGTACTTTGCTATTTTTAATCCGTCCGAATCTGCCAAATCTGTGTTTTTCTCACACAACCTCTGAAGTAAAAAATTCCAGAGCATGTCTGTGATTGCCGGTTATGTTTTTTCGCAACTCTTTTCCTTGTGTGTTTTGGCCAACATGAACTACTGCAGAAGCTCTACTGCGCGTTTTCTGCTTGCTGCGTGCAATTCAGTACGGATGTAGATGTTTTTCTACCTGTACCCGGCGAAGAAATAACCTAATAAAATCAATAAGAAGAGCCAAATCACATCAGTTGTTAAGACTGGCCACTGTAATATCAGTGTCAGGTGATTACTCACCTTCATTTCTGCACTCGATTATATAATTGGGGGGGGGGGGTCTAAACTTTTGACTGGTAGTATACAAAACAGACACTCCCACGTCTGTAGTAAACGCGTAGATGCTAGTCCTGTCCGAATCAGTACACGGGATCACAGACGTCGGGTGATAAGAATTGTAACTCAAACTGCGTTTAGGAAACTAGTTCCATCTGAATCGCACTCAAGTCTGAGTGCAGAAATCCTCCAAATTCTATCTAGGCATTTCTGTATGTCAGGCACAGAATAAAATTATGCCATGTGAGAATTCTACAGACTTCAGTTGTGTTACAAAGGCCTTAGGTTGCAGATTGGCCAAAGAAAGCCAGTTGAGTTTTTTTCCTCATCATGTACTCATCAGTATACTGTGTATATTGTGCAGTGGACACCCTGCTAGACCCAGAGAACCGGCTGCACATGACAGTAGAGGACCAGCTAAAGGAGCTGCTCGATAAGCTGGATGTGGTGACGTCGATGCGCTCGAGCGGAGCCCGCACACGTCGCATTCGGCTGTTGCGCAAAGAGATCAACAATATCCGCTACCGCCGTAACTCCCACCTCTCTAACGGAGACGCTAAAGAGGACGAGCAGGATGATGACGAAGATGATGAGGACAAAGACATGGACGCTGAGAACAACTTGTCTTCATCCTCAGACAAAGGTTACATGAAAGATTGATGGGTTTAAAAACTCGATAATGTCTTTTGTAAACCAGCCCAGACCCAGGCATATGTGTTAGTCAAGTGTCTTTAAAATGGAAAAATACATCAAAATGTTGTATCTTTTGTGCCTGTTTTTGCGCATGATATTTTTTCGAACCAATACGTATTAGAGATTCATTATTCAGTGTAAACAAAAGTTTATAGATTTAAGTTTTGGGTGAACTTTAATACATTTTGAACAGTAGTCAGTGTTTATGCGAGCACAGAAACTTCTTAATGATTGCACTGGATATCATCTTCCATCCACCCACTAACTAATTCTAACTCCTCTTTTCATTTCTAGATGATTGTAAATCCACACCCCCTCCCACCTTGGAACCCTCCGGTCTGGCCTTATCCCCTCCTCCTGGAGAGACCCCACTGGATCCCCCCACTCTCCGGCCAATGACCGATCCTAAAACCACGTCCCCTTCTGAAGCCCTCAAACCAAGCACTGAGAGTCCAGACGCAGATTCAGAGGTCGACGTGGCCTCTCAAAACTCAAGGGTGCGAGAGACCCCACCCGTGTTGTCGCCCAGCGAGGGGAAGCTGCTCAATGGCGTCTCAAACACTGAATCTCCTACACGTCCTGTTTCAGGAGGAGTGGGTCGCCGCACCTCCATCCTGTTCAGAAAAGCGAAAAACGGTGCCAAGCTGCATCGCGACAAAGACAATCAGCTGCAGAACGGTGAGAGTAGAACGCCACAGCACCCTACCCCTCCAACTACCACTACTACCCCTCTAACCACAGAGGCAACGGTTCCACCCATTCTCACCCCGGCCAGTCGGAGAGCTCGCAGCCGCAGCGCTAGTCCTGAGGAGCGACAAGAGAAGACACCGCCTCGCGCTATAGAAACTGGTATTGCAACCTTTTGTAATGACTAATTTGTACTGCGATGAGTAATTGTAAAATTACTTAAGGCATTAACTCTGATGAGTCTTTCACTGTTCTGCTGATTAAGGGAAGACATGTGGTTGTTGTTTCTCTTCTAATTACTTTTTAAAGCTTAAAAAAAAAAAACATTAGAACAAATACAGCAAAAAAATAAGAAAGTTTATTTGGAACATAGCCGTATTTAGTTAATTATATATAATATGGTGTTGACTATAAGGAGCCTGTTGTTAGTTGCTGTTACATGCTGAAGTTGATTATTTCCCAATACATGCATGTTCCAAGACTATTTGACTGTTGCAAAGTGCTGACACTGGAGATTCATTCCGAATGTTAAATGTGAGACTTCAAATGTTCGATAAATATCTCCTTATAAAAAAAAAGTCACTGTATCACTGATTTAGACATTGTAAAAAAAAAAAATCTGATTATTATTCTTTGATCATGTGTGCCACAGTCCCGGTGAATGAGCTGTTACTATAGAATCGCTAACACATATTATAAATAAAACATCTACGAGCACATTAATATGAACCTGTGGTTGTAGATTCTAATGATTTGTCTTATTGGATTATGACCATGTAAGAAAGTAGGCCTGAGATGCATGTGGCTTTCAGTAAGTTACACGGTGAGAGTCTTTACTCATAGTTTAAGAGGGTCTGTGGTTTTGGCAGTTGCTTATCTGTGTGGGCCTTACTCATTTCTAAAGTTGTTCTGTGTGTGTGTTCACAGTTCTCACAAACGGATTCAAAAAGCACAAAGATGGTGGTTCAGACTCTGACAGCAGCTCCTCGCCCATACTCAAAAAGGAAATGTAAGAGACTACTACGCTAAAGTCATTCTAGACTTTATAAAACTTTTAGTAGTCTTTACATTGTCGTATCCTTTCAGGAGAAATCATTTCAGTGCTGTGCTTTTAGTGTTCGTTTAAATAACTTTATGCGTTAATACCTGCCTATCAAGTCAAGAGACACACACTACCGGTCAAAAGTTTGTGGACACTCGACTGAAATGTTTCTCATGATCTTAAAAAAGCTTTTGATCTGAAGGTGTGCGATTAAACGTTTGAAAACGGTGTTGTAGACAAAAATATAATCGTGCCAACGTATTCATTTCTTTCATTAGAAAACTAACATTTTATTTACAAAATATATATAATAATATACTTTTTTTTTAAACGGACGACTTGTAGCGAAATATTCCGAAAAGCAGCCAATAAGAGTCCAGCATCAGTGGGAACTCCTTTTAATACTGTTTAAAAAGCATCTCAGGGAAATTCCTCAAGAAATCGGTCGAGAAAACGCCAAGAATACATTTCTGGAAATTCTAGGCAAAAAGGGTGCCTACTTTGAAGATGCTAAAATATTCAATTATTTTTTATTTATTTATCACAACAAAATTCCCATAGTTCCATTTGTGTTATTACAGAGTTTTGATGGCTTTATTGTTGTTATAAAATGGGGGGGGTAATTAAAATGAATGAGCATGTCTAAACTTTTGAGCGGTAGTGTACATAAATGCCGAGGGACTTCTGTGCATTTTTTTTCTGTTGTCCAATGGCATTTTATTCCTAATAATTAGAAAAAATCAAACATCCGATGTGTTGTTTTTTTTTTGTTTGTTTGTTTTTTTTCATTTTTTTTTCCTTTTCTTATTTTAAATTGTAGCTCTCAGTAACAGATTACCTTTTTTTTATGTTTTTAGTACATTGCCACCAAAAAAAAGTCGAGGAAAACCGGCGCTGTCCAAAGTACCGTTCCTAGAGACTGTTAATGGAGATTCGGACTACACTGGACCAGGTAAGATGATGTTACTACTGACATCAACCTTGAACATCAGGCTACATATGCAAATATCAGTTCAAAAGTATTTTTGTATTGACGGCACAAAGTTAATCTTTATTGTGTCTGTGGTGTTCTCTTTCTCAGTGGATATGCTGTCTATAGAAAGCGATGCAGAACCCGAGCCTCTGGACCTCGTGTGGGCCAAGTGCAGAGGATATCCGTCCTACCCTGCTCTGGTGAGAGATGGTGCTCTGCAGCTTTCCAGTTATTTTAGTCGTATTTACTCCACTGTAGACGTGTACGTTGAGATTGGGATCCTGTGGAACTCAAGAAAAGACGTGGGTGTCTGCAGCGGCTGTTCTGATGCCAACGAAGCTTGTGGGACAAATAAGTTCATGTTTATTAACGTAGGAGCATATTGGCCAAGGAGGATGTGTGATGTACTACATCTGGTGTAAATGAGCTTTTACTAATTCAATCATTTATTCCTTCATCTTCAGTAACCACGTTATCTTGGTCCGAGTCACAGTAGCTTCGTCGATTGAAGCTCAAATTTATTTATCTAGCACTTTTACAAAGTGCAAACATTGTTACAAAGCAGCTTTACCGGAATCTGGATGTGGATTTAGATCCCTAATGAGCAAGCCAGAGGCGACAGTCTCATGGAAAAACTGCCTGAGACGACACGGGGAAGAAACCTGGAGAGGAAACAGACTCAAAAGGGAACCCATCATCATCTGGGTGACACCGGATAGTGTGATTGAGTCAGTCGTCATCCACAACTGTGTACCATAAACAGTACTGAGTGGTTTGAAAGGCTATCCCCCCATTGAAGTTTTTAGCTCTAAGTCTATAGTATCCAATTGAATGTATGCAGTGAACGATGATTCTGAAAAGAGTCTATCCTCAGGTCTCATTCATTAAAGTACATCAGAAAATATTGCCTGCTGGGATATATGAAAATAACTGCAGTAGTGGGCAGGATTGGTCAGAAATCCTCGAGTGGGATTAATAAAACAGTCTGGGGTACACCTCCACTCTGCTATACAACCATAAGCTTGCAAACAGTGGTAACCTTCTGAATACGTCAGTCTTCAGTAAAGTCTGGTAAATGTCTCTTACAGTGAAAGTAATAGTGACATTTTCTATCACATTTTGTTTTAAAAATTCCTTGCGTGTAGGCATTTCGTTGGTCAAAATTGTTTGCAGAATACTTTACCACCCCCATGTTTGGTAAATTTTGATTTGTACAGATAAAGTGAAACACTAATCCTAGTTTTAGCATGCTATTTGGTGGTGGTGGAGGGGGGGGGGGTGTTGTTTGTTCAGTACTGGGCTCTAAAACGTGCCTGTGGTGGTTGACATGTAGAATATGTGGCTAATTCTTTTTTTTTCTTCTTTTTTTATGCTCCCTGTGGTAGATCATAGATCCGGACATGCCGGAGGAGGGTGTGTTGCATAATGGCGTGCCCATCCCTGTGCCACCTGCAGATGTGCTGCGGCTCGGAGAACAGAGACAGGAGGAGGCTGGAGAGAAACTCTACCTTGTTCTCTTCTTTGACAACAAACGCACCTGGTATTTGCGGCGTAGATCAAATCTGCATAACATTTCACTGAGAGCAATATAGAAAGGCACGGGGAGGATTTACATGAAGGTGTAATCAACTGTTATGTCATGTGACTAACAGCACCCGATGTCAGTGGCGGAGGGATGTGATCTTACTGTGGACCTCTAAGTTATGTGGGTTTTTAAGCCATAATAAACTTATATAAATATCCTTTTAGTTTCAGACATAGCTTTCGAAATGTATGCCAGATAAGAGTCGTCTGCGCATCACTCCTATTAATGGAATGCTATAATAATGTAATATTTACAGCCCGTATATTTTAATATTGGTTTGACTTACTTTTTAAGGAATTTCGAGTTTTGCAGCAGATGGTGCTGTAGCTCTTCACCAAAAATGCATCAGAACGTTGTCTGGCCAAGCCCATAACATTTACATTCATTGCGTTACATGCAAATAGTCCTGTCTGGATAATTAGGTTAGGTACATTATCATGCTTTTATATCAGTGGCATAAAATGGTCTTAAAATAACAATAATATCGTTTATCGCAATTATTTCTGTGACAGTATATCGTTCAATAAAAAGTAGTTTTTGTGACTGGCCTACATACAAACGTGCAAGGATTCGATGATTTTAATTAGGGGGAATATTTTTGGTAGAATATTTATTAATAAATCTATACGTAAATAATCCCAAAAGTGGGACAAAAGGAAGAAAGAAAAAAAAAGCAGCTACTTGTCAGTCAGTGTATCGCATCCCTGGAGCAGTAAAGTGTCATAACGGGTACCACCACCTAAAAAATGTATACACTATGTTATTAAATAAATGTTGTATATGAAGTTGTCTAGATGCATTTGTAGAAAAACTCACTGGCTGTGTTGATGCCATTGCAGGCAGTGGTTACCTCGGGAGAAGCTGCTGCCCCTGGGCGTAGACGACACGGCGGACAAACTGCGTCTGATGGAGGGCCGAAAGACGAGCATCCGCAAATCCGTACAGGTGGCCTACGACCGAGCCATGATCCACCTGAGCCGAGTGCGCAGTGACCACGGCTTCATCGCTTCCAGCTACCTGTAGCGAGGATTCCTAGCATCACTACCTGAGCTCATCACTACCGCTCAAACAGCATACGCACAGACGGCTGCATCCCAATCCTCTCGCTCTACTAGTCTCGTAGAGTAATATTGAGAGGTGAAGTTGCTTGAATGCAAGTTCCGTGCATTTCTTTCCAGTGTCAAGAAGGAGTTGCAGCCATGCTTTTGATTTGTGTGGTTTTTTTTTTTCTTTCTTTTCTTATTCCTCTTAAAGTCTGGGTGGGTTAGAGAAAAGATTTTTAATGAACGTAACTGTGAGGTGTGTTGTGGTTTTTGTTTTGTTTTTTTTGTTTTTGTTTTTTTTTTTAAAACTAGTGTCACTTTAAATCCCGTGGTTTTGAGTGTGGACCGTCTGAAGGCTGGATATAGACATCTAACGGTATCTGTTCTCTGACAACGATTCGCTTAATACAAAGGAGTGAATGAATCAGCTGGCGAGTGTGTGTGTGTGTGTGTGTGTGTGTGTGTGTGTGCGCGCGCGTGTGTGCGCGTGCGCAAACGTGTGAATGGATCACTGCCATGTTTCTTACAATAGCTTTTTACTTTTTAACGTTTTACAAACCACTTCTTGTATATTGTTAAGACACTCGTGTATATAACTACTTTTTTATCATGATATCTAATTTAATTTGGATCTTGTGTATGAATTCAGTCACCTGGATGTATGAAGAAACAAGATCTCTTCTGTACATATTTGTTTAAAAAAGAAAGAAAAAAAATTAGATCACTGGCTTGCTGCAAAAGTGTATCCTGCTTGTCCTCGACTGTGTGCGTATCATTCAGTTGCCAGAAAAATATATACTTAGAGTTTGTCTGATTTGCAGCCAGTCGTCTGTGGTTAAATATTATCACTTTTTGATACACAGAAATGTAATTTATTTATGGAACACACAGAAAGAGAGAGCGAGAGAGAGGAAGAGAGAATTAAATTATATATTGGTTGAAGTTTCAAATCAAAGCTTATTTAAGGTAAACTATTGAAATGGGTTTTAAAAGAAGATGGGCTTTGTGACCTTGAGTTAGTTATGTTAAGCTTTTAAAAATGTACGTGCTGTAAGGAAACTTCACAAACTGTTAGTAAAAATCCCTTTTTTTTGCACCACGAAGCACAGAGCCTGTATTTATTATAGAACGTTGTTGAGCTTGTACCTGTTTATAAGATGTTTTACGCTTGTATAAACTGCAGATTTTACCTACTTGCCAAATATCCTGTCTGAAACAGTATTTTCTCATGTGGGGGAAATAAATGTTCTATTGAAACTCTTAATTCTCACATAGTTTTATTTGAAGTCTTACAGGAATATTGTTTTGACTTGGTTATTCTTACTAATCTCTTCATTCCTAATCGCACCAACATCTACTGGAATCTGTATGTATATTTAGACCAAGTAGGAGGACCGTGTGACTCCGCCTACTGAAAAGAGCACTGTCTTTGAATAAAAATGGCACTCGGAGGGTGGGAGGGTTCTGTGCCAGAGTGAAATGCAATTACACCTGTGAAAAAAAAACATGAAATAAAATACACAAATGGCTCTGATTTACGTTATCGGCATGTAGGAAATGTACCACACTGAAAAACAAAGCCTTCATTGGTGCTGCATTGCTCTTATGTTGCTTTCTCTTCATCAATGTGTTGAGTCATGCCACACTGAAATGCAATCATGTCTAAGAACAGTCCTAAGCCGTACTCTGGGGCGTTGCTGTAATTGGAGAAATGGAGTAAAGACTCAAGGAGGCTTTGCTGTCCATATAAATGTCCATATAGTGGTTAACACGTTCACCTCACACCTCCAGGGTTGGGGGTTCGATTCCCACCGTTGCCCCGTGCTGCGGGGGTTTCCTCCGGGTACTCCGGTTTCCTCCCCCAGTCCAAAGACATGCATGGTAGGCTGATTGGCATGTCCAAAGTGTCCGTAGTGTATGAATGTGTATGTGAGTGTGCCCTGCGATGGATTGGCACCCTGTCCAGGGTGTACCCCGCCTTGTACCCCATGCTCCCTGGGATAGGCTCCAGGTTTCCCCGTGACCCTGAAGAAGGATAAAGCTGTATAGAAAATGGATGGATGGAATTCCCCCATTTTCAGGTTGAATATCTCGGGTGAAGGACCAGGTACGAACCTGAAATTTTCACAGAAGTAAGTCCTCTATAATAGCATTCTGCTGTAAAAAAAAAAAAATTATGAATTTGAGGTAAACTCTGCAGGACAGTAGACCTCGTGGGCCAGATTTGTAGAACCAGCCTGATCTGTCATGTTGATACAGGTATACAGTTGGTATGCGTGAATAGGTTTTATCCAAATTTGGCATTACAGTGTTCAGTTTGGTGTTTTACAAATCATAAACTGAGCTGTGGTGGTGTTTTGTCCTGTGATAAAAGCAGTAAATGAAAAATTCAACAAATTAAAATTGGTCAAGCAACCAACTTTGCAGTTATTGGACCACTTGAGATGGAATGAGCCTTTTCAGAATTTCTACTAAAAATGAATAAAAGTGTTAAGATGACGTAAAATGCTTACACTTCACAGCAGGACCTAGGAGTTATGTTATCAAATTTTTGGATTTGAAGTTTTTGTTTTTCAGTGTGTCATGTTTATCCCCCAGTGATTGATTATATTTCTATCTGGCACTGACTCTTCTCCATACAGAGGTGGTTTGTTTAGGTAAACGTATGGCGTAGCATTTGTGATGTTTGTCTCCCTGCTATACGGCGATACGGGTGCCATCTAAAACCTACAACATTTTTGCTTTTGGTCAGACCAACCATGAATAAAATTTGTTTACGTTTACGTTTTCATAAAAAAGCAATTCATCACACAGCTGTAGTTTCAACAGACGAGGTTCAGTCAGATACGGGAAAAAGAAAGGCTTATTTAGGTTTTCGTTGTGATTGCGATTCACTTCACAGGCAACTAGAGGGCTCTAAAAATATAGACTGCTCTTTTAAAGAACGCTGACCACGCAACTCAAGTTTGAAATGGATAAATCATCTGTTACTCTTTTCATTTTTGAAATACGCTGCTACTATTTAGCGCAGACATGCAAGTAGAAAACTGAAATGAATTTTCAAGACAACAGACTTGAGTGTAATGTTAACAGACCACACAACAGCTTTAGAAACCTTTGTATATTTTTAAGTCAAGCCATTAGGCCTCAAGTATAGTGAAAAATAAATGCAAATCCAAGTAAAAATAAGTTTGTACAAGGGTATAACACATAGACGTGGACTAATGTATTATCAAAAATAAGTTGCAGTTTATTCTAAATGTCCATTTTCATAGAACACATCAGAGGAAGAATGCTGATCCAGCACTTTGTTTGTCCCAAATCACAACAAACACCACGTTTTCTGTGCTTAGACCAGCATGCCTGCTTAGAATGTTTATAAACACAGGAACTGACCATGTAGTCCTCTGTCTTCCTGATCAGTGTGTCTCAATGCTGCATGTCCCAGATCTGCTGCGGTCGGAGTGTGAGGTGGTTGTGGTGCAGCGTCCTCAGCTCTGTTAGCCGGCCAAGCAGCCTGGCGAAACGGCATGGCCCGTGAGTCGTACCCTGCCCGTTCCTGCACACTTTGGAAAGCAGCTCCAGAATAAATTCCTGCAGGTTCTCTACACAGCTCACTGCACACAGATAGGGTCTGTCTACCTCACACACACAGAGAGAAGAGGAAAAATATCATTACAAGACAATAATACGGTGCTTTTCTTTGATTTAACAGGAAGTTATGTGGAAAGTATATATATATTAGAGAAAAAAATTCCCTCTATTTATAATTGTAAGTAATATGAACCATTACTAACGGTTTCATTTTGGACCGCACCATAGTGCAATCTGAAAACTAGGATGTGAGACGGTGTTTGAGAACTACACCGTCATAATGCAGCTGGTTCAACTGGTCCCTTCCTGTTTCAAGTTTCACAAAGGTGGGGAAAAAAAAACAGATGTTGTGGTCTGCAGTAGTCTTCGCAGTACATGAAGTCATGCAAGTGACTATAAATTACATATTCATTTTTGTATAAAAGTGAGCAGCTTCAAAGGAAAAGAAAAAAACCACGCTATTATTTAAGGAATACATCACTTGGGGTTGTGCCGTTAAGGGAAAATAATCAACGAGGGGCTTGGGTGATGCGTCCTGACGCGAAGTGGACCACCATGAACTGGATTCTTTTCCTATGACGGTCCCAAATTGTGTTATTCCTCTTATGCTAAAGCAAATTTGCCAGTAAAAATGCGAACTCTTGTGTTACAGAGAAACCACACAGTACAAAGTCCTCTGTCCTGAAGACTTTCCCATGATGGAAAACTTACTGACTTTTACAAAGTACCGACACTGAAGGCTCCTTTGGTAAATGTTAAACAAATATCTCCTGATAGAATACATTCTTATACGTTGTTGTTGTTAAATAACATTTTTAATCTGTTTATTATGGTGCGTTCAAGTCATGTCATAAAGATCGTATTTACGAGTTGATCGCCACCTTAAAGTCGTAATTACTAGTGGGAAATTCTGGATTTTCTTTGAGTCCGGAATCGGGAGCGTGTCAGTAAGAAAACATGGTGGAATCAATGGATGCAACATCTGTGGTTGACGGTAAATTTGTCGAACGCGAATGTTTAATCGCCTCAAAAGCTGATTTCGTTTATTGTGTGTTTGGAATATGCTGCGTTATTGAAATACAAGCAAATTGCTGAACATGTCATTCTCTGAGTATTTTAATGACAATAAAACAAGCTAATTTCCGGCACAAAATACGATAGCACTGTAACAATTACGATATAATATGTAACAATAAAGTTTTCAGTAGCTTAATAAATTGATTAAAAAGAAAAACACAATTGATGCACATTCTTTGTTCTTCCTTTCCTAGAAGAAGAGTTTAAAAAAAGACTTGCTGTATTTTTTTTTTTGTAGTTAATTAAGAGACGGTACACCGCCATCTGGCTCCGACCAAAGTAACTTGAACGCACCCGACGTCGTAATTATGACTTCCCAACTCGTAAACACGAACTTACCTGGAAGACTTGAACGCACCATTATTATTCTTAGGTTATGTAGAGCATGCACCATACACATCCCTGTGAATTAGTTACTATAGGACAGATTTCATATACATATACATAAACTGTGATCTGCCTTGGAGCTGGAAATACCACCAGTTATGGAAAATCTAATAAATACTGCATGGAATAAAACAAATAAGCATTCATTCTTCATTCATTAACTAATAGTTCTCAGGATTTAAGGGATTAATAAGAATGACAAACTATCTATAATAAGAATAATGGACCTATAAGCTCCCATTGCACAAAATGTTGCACACACAGCAGAAGCAAAAGATATTTGAAAGATATTAGTGCTGCAGCTAATGAAAGGAGGCTCATTTTTTCCAGTTAACTGGCAATTATGTGAAGGCCGCAGACCTGAGCACAGCACTGAAGTAGCAACGAGAAGAGCGTATTCAGCATCCGTCACTGAGATGGCTGCCATACTGTGGAAGAAATTCAGCACAGGCCCCAAGAGTTCCTCACTCATTCCTGCCCACAGAAACAGACCAGAAAGACGATATCATCATTTCTGCTGCCAATGCACTCCTTGGCTCTTATTGTGTTAAAGAGTTGAGCTTAATAAAATGTAGTTTTAAAAAATAACAATAATTAAGACTTATTGTTAGGAATTTTCACCTCATTTTAAGTTAAGTAAACACAGCACTGCACTAATGTTGTCAGATAAGTAGTTAGCTTAGCTAATGTTACCTCTGATACATTGACTATATGAGATTAACTAGCCTTTTTTGTTTTTAAACAAGCTAGTTAATGCTTGGCTAAGTGTTGTGTAAATAAATCCCAGAAGCAGCAAGATAGTATTATATTATGTAAGTATTAGGTACTAGCAAGCTAGATTTCTCCACGTTTTCTCTGCTGGGGTTCAATAAAGTATATTTTCTTCTTCTTTTTTTTTTTTTTTTTTTGGAATCTAAAAATTTGCTAAAATCTTACATTTTTCAATCTATCTAGACACCATAATGCAACTTTATGTATTTGAACCTTCAGCCAGGTATATCACAATTATAATAAATATTATAGAGTTGCATTTGTAACAGAGCTAATTAGTTCTTATTTGGCAACATTAACTAAATACTGCACTGTTGCCAGATAAGCAGTTATCACTCCAGCAGCAGCTGTTTGACTTCAATAAATTTTAAGGTTTGCTATCAAGCTAGTCAATGTTAGGTTAAGTGTCAAGTATTGTACTGTGTAAACAAGTACACACGGTTGCTAGCAAGCTAACTAACAATAGGATAAGCATTATATTAACATTATGTGTAACAAGTGGCCCATCTATCTGTCTGTCTATCTATCTATCTATCCATCTATCTACTAGCAAGCTAATTAAGATTAGGCCAAGTATTATAGCATGTAAACAGGAAGCCCATCTATCTATCTATCGATTATAAGGCCTACTATCTAAATAAATATTAGCCGAGTAGAAATTGTCAACAATCAAATATGTGCAAAGGATAGCTTAAAAGTGATTAATCCTACTATTAAATTATACTGCATAACACAATTTATTTATTTTTTTTAAACATCTCACAATAGCAAACATTCACCTGAGTTTAATAGCATCTCATGACTGTTGGTCTTAGACTGTGAGGTTTTCACCCAGCTGTGACTGGAGTCACTCACATTGCCAGGATACAGAGCTAATGAGAAAGAAATTCAACCTTAGTGACTAGATATAAACGTTTTGCTTGTTTGGACTCCTGAGTAGAGACTACACCGATCAATGCAGCCTTACATGAGGTGTACAGGGACGGATTCTCAGTAAACTGTTGAGCCAAGAGCAGGAACATGACCTCCACAGACGAGCTGGAGAGAAGAATGCTTTGATCAGCACTATCCAAGAGCTCAAACCCTGAACAAACAAACAAACACCAAACACAGATTAGCTAATCAATCTTGCTCTGATGTCATCCGATTTGTACTGATTCTGTGGACAGGGACATATCGAACCAGGTATGCTCTTTGAGAACTGCAGAAGTCTATCTATTTCTAGAGGGGTCAAGTCGGTCAACCGATCAGCACCATCTTGTAAACAGGATCCTTGGGACACCTGAAACGAGACAGGAATATTATGAGTTTCTGGACAGGTTTTTCCCAAATATAATGCTATTGTGGCCTTTTGACTACCGATTTTCATCTCATGAATCAGAGCCCGCAGTGTGTTAGAACAGGGAAACACCAAACTGGAACCAGAATTGGGGAAATGTGGGAAATTCCAAAAGCAAAAGCTAATCGATACCAAAGTTCATAGTACATAAATAAAACTAACAACCACTTAACCTGATATGTAGGTTATTATCAAGTAGCTGCAATATGTTTAGCATGTGTACCTCTGTCAATGCTTGTTTATTTGTGCTAAGAACCTTCGGTTCTTCCAATCTCCTACGTTTTGTTATGGAAAAAAAAGTTTAGGCCATATTCTGGTATTGGTATTGGTATTCACCATACCAAGCTAGCTAGTGAAAAACCTTCAACAGAATTTTTGACCCTATACAAGGCTCTGGTGTTGGAATTATGCTTAACATGCTAGCCTGGGACTGGGCTTAATCAGTGACTTTTTTGAAATGATACACACTAAAGCCATGCTGACATACACACCCGGACACGAGTGCCATCCTGAGCTCTGTACCGACGATAAGCTTCCACAATTCTGTTCAGGACACATTTCTGCTCTCTGGACAATCCTGATGGCACCTTAAGCAGACGGAAATCCAAACAAGACAACCGTGCTTACCGACTCAGAACTGAAATACTGGCAAGTTGAAAAATGACCATTAAAATCTCTAAAATAACAAGAACATTTATGCTGCCGGTCTTGTGGAAGTGATAAGTCTAGACAACCGGACTATTATTCAATCTTGAATATGTTTTGCCACTTATCTGAGGGGCTTCATCAGTGAATAACTGCTATCGTGATTTAAAACCGTGACATCATGGGGTCCGGAGGTGTGAATTATCGATGTATACATTAAAGAAACCTGGTGTGATGGAAGCGTAAACGAAGCCAATGTTGTAATGACTTCATTACCAATACACATCTCTGGATCTTGGCATCATGTCAATCTCATCATGCCACAGGTATGAATCGTTGTGATTAAACAGTGGGGATTTTCCCACCATTTACTAGAAATGATGAAGTCCCTGGGATGAGTCACAAAAGCATCTTCATGTCCATTTTTCTGGGTCAGAAAATGATGGACTGAAACTGCATTACAGGATGCTAGTTAAAACCACATTGTCTAAACAAGTCAATAAATCCACTGATTGTCTGAACACCTCTAAAGACCTTTAGAAAAGTAGCTCCTGGGGATTTTAGAAACTTAGCTCATACCCGTGCTGGTGCAGGTAGTCTACTGGTAGAGGACACATTTCTGCTTTCATTGCTTTCCTCATCCTCAGCGGTGAGCACCGAAAGTGAGTCGCCTCGGTGCTTGGCCCCCTTTCTTAACCTCTTTGACTGGCACTGTACCTCAGTCAGCAGACCTGTTGGATAAGAGCAAAGATCTTTACAGCGCAAGTCAATTTTCTCATTCTGGTTCTTGTTCTACCAAATATACACATACACCTACTGGCCTGTTTATTAGGTACCTACATTCAGGGTCATGAATATATGAGTGAATATATGAGGCACTCCAGTTATCAACCAGCCCAAAGCTGCACAAACAGCAACGGAGCATTATAAATGTATAACTAGCCTTATATATAAATAGCCTTACTTCATTTCTTCAAAGCAACTTCATCACATGACTGAAGTTATTAAAGCGCCATTCTCAAACCTCTTTCCCAACATTTGGACCTTACTAAAACTACCAAACTATATAACACACCTACTAGCGCCTTTAAGGAGCAAAATTATTGTGAGTATTGATTATCTGTAGTAGCGTACTAAAGGCAGTGTAATGATCCACCTGAGGAGTGTGATCCTGGACTAACCTCTTGACTTAACATGGCCCATCTTATAATGCATGCACTGACCATTTTATCAGGTACACCAATCATACAGGTGCAATTATAAAATCACTGACATTACCGTTAACCTTTTGTGTTAATAGTCTTCTAGCTTTCATCACTGAACAATGATACACCTGCACCTGATACACTTGTTCCAGCACCACACACACACACACACACACACACACACACACACACACACACACACGATCATGTGAGTGTCATGGCTGTGCAGCAAATGATCCACGATCCAGTTAATATTTGGTCAGCAGGGGTCCTTTCCAGTAATGGATGGGGTAAAGGAGATCTGGCAAGTTATACATAGTAAAAGTCAGGCTACAGGCAGTAATTGTAGACCCACAGGGAGCACCTATATGACCGATTTACTTCATAAAATGGCCAATTAGTATAAATAAAACATAGATGTAGATAATAAAATGGGCATCTGAGTGTAATATGTATGCAAACTGGAAGCTGATCCTAGACCAGTGTTCTTAATATCTGCGATCAAGTAAAGGTGACATTATAATGTAAGTAGTCTTTAATCTGCATTCCTAGTGTGCTAAAGCCGAGAGCCGATCTGGTATGCATGCTAGATCAATCATTTATGTTTGACATACAGCTACAGGAAGTGTTCATTCTCCACGGAGTCGAAGCTGGAATGTAACTCAGAGGAATTTTTTTTTTTTTTTTGTCCGTTTGGCTCTTTGTCCTCCCCACTTCCTGCATGACATCTCTTTGATTTTATTTTGTTCGTTAATCTCAGAGGAAGCCAGGCTTAAATCCAGCACAGTCAATAACATATAAACACCACATATTCCATAATAAAAATCTATGCCACTAGACCGAAGATTCTGTCCATTCACATCCAGTCTTGAAGGCATACAATCTGACACAGGATGTTCTAAATATATATTATTGTAAAATAATCAACTTCAGGGGGTAAGAACAACTCAAGTTCACATCAACACCCCATCACTGAGGTTTTTTTTTTGTTTTTTTTGTTGTTTTTTTTACAGTTACATTTATATAGCGCTTTTGTAGACACTCAAAGCGCTTTATGTAGTATTTGGGGGGGGGGTGTCTCCTCACCCACCACTAGTGTGTAGCATCCACCTGGATAATGTGACAGCAGACATACTGCGCCAGAACGCCCACCACCCACCAGATATTAGTGGAGAGGAGAGAGTGATGTAGCCAATTCAGAAATGGGGATTATTAGGGGGCCATGACAGAGAAAGGCCAATTTCGCCAGGACACAGGGGTTATACCCCTACTCTTTTAAGTGTCCTGAGATTTTTAATGACCACAGAGAGTCAGGACCTCTGTTTAACGTCTCATCCAAAAGACAGTGCTGTTTTAACAGTATAGTGCCCCAGTCATTACTGTATACTGGGGCATTAGACCCTACACAGATCACAGAGTGAACACCTCCTGCTGGCCTCACTAATACCACTTCCATCAGCAACCTTACATTTCTCCAGGAAGTCTCCCATCCAGGTACTAGCCAGGCTCAACCCTGCTTAGCTTTAGCGACCAGAACCAGACGAGAACTGCAGGGAGATACGGCGCTGGCGAGTAGTTATTTTCCTACAACAGCGCACCCTGTTGTGTTTTATTCCTTACGTCATCAACCGTTCATGAAGAAAGGAACACAATCTCTCACTCACACTCGGCTAGCATGCCGACAGCTCGACACTTGCGCAGTCGGCAGTCTTGGCACTTGCGACGCATGTACATGTCCATCTCGCAGCTGCCACCACTCTTGCACCGATACACAGCCTTCTTGGTGACGCTGCGCCTGAAGAAGCCTGTAAAGAACACGGAGAGTGTTACCTTTATTTAATGGTTACAGTCGCAACTTTTGCAGAAATGTCAGAGTAGAACAAGAAGAATTGCTAAAATACAGATCATTGTTGGTCTATGGTAAAAAAAAAAAAAAAAAAAAAAAAAAAAAAAAAGTGCATTATTACGTTATCTCCAAAATTCAGCAAAATCTCCATTTTATGTCTTATAAACATGTATTTCTCAATGGTTTTTCAGTTTAACAATCATTAATGCATAGGAGGACATAGTCCTTCCTCTCTCTCTCTCTCTCTCTCTCTCTCTCTCTCTCTCTCTCTCTCTATATATATATATATATATATATATATATATATATATATATATATATATATATATATATATATATATATATATATATAAAACCATGTGACAGTATATTATGAAACGAATAATATATGAAATATATGGTAATATTTTCTAAACATACATATTAAAAATATATATTCCCAGCCAAATACACAATGTACCAATAATCAGTAATTAATTTGTCATTTTTTTTCCACTCCCAAAAGCACAAATCAGCTGATCACCTTTGCAGCCTTCACAGGTCAGAGCATTGTAGTGGTATCCTGAAGCTTTGTCCCCACACACCACGCAGAGTTCATCCTGACCCCTGACCCTAGCTCCAGGCCCCAGCCGGGGTCGCTTCATGCCCGGTGTCGTACCCATACCTCCTCTCACTTGCTCGTGCAGCTCCACGTCTGCTGGACACGGAGGCTCCGGACACTGCGGGCTGTACGGGTACGCTGGGTTACACGGTTGAGAGCTGGGGGGTCCATACACAGAGACTTGCACGTTTGTTGGATTGTAGTGCTGCTGGCTGTAGGGAAAAGCCTGTAGATCAAGGTCCTGGTATGAATATCCCAACGGATCCACCAGCACATCTGTGAAAAGGCGAAAACGTCATATTACGCGATAATGTTTTCCATATATTTAAAATGTGGCACAATGAGATGTATAAAAGGAGGTCAGTATTAATTCAGAAATGAGTTAGCTGACAGAGTGCAACGAAATGCTCGTCTGGAACGTGATCCGCATCGACAGCATGTGATTTAGGAATTATTTGACGGCTTTAATGAGACCACCGGGACAATAAAAGACTCAGAGCAAGACCTTGTGAACCACTGAGTGACTCTGGAAACAGGATGCAGCTGAAGAGCGTTGTGATGTTTATGATATTAGTTTGCTTTGGTTTTGACCTTTAATAATCACAGTGAATCCATACAGACCGAAGAAACTTCAGCCTTATGAGAACGGGCTCAGGATTTGTGAAAAATTTCTCAACACATTCCACAGAGAAAACACGTGTTACTGCTGGCACTGCTTCTGAAACACATCTGTGCAGTGAGACAGGATTGCTCTTATTCACACCTACATGTTGCAGAAAGAAACATGCAGATTGACAGGAAATGTGGATAGATGCGGTAGAAATAAATCTGTTTATCAACACAACATCTCTGTTTGGCTGCGGATTTAACTGAATATTTCAGCGTCCTGTCAACCTTACATTCATCTACAACATCTGTAGTGTATGTGTGATTGTCACAGGAAAGAATTTTGACAGTTCCCTTGAATAAGAAAAGAACGGCAAAACTTTACTCTAAACTGACTTGTATAAAGTATTCGAAGGGCGATTGCTGAATTCCGTCAATAAATACTTCTAATATGCAACTCTTTAGTGCAGTTTAAAAACTATATTCTTTTAAAGCATGTGTCAGACCTATTGTATATACCAGACTGTATTGCTCCTGTGTAACCTTCAAACACCGGAGCAATACAGTCAAAACATCTTCAGTTTCTCACGGTTTCTCCCAGGGTTTGTCCCGTCTGTGCGTGATCACACCCACACAATTATATTGGAAGGATACGTCTACAAATATTTCCAAATGACTACTGAAGACATTATAGCTTTCTACACGTACAAATACATGTTTTGCACACGCTTTACTTATCCAAGTTGACTTCTTATTATACATACGTTTCAGAACAGGGTTTCTTGTGTCACATATGTCCAAACTCTTGTTTGTGGTAATTGATAGTGATAATAATAATAATATATGATGTGTATATATAATGTATTCCATTTGTGACACAGCATCTCATTCATATCACTCAGCCTCCCACTTCTCTTTTCGCCCAGATGTTTTCTGTCCTGTTCAGCCTGGGATTTGTTGCATGACATGGCTGAGCTCGCATCTGTTTGTAAACTATTGGAGTTCGCTATAAACAGCCATGTTGGTGAACACTGTTGCTCACGTAATGTAATGTAATGTAATGTAAGATAACCTCTGTCTCCACCCTCATCATACACTCATCTATCCATGGTCCCGGGTTCGATCCTGAGCTCAGGTCTGTGTGGAGTTTTGCATATTCACTACATGTCCATGTGTACTGTATTTCCTCTGGATTTTCAGGTTTCCTTCCAATGGCCAAAAACATGTTGGTAAGTGAATTGGCAAATGTGTGTGAATGTGTGTGTGTGTGTGTGTGTGTGCATGGTGTGATGGACTGGCAATCCATCCAGGGTGTATTCATGTCTCACACAGAGTATTCCTGGGATAGGTTCTGGATCCACCGTGACCTTGACCAGGATAAAGAGCTTACTGAAGATGAATGAACAAATGAACGAATGAATCCAGACCTAGTAATTAAAACTCATGTAGATCACTGGTTTTGACACGTATGAAATAAGGTATGAAATGTTACATGTCTCGGTATAAACAGGTACATAGGAGGTTTAATAGGAAGAACCTTACCATAGTACTGCGGTTCTGCCATGCCGTAAGCATCTGCTCCAGAGAGGTAGCCTCCGGTCATCATGCCCATCTCAGGATCCATCCACTCTCTCATCTCCACTTCTGATTTCACAAACTGCACTCTGCACAGACGTCCACGTCTAACACCGATCAAGACATAGTCAAGAATTCATTATACTGTACACACATTTCAGTTTCTCAATCTATTTCTTTCCACTGAGTAGTACTTTCTGACGTAGACCAGATCGTGTCTGGAGTTGGAGGATCTATATTTGGTGGATGCTTTGATGCAAACGCAGATCATAGACGTCTAAGGAGGTCAGAGTGCATGGAGACATGGGATAAGGAGTGTGAGAATGGGATGCAACAAGTCCCGCGTGTCTCAACAGCTGCTCTAGTGACGGTTTCAGAGGGCGGCTCATGAAACAGAGGCGAGTCCCTGGTGGTCTCTGCAGGTTTGGCGTGGACACGGATGTCCAGCTGGAGACCTTTTATGAACCACCTGAATGTGCAGAGCACGTTTCTAGATTCGGCTATAAGAAATAAGGCTGTACTGGGAGCCAACTCTGGACCGGTTTCTCTCACTGCCTCCATGATATTACTTTCATTCTACAGGCTTCAAATCTTCAGTCAGTAACCAATGAAGAGATCCAACGATCAGGTGGGTCCATGTAAAACTGCTGAACTACGAGACCTTAGAGTTTCATTCCTGTTTTCCAATGCCTTATCTGCTGTGTGTGTGTGTGTGTATGTGTGTGTTGATCCACAGTCTATGTCGGTCGATCTGTGCGTCCCATGGGAGATGAGAATGACAGACGGCTCATCTCTGATGCTCTGCTGACTGTTTGCTCTGTTTCACTGTTTGCTACGGCTCTGTTTGTCTTGCAGTTAATATTTGACCCTGAGGATTTAGGATTTTAGGAGCTTCAACTAACCCCCTATCCCCCCCCCACACACATACACACACAAAGGTCCTGACTGGACACAGTGAAAAAGATTCCATCTTGTAGAGCCTTTATATAGACAATACACTGTTGTGACAGAGTGCCAATTTAATGCTACTTTACTAAATTATTCGTATCTATGTGGGGGAGCGATTATGATAGAGCCATTATTAGCATTTCTACATCCCGATGGAGGGAGGACTTTTGTTATTTCTGTTGCCGTCCATCAAAATGCCTTGGAGGTCATTTCCTTACAAATCCGAAAGAAGGAAAACAGGACCTTTGCCTGGTCGCCGCACACAGCCTCACTTCACACAGGGTGAGAAAGAGCGGGACTGTTGAACTCCCTCCGAGAGGCGAGCGGGTTAAAGAGTTTGAGCATTCATTCATTTTTCATGAATACCATAAATAGCAACATGTATAGCTTGCTTATTCCTTGGATGAAAGGGCAGGGGTGGTCTTGTGTTGCAAAACCTTTTGGGAGTAGGAGTTTTATTAGAAGACAGAGTGAAAAGAGATTAATGATCCTGAACTTCCCGAAACATTTTGACTGTAACGTAATCAGGCCACACTAAACACCAACTAACAACTGGATCATTTTCTTTGCCCCCGTTCAACCACACAACACGGTCTATCCATCCATCCATCCATCCACACATACATCTATATGTTTTTTTTAAATGCTCTACAGCATTCTTTGGACCATATGATATTGTGTTTATGGATAGAAACAGGAAGCAGACTCTTAGATTAGAGTGGCCTTGCAGGCTGCATTGGCGAGTGGGAAGAGACTAAAGTCCATGGTCAACTAAAGAGATTTCAGCAGAGGAGATAATCGCTCGTCGTGTTGCTATTCAAAGAGTGAAAGCTCCATTAGCACTTTTATCCCAATTCGTGACTCTGCCAGTGCAGGAGAAAAATGAGGTGTCATAACAGATAACCGACACTAATTGGTTCGTTTGAACATAAACTCTTCTTACATATCTCTTCCCCAGCTCAGACTTGAACTCTAAGTTGTCCCAGTGACCTTGTAATTATATATATATATATATGTATATATATATATATGTATATATATATATGTATATATATATATATATATATATATATATATATATATATACACATATATATATCTCACTTTTATGTCCCCACTGATGTACATAAAGCTAAATGTGATTGTTTATATATATATATATATATATATATATATATATATATATATATATATATATATATATATTCTGTGTGTGTGTTTAATGATTTTCATAAATACATAATTTCATCTATGGGGTACTTTAATCTGTGTAATTTCTAATTTCATTAGACATAATAAAGCAAATTTCAAATATGATTGAGTGTGTTTCAGAAGTGTATATGTAGCTTCTGAAACACACTCTAGACAACTTTTTATTTAATTTATTATTATTATTATTATTATTATTATTATTATTATTATTACAATATATTGACATAATATGGCGCTGCTCCTCAAAAAACGCTAAAACATCTGTTGGCTTTTTAAATTCCAACACCAAGACCACACACAACATCCTGTCCTCATGCCTTAAAGCTTATATCATTGTGCAGAATTTTATTTACATCCATATTAAGACTGAACCAAACATTTAACATCAAATCATGAAAGAATCATCTTTATCCTAGAAACCGTCCCTTTATAAATAAATGCAGGATTTTGGAGCACTCACCAGCTCTGATGTTCTCAGCGTTGGCTCTTCCAATATCTTCTTGATTTGACTCCCCGTACATTTGTAATGCTGACACAGGGCCAGCCTCTGACATCCAACACTCACCAAATACACTCACACACACATACACTCTCTCTCTCTCTCTCTCTCTCTCTCTCACACACACACACACACAGACATGCACTGAACAAACAGTGCTTCTCCCCAAATTAAAATCTGTTCACTCAAACACATACCAGTACATGCAGTACACATCTACACACATACACAAAAAAACAAGTGGTTTATTTATTTTTTATTATGAAATGTTTAATTGATGTTTAACATGATCTGTATAACAATGATACACTGATACAAATATTATTCGTCATAAACAATATCAAACAGGATTATAAACATTTTTTAATTAATAAACTTTGCTTCTCTTTACCTTAAGATTTAATGGATTTAAGTATTTAACTTAGCACCCATCTCACTCTGGTCAACATGTGTACATGTAGAGAACGTGAGAACATCTAATAGCACATTTGCACCAGTGAAAATGCATGGATTTAGTTTAAAAGAGTGAAAGTGAAGGCTTTAGTGCCTGATTTGAGGCTCTCATTAGAACATTCCCAGTGGCTTAGTATTTATAAACAGCCCCAGTTCAGGCTTCTGATGGATGAGCCATCACTATCTTTGCACACTTCCTGCGGTCTCGTGGAGCCCTGCTGCCTTTCTCGCTCCATCCTGGAGTTTCACAATCACAGCGACACAATCATGCTCGCACTCCCTCACTGTCACTACACACACACACCCACACACACACAGTGTTCTGACCCTCTTCCTGCCTGGGTGGGCTCTCACAGAGGGCAGGGGGGGGACATTTTTAAGGTCATACATTCCAACCCAGTTCCCCTAACTCACACGAGACTAATGACAGCGACTCGGCTAATGAGGGGAAACGACACGAGTGCCTTTTCCAGGAACAACATGCAACCGTGACAGGAATCATGCCGAGTAAAAAAGACTTCCGCAAATAAGGAGCACTTTTTTCAGTTGTGACACTCATGGTACAGCACCCATGAGGCCCCAGTGATGAATTTACACCTATGTGAAGGACACAATGAGAGGTTTTTTCCTATATGTGTAAGGTCACCCTGATGAAAGTGAAGCTATTACAAGGACTTAACTTTGATTAAAGGAATATTCTACCATTTTTTTTCCTTTTTTTTTTTTTTTTTTTAAACCCGAGCTCTGTTTACCACATATATAGTATGTGTGATTATTCCAGATAATTTCGACACATTTTTGTTTCACTGGATTGAGAAAAGTTAACCTGGTGAACAACAACTTACAGAAGTCTAAGGGAAGTCATCTCTTAAAGGTCCTTAAAAGGTCATGGTCCTGAGATGAGACTGAAATGAGAGATCATTACAGTGAAAATGATTTGTGTTCATCCAACTTTCCAACGCTGTAAAAATGAACTCAATTTGTGTGCTTTTTTCCAAAGATCTGTGCCGTCGATATGTTATTAGATTCCCATGATAACGCCGTTATCGCTTATTGCATGAACACAAATATTTCCCTCTGAAAAATCTCAGAATGGAAGAACTAAACAGATTTAGATATAAATACCACTGACTGATTCATCAGTGCAAAATGTAACATCTGCCCCAACAACTGCCCTTAGACTTTCATTACAAGTTGTCATGTCTCCCTTTCTTTTGTCAGTACAGGGATTTAAATTAATGCCTGTGGTAGGTAGAGATTAGGGTTATTTTTTTAATGTGTGGGCAGAGTATTCCTTTAATCAAACAAATAAAATAAAGTACTCCCAGAATGCGAGATCTTTAATGCAGCCTTTAAAATAAGTAAAATGACTTTTAACTAGATCAAACTAATTTTAAAAAATAAACATTATTTTAAGGTTGTAAATCCCCATAATAACAACTGACCAAAAAACCCCAAAGACAGCCAGCATCATAGCCATCACATGATTTAAAAACCATTGACAGCAAATTCAGACGGTTTATTCCTAAAAACAAAACCCTGTAAACAGATCCGTGATCTTTAACACTTCATCAGTGCCCGTGTGACTTGTGCGTCTTCTCTTGACGAAGACATTGCAGCGCTTGGAACATCATCCAAAAAGAATTGAATATAAAACTACTATTGATACAAAATAAATGGGGACAAAAAAAATGGAATAAAAAGAAAAGAAAAGTGCTTTTGACAGTCGTTTGTGCTCAGACGTGACGTGAGGGGAATGAGAGTCGAGCATCCTGAAGGTCTCGAGGTCTGAGCACACCCGTGAGGACGAAGACTCAGGCATTCAGAAGAGCAGTAGTCTCCTCTGTGTCCCCTCTATTCTGTGAAGCTTTACTGTACATCATAAACTGCACCAATATCTGAGGATGAGGAGTTAAGGAAAAGAATTATAGAGCACACACTATAATTTAAAATATCCTCTCGCACACACATACATACATATATACACACACACACACACAATATAGCTTAATAATGAATGAAGCTCAATGCTCTTAACAAGAAAAACATGAAACAGTGATAACTCACGTCAATAGAGTTTCCAGGTCATTGCTTGTTTTAGTCAATATTTTCACCAAAACAACTGAAGTCATATTCCATCCTGTGTAATTACAGAATCATATAGATTATACCTGGGCTGCAGCAACGAAGATGTAGCTTTCTCCTGGACTAAATCAAAGTCTATTATCTAGTAATCCAGGTGCATTAATCTGTAAACTATTAAAATCACCAGGATTGTATTTAAACCATTGTCTAATCCTGGTTTCATTTATTTTTTTTAAACCTTTACCTGGAGTAACCCTATCTTTTATCATTTTCATTTATTTACATTTATGGCATTTGGCAGATGCCCTTATCCAGAGCGACTTCCATTTCTCTCATTCACACAACCGAGCAGCCGAGGGTTAAGGGCCTTGCTGAAGGGCCCAGCAGTGGCAGGTTGGTAGTGCTGGAATTTGAACTCACAACCTTGCAATTAGTAGTCCAATGTCTTAACCACTAAGTGACCACTGCCCACACAAAATTTTTAAAAATTTTTCCCTACTCCACCACATATGATAAAAAAAAGTAACAGTTTAAAAAAATGTGCACGACCAGCGTTCAAACTCAATGTACTCGAGAGCAGAAAAAAAAAACTTCTAATCCGGTATGTACTATGTAAATCATAAGAATAACATCTGTAATACAATAATATAATATAAGTAGTCATTGGTCATTATGTTTCCTGTAATATCAGTAACATCCACCTCATTTCCACCTACGCTGGTGATGTTCTCCAAACACTTTTTGTTGGCCGTTTATTTAAAATGAAGGACAGACAAAATTAAATACTGTACTTGTGAGGGAAAAACAAAAGGTTAAGCCTTTCTAGAACACTCCGCACCACTTGGGGGGACAGAATACATTTTGTTTGAGCTTGTGCATTATCAGGATTTTAGTGTTGCTGGTTTTAAGGTGAACTGCTTTCACGGGTCTGCGGGTTAGGAGCACGAGATACACACATTTCAACTGTGTATGACAGTATGAGTGTGTGATGTATGAATGTATGATGTTGTGCAGGACTGTTTGGTGGCCCTAAAACAGGGGTGTCCAAAGTTTGACCGCAGGGCCAAAAGCAGCCGCAGACAGATGTTAACTAGCCCCTGGCTTCTCTCTTAGAATGTATGATAGGAGGCCTGCTGGTCAGCATCTTTTCACCTTACAGTGGCAGTAGACTGAGTTAACACACAGTTAGCTACAGTTGTAATCAAAATTATTCAACCCCCAATGAAAATCAGGTTTATTGTCAAAAACCTACAGACTTTCAACTGTTTGCAATGAACAAATCAAACAAAAGCAACTGAAATAATTCAACACAACGAATACTTCAAGTGGTTTCCCTGAATTCAACTGAAAATGCAATTGATAATGACTTCTCCAGTTTCAGAATTATTCAACTCCTTCATGGGAAGCATCTTTAGTACTTAGTAGAGCACCCTTTTGCTGTTGATCTGCTGCAAAGCGAGATGCATAGACAGACACCAGCTTCCAGCAGCGTTCCTGAGGAATCTTGACCCATTCCTCATGAGCAATGGTCTCCAGTTCAGTGTTTGCGTGCTGCAACCGCCTTCTTCAAATCCCACCAGAGATTTTCTATGGGGTTCAATTCAGGTGACTGTGATGGCCCTGTAGAATCTTCCAGCACTTCTTCTGCAATCAAACCTTGGTGGAATTTGAGGTATGCTTGGGATCATTGTACTGTTGGAAGGTCCTATGATGTCCAAGCTTCAGCTTCCTCACAGACGGCATGAGGTTTTCTCCTAGAATTTCCTGATACTTCAATGAATCCATCTTGCCTTCCACACACTGCAGGTTTCCAGTTCCACAGGATGCGAAACAGCCCCAGAGCATCACAGAGCCACCACCATGCTTAACTGTGAACAGAGTGTGCTTTCTTCATTCTTCTTCTTTCAGACATACCGCTGATCTATCGTGCTGAAAAGCTCCAGTTTTGTTTCACTGCTCCACAGAACAGAATCCCAAAACTTCTGTGGCTTATTTATATGATTTTGAGCGACTTTTCTTGTGCTTTTGGGTCAGTAGTGGTGTACGTCTTGGAGTTCTGGCATGGAAATCTTCTGCATTTAGTACACGTCTTACTGTGCTCACTGAAACCTCAGTGCCTGCTGCCCCCAAGTCTTGCTGCAGGTCTTCTGCAGTCACTCGAGGGTTTTTCACAACCTGCCTTCTCAGAAATCTGGTTGCAGCCAGTGATAGCTTCCTTTTCTGTCCAGTTCAATTATATCATATATTTTCCACCCCTAGCCAGTTCAGGTATTTTCCATCTCAAGCACACCTGGTGCAACTAATGAAGCCCTTGATTAGCTTGAAACAACACCTGTTTTGCATGTTTGTGCTGTTGTGAGTGATTCTATTCAGGGGGTTGAATAATTCTGAAACTGAAGAATTTGGGGAAACCACTTGAAGCATTCGTTTTGTTGAACTATTTGTTTCGACACTTTTCTCAAAACTTCCAAACTTATTAACAAATTCAAAAAGACTGGAAGTGTTGAGGACCAACGAAGAACTGGACGTTCACGAACATCCACTGACGAAGGCACAACCGACATGGTGCTGGTGTACACAGTCCCCTACGTATGGAGACTTTTGGGACACCCTGTATATTTTTTCCGTAGTAGTCACGCTGTTAGACTTTTTAATGAAGTGTACAGGATGTAAAGTTGCATATTTTGAATTTTGGTCTCCTTCTTGCTGCTACTATTGTAACACATACCTGACAACCCTTTAAAAACAGAGCAAATAGACAAACGGTGGCTGTGAAAGTGGTACAAATGTGTCAGAGAGCACATTTGTGCAGCCCATAGTGCTGATAAGACAAACAGATAAGAGATTGAGAATGAGTCAGGTTTTCCTAAAATGTGTTGTTTTCACGAATTCAAGCCACCACAAAAACAACAGAACCAGGAATCAGACTTTGGACACATTCTGGAAATGTGTCTCTCTATTTCTGCGACTGAAAGGATACCACCAGGTCGAGTAAAAGTGTTCCCAGACTTCCGATGAGCCAGGGCAGGTGGTGGACGATGTAGCTGGTCTCACTCTGTCCTCGCTCCGGGTTCTTCACCAACACGCTCAGTCCGTACGTGACGTTACCCAGAATCACCAGCGCGAACAGAAAGACTGACACGCCCTTTGTTGACTTCCTCCGAAACTTTCAAAAGAGAGATCAGATGAGAAAGGGTGAAGGCGAGAGATGCCAGTGGTGGCATTCAGAACATGCTGAATGTGAGGTATGTGAAGTGACGTACCTAGAAAACAACCTCATACTACTGACACTCAGTGAACATAGCAAACTGAACATGCTAGGACAGACTATGTAGTGAGATCATGAAGAGGAAAACAGACCGGTATTTTGCCATTTTTACATGACCTATCGTGTTTTGTCTTATTACGTTTACTTTACTAGAAACACCTGTACACGTGCATATTCACACAAGTATCAAATCATATCATGTGGCAGCAGCGCAATGCATAAAATCATGCCGATACCGGTCAAGAGGAGAACGATCAGATTGGTTTGAGCTGACAGGAAAGCTATGGTAACTAAAGTAACCACTCTTTACAACCATGGTGAGCAGAAGAGCATCTCAGAACACACTAATGCTTGAGGAGGTTGGGCTTAAACAACAACTCCTGCGCAAACAGCACTACTTACATTTGTGTAAATCTGTGGCAGCCTGGAGCTGAGATAAAGCAGCGAGGAGATCGATCCGAACGTGAAGCCGATGATCTCCCTAGTGCTGAAAGGCTGAAGAACAAAACAAGTCAATAGAATATGGACTGCTTTGCCAGATAAACATCAAGCTCACGTCAGAACTGAGACCATTTTTCAATAGAGACTCGACACAAACTGAAACAAGGTGAAATTTCACAAAAACAAACGATAATCAAATACACAAAGCTGCCTCCGTTCACCTGTATTAAATTTAACTCAGCGTTCGGCTGATCCACAGCCAGCAGCGTTCGGCCCCTGAAACTCGATGAGGTACGTGTGTGTACAGGGGAGACGGGGAACTGCAGCAGAGAAGAAAACACCCCGAGTTCACACAGCACTCCGACTGCATACAGCACTGTTCTGTTGCCATCTACACGACCAAGAGAAAGAGTTTCACTCATCAACACATTCTTACAGCATAGGCACGGCTTTTCACTCTTTTTGGCCCACGTGTTAAAGAGGAATCTGCATAAGGTCCATGGAGATACGCTCTCTGCTACACTGAGCATCAGTAGAGACCTCGGTTTTCAACCAGGTAAACAGGTTGTTAAAACTATACATGCAAGAGGAAAACATATTTCAAGAAAGTTTATAGTCCTCAGAACTATACATAAGAGATAATGTCAAAATTTCCCCACGCTGGAGCTTTTCTCAGACCAAGACACAATCCGAAAAGCCTTTTTTATTTAATAAATGAAATGCTTGCAGATATTGTCACTGGACTGGAACTGATTTTGCATCGGTCTCATGCATTGACTGACATCGCCCAAATTCTGATTCATACATAATAATAATCATAATAATAATAATAATAATAATAATAATAAGAGCAGTATTTATGTCTTGTACCTGATTCCTATAATTACGATGGACTTCCTTAAAGTCTCTGTGCAACTGTGCTAACTAAACCAAAGACATGCTTTTGAACATGCTTTAAAAATGTTACGAATAACAGCGACTCACTTCCAGCCAGCTTGTGCTTCATCTTATAGTAGGTATACATGCTTAACATTAAAAGGTCGGCCAGGACGTAGTACACTGCGGTGTATTTCTGTAGGACAGATAAGAAGAGGAACAGAAAATCAGGATGGTCAGCAAATCGTGCCACTAACAAAGAGAAGCAAAGTGCTCATTCGTTAACTTCTAACAAAGTTTGCACGTAATATTTTCCCAAGATTCTCCAAAAAACAAACAAACCCCAAAGGCAAAGCACTCATATCAAAGTTGTTCATCGGCCCGGAGCATACCGACGTTCGTATGTATCGGTCTCTTACCTGAAGAGGAAGCTGGTCAGCTAAAAAAGAGCCTGCGAGATTACACGAGTCACCTCCAAGCCACAACAGCAGGAACCAAATGGATAAAGCGCTGTCCATATTCCCCGTCTTACATGAGCTGTAGTACTGCCTAAAAAACAAACAAAAACAGTATAAAGCAGTCAGTTCAGTCATTTTGTTTAATTTCTTGCAACAGAAAAAAAAAAATTATAAAAAAAATATTACTTGCTCCAATTATTAAAGTCTAAACAGAATATATGAAGGCGCTTATGTAACTGTACCAACAAACAAACAATGGAACAACTGAAGCAAAAAAGTTACACAACAACTAATTGCTCCCTTAAATTTAAAATCTGGTTGTGCCACCTTTAGCAGAAATAACTGCAACCAAATGTTTCTTTTAACTGGAGATCAGTCTTTCACTTACTTCTAAGACTAGGACTTACTCCTATGCTTTGGATAATTGTCTTGCTGCATAATCCAGTTGCACTTGAGTTTCAACTTACAGCCTGAAGACCATATATTCTGCTTTAGGAGTTTCTGGAAGAGAACAGAATTCACCTTTCCCTCAATTATTGCAAGTTGCCCAGGCCCTGAAGCGGCAAAGCATCCCCACACCATCACACTGCCACCACCATGCTTGACTGAAGGTATAATGTTCTTTTTGTGGAATTCTGTGTTTGGTTTACGCCAGATATAACGGGACTCCTGTCTTCTAAACAGTTCCGCTTTAAACTCATCAGTCCACAGAACATTCTCCCAAAAGGTTTAAGGACCATCAAGGTGTGTTTTGTCAAAATTCAGACCAGCCTCAATGTTCTTCTGGGTTTGCAGTGGTTTTCACCTCTCCTTGTGTGACTTGCTGGATGAGTCGTCGCTGTGCTCTGTGAGGAATTTGGGAAGATCGGCCACTTCTTGGAAGGTTCACTACTGTGCCAAGTTTTTCCATTTGGACATAATGGACATAACTCTCACTGTGGTTCTTTGGAGTCCCAAAGCCTTTTAAATAGCTTTGTAACCCTTCCCAGACTGATGAACCTTCTTCCTCATCGTTTCTGGAATTTCTTTCAACTTTGGCATACTGTGTTACTGGGTAAGACCTTTTAACCAACTTCATGCTGTTGAAAAAGTTCTATTTAAGTGTTGATTTGATTGAACAGGGTTTGCAGTAATCAGTAAATCTAGTCCAGCTGAACCCCATTATGAATGTAGTTTCATAGATTTTGGGAATTAGTAACTATGGGAGTAAATACATTTTAACACAGGCCCAATTGGTATTGGATAACCTTTTTGCTTAAATAAATAAAGATCATTTAAAAACTTTGTTTTATTTTCTGAAACAACTTAGTACGAGATATACACAAAAACACATCAGGATGGGGGCAAATACTTTTTCACAGCACTATAAACTGAAATATGAAGCGGAGGTATTTTAACAGATTGTGATCCAAACAGGACTTAGTGCGTGGATGAAGGTTAAAGTCAGGCTGGACTTACGGGAAAGAGGACACAATGAAGCAGGCGATGGACAGCAGACCCAGGACCACGCTGATCATGTCCCGGACGTCCTGAGTGCACTCTCCGAGTTCGTACCAAATCCATTCCGAGCCATTCGGGCAAAGTGAGCTCAAATTACCCCCATCGCTGGACAGAAAGCTGCTGCTGGACAGCACACCATCCCCATCTGACATGTCTGTGAAAAAAAGATACGATGAATTCTACTGTGTTGTGAACTAATTCACAAAGTTCAATTTATAGTTTGTTTATGCAAGGAATAAAAACAACCACCGTGTGTTGTTACAGGAAAACAATCAATGACAGGATGGTGCGATGTGGTCTGACGCAAAGCTGAGTTACTTTATCGCCCCAAGTTGATTATTTTCCAATAACAGTATCTCCCAACGTGTTTTATTCTTCTTATACCGCAGTAATTCCCTAACAATTACAATTTGTAATTAATTACTGAATGACACATCTTTTTAACTTAAGTTAAAAACATGTTGTGCAACATTCCTGTTATCACTTACGTCATAGCAGCTATAAATAGTTCTTAAAATGAATAAGACAAAAAAAAAATGCAGCTTGTCACGATACCGACAAACTGGAAAGAGCAATGTCTTCTGTCCTGAAGACTTTCCCGTGGCAGAAAATGTACTGACTGTTATTAAGCACTGACACTAGAGACTCCTTCCATCGGGGGCAGAGCCAGGAATGACATTTCAGGAGTGTGGGGTTGGGGTGGAGGTTGCAAGGAAATATACTACATAAAATCACTGCATGATCTGTAGAATATTGATAAGTGTAAGCATGTTCACACATTTGTGGTAGATGACAAAGAGTAGTAGGATCGATGATTTGAACATTTAAGGTCGAATCAACCCTCAACCACCTTGCTGAAAAAAACAACAGAAACTGTTACATAAATTCTAATAGTTTCCACTACAATACCATTACAAACCATCAGCGAACCATTAAAACCATTACCATTACTATTATTGGTCCTTAATGGTATCCATTAGACATAATGTGCCACTAATAGAAGGCAACAAATGACCAGCAGAGACCCACAGGGACCATTACAGTTTCCACTAAAACCAATACAATTCATTATAACAATTAAAACCGTTACAAATTCTCTGAGTGTTTTTTTATTTTATTTTTTGTCAGCAGGGCAATCTGACCATATTTATAATGTTGCCATAAATTACTTATCACAGTTACACTGAGAATGATTACATCATCATTAGTAATGGGTAGAAATGTACATGTTGTCTTATAAAACCAGATCAAGCCTTTTTGTTTTTCTCCTCATACAGCAAACTTTCAGCAATTCATCAGCTGATGGGTAACTAGCTGCCTTTCAAACAAAAGCTATAATCCACAAGCGGCTCATCCTGTTCCGTAACATAGTGTAACCGGGTATGGAAAGTATTCCATGCATTTAACGTGTAGAATTACACAAAGGATTGTGGGTTGTGTTGTGTTAATCCATGAATAACCTTTTGGAACCGTCATAAAATATTTCCCAGGGACGCTCACCCGAAAACCGCGCATTTACGCCCCTGCCTTTCATAGATTTTAAATAAACGTCTCCTTACAGAAAACGTCACCATATCAACGATTATACGTTTTTCTTTGTTAAATAACACGTATTACTATGTATTGTTATTCTTAGATTATACAGAATTACCTCTTACTATAGAAACAATAACAGGCGCATTAATATAGACCTGTGATTTGCCTGGTGACCGGAACTACTTTCTGAGCTGCTGTTACTGAACATTAAGAATAACATAAAGCTGAACATAACGAGGCTTACAGTAATTAGGTGACTGCATATGAATTTGGCAGATTAACCGCTCACACAGTTGAGAAAATGACTAAACTTATTTCAGGTCACACAAATGTAGAAAGTAATCCTACCTGAGAGTTCGCTCGTCAGAGGTGGATGAAAACAAACTGTCCGGCGAGTCCGCTTTTGTACAGCGACACAAAACAAACAATCAAAACAATGTCGAGAATACTTCCTCAATCGTCCGCAGTCGATTGTGATTGGCTAGCGTAAGCCTGGCGTCACACCAATGCGTCTTCGCAACGCCTACAATCTACAACGGCTTCATATTGGACATCTAGTGCACTAAATGGGGCTTAAAGCTTACAGTACGGCAATGACTAATGTAGTGCACTAAACAAGGGACTAGGCAGGACATTTGAGATTGACCCAATAGGATTGAGATTTGCATATGCGAAAACTACTACATTCGTGGCGAGCGCTTGGAAAAACAGCGAATTTTGACAGTTTATTTTTTGGGGGAAAAAAATTTTACTTAATTGTCAACTATAGTTAGACTAACTAGGATAGTAAAATGAATAAGCCAGCTCAAACACCGCAACGTGGTGCTTTCCGGTTTCACTTTAGCAAGAGGTCATAGCAAAACAAAAGTTCCAGTTCCAGCTGTTGGGAATCGATTGAGTCGATTCACACAATCACTTTCTCGATTCCGGAAAGGAAATCACAGTACATGCAAAAAAACAGCGTAATAAACCGAGTAAATGTACAATTTTTAATAGGTAATTTTGAATTTGATGGCCGCAACACGTCTCAAAAAGTTTGGGACGGGGGCAACGAAAGGCTGGAAAAGTAAGTGTTGCACAGTGTCCTAACCTTTTTGGAATTGGGGTTGTATATACAATAGTGAGTTGACATAGTACTACAATAATAATAACAGATAGTAATAAACTGATAATAATAATAAATAAGTCACCCTCATCATTTTAAAAGGAACTTTTATACGTTTTCAGTGCGCGAACTTGAGCCGAATCAAACTCACTCTGCTAAATCGACTCCTAAGCCGCAGAGTCGACTCTATTTCAATTGGATTCTATTTGAACACACGGAATTGGAGAATCGATTCTTTTTGCACGGAGGGTCACGGGACTAATGTACCCAACTAGTCTAGCTAGCTTACTCAATATCCTTTCCATAATAATGCTTCATTTGTAACTTGAGCCGAATCATACTCACTGTGCTGAACTGACTCCTATACCTTAGACTCGACTCTCGCAAATGGAATTGGATACACGACTCTTTTTGCACCTGAGGCATAAGATAAATGTAGCTAACAAGTCTAGCTCGCCCAATAAGCTATCTTTTCCATAAAAAAATGCTTCATTTGTGACTGTGTTTTCTGTCCGGGAATTAAATTCATAGTGTTGAATCGACTCTTAAGCCTGAGAGTCAAATCGCTATTCCCAACACCTGGAATCGAAGAATCGGTTCATTTTGAGATCGCCTCCTAGCCGTAGCTTTACCTGCATTTCCGTACTGCTCTACCATATGCGGTATAAGTCGTCTTTCCGAAAGGACAGCCATGTAGCACATTATATCAAAATCTCTTCACAGAATGTGACCTCACGTATAAACTTAATAAAACTAGGTTGTGTCATTGACTACATTATGAAATAGGTGGTTAAAATATTGTGAACACTGTAGATCCTTAAATTAAAACACTAAAGTTCTCACAGTTTACCTTTCGTATCTAATCACCTTTCCGGAGCCCCAAGCGTCTAGATCTCCTCCTCCTGCTGCTTATATCTGCCAAGGAAATAATGGCTTCAACGCCCTATGTAGTGCACTCCATGTCCTATAGGGTGTGATTTAGGATGCAATTTCAGGCATCATCTGACTCCCTCTCATATGACTTAGTTTGGCAATTCAGCACAATGGACTTCTTTAACCACAGAAGTGTTAGAGAAGAACTGAGAGACATGTTTAAACTACCTAGAAGTCCTTCTTTCGCAATGTTGGCCCTGATGTAATATAGTATATACACATGTATGTTTGCTATATTGCTGATACTTATTTTCCCAACACTGGAACTAGTCACGTGTTAGAGTTTGGTCACATGCTGAAAACTCATATGATCAAGGAGATCGATCACTGTATTACATACCACTTCTAGCATACATGACCATGTGTCATCAGTGATGTTTCCTGGGGTCATCGGGTGTTTCGGGTCTTTCAACATCAGACACCCTTGCCCAGGCGATCCAGCCAGGGTTGATCAAGCCCCGACTTGTGTCCAGGTAGCACTACCCCACCCACAGCTCTCCTCTCCTGATCCATAGCTATCTTGAAGCAACTTCCGCTGCCTCCGTGGCCAACTTCAGGCCCTTTTGTTTACTGGCCCCTTTAATGTCCAACATATGATCAAGTAAACAGAGCACTGTATTACATACCACAATTTTACATTACAACAGAAAAAAAAAACACCCAGATGCTGGACACCGTCCTGTAGAAATGGGGGGGGGGGGGGGACGACGACGAGATGATTAGACATTTCAGTCCCATAATTTTAAGCAAATATTGTTTCTAGTAATAAGAGCCCCAGCTCTTTTCAGCAAGTCAGGTCATTTGGCTCAGTTCATTCATAAGAGTCGACTCGGTCAGCTCCTCTTTTTCTCAACAAAGTATGCACTTTATTTATTTATTTATTTATTTATTTATTTAAAACCAGTGGTTGTTTGTCTTTGCCTATGATTAAAACGGTCCCATGAAATCCTTCTCTACCCTCTAACTGTACAAGCTGAATAGATAAAAATCACAACAGCAAGAAGATTTGGTTTTACACGGACATTAAAGGTGCAGTTTGTAAGTTTTACAGCCCTCCGTTGCCTGGGAAGCAAATTGCAATAGCAACGAAAACATTCGTGAGCATCTGCTGACACTATACAGGGCCAGTGAGTTGCTTGGTTTTGTGGCTGAGGCAGCACAGAGGGAAATGGTCAGACTGGTTCATGCTTCATGAAGACTACAGCGACACAAATAACCACACTTCACAAGTGTGGTGAGCAGAAAAGCATCTCAAAACGCTGATCAGGTCGACCCTTGCGGCGGATGGGCTACATCAGCAGAAGAGTTTCACTCCGGTCAGCCAAAAACATCCTGTCATCTGAAGCTACAGTGGGTACCAGCTCATCAAAATAGTGCAGCTGCAAATAAGAAAATTGTTAGCTGGTCTTTTTCCCATGATTGGCTGACGGGATAATTGAACGAATGAGCAGGTGTACAAGTGTCTAAGAAAGAATAACAAAAAGAGATTAAAAAGTGAAAAGGTCTTCATGTAGGTCTCAGTGGCTGGTGGTGGAGTTAGTTTCCGGGCCAGAAAAATATCAACAAAAAAGCTTAAAATTAAGAAACTAGGCAGAAGCTACTGTATGTCAATACTGCAATGCATTCAATACTTTCAATTCACAACTATTATACAAGTTATCTAATAATCCACCTTTTTACTTTTTTCCCCCCTCAAAGATTAATGCAATAAAATGTCACGTTGTATTAAAATAAAATATTCATGTTAAACTCTATCTGCTGTTGAGATTACATCTTGGTGTTCTTTCATTGTGACACAAACAGGTGGACTCAGCCATGTTTAGCTTAGTTCCTCGTGAAAACCTTTCATAACGACATATATACACCTGAAAGGGGAGTCTGAGATTTGAGAAAATACAGTGGTGACTGTTTTATTGGGGGAGGGAAAATTACCATTTATCAATCTCTCAAACTGAGATGAATTATTTACAGAAGAGCACAAAACTGCAACGGAACAAATGCACGTATACAAGAGCAAAGATAAGCCGTAAATATTTATCATACAGCAAGACGAGTAGATGGGAGTTTCAGTCCTTTTATAAAGCATAAATCACAACAGATTTACAAATGTGGTCATATATGATATTCTTTAAAAAAAAAAAAAAAGAAAAAGAAAAACCAAGTGTTTATTAAGTCCAAACTTAGTTTTAAATACAAGTTTTTTTTGGTTTTTTTGTCCTCATCAGCACCCTCTGATGAGACAAAGACTAGAGACAGAATCCAACTCATCTGATGACATCTCCCCCCCAAAAAAAAAAGAAAAACTAAGACTCATGTTTCATAGTTCATACTTATTTACAATAAACCTTCGTAGTAAGCAGGACAGGAACGTGTGCTCTAGATACCGTCGAGTCCAGCGTGAGTCAGTCAGAGCAGAATGCGCGAGAGATTGCGAGGAAGACCAAAAACACTGGTTTTGCAGCTCCTACGTAGTGCAGGATCCCCTTCACTTTACGTGTAAAGGCTTTTCTTCGGGTTTTAACCTCTTCCGCTTTGGCTGCACGAAATCGTCGTCCGAGTCCTCTGCCTCTTCCTCGGCGGTCCCCTCGTCCCGGGATCTTTTCTCCGGTTCTACTGGGAAACTCTGGTCGGGAAAGATCATAGCCAGCTTTTCCTCGAAGTACAGACTCACAGCCCTTCCTGCCTCGGCGACCTCAGAGTCAGCCTGCGAAAGGGAAGAGAGAAAGGGAGGGAGGGAGGGAGGAGAAAAGAGACAGAGAGATCGAGAAGAGTGAGAGACGAAGGAGAGCAAAAGAGGGGAGAATTAGAGCAGAGGGTTAAGTGGCTCGGACGCCAACGCACCTGCCCCAACCCTCCATCGGTGTGTGTTACGGAACGGCTTACCTGCACATTACTCTGTTTCTCCTCATCATATACCTGGATTATTCGAGACATCTAAAAAGGGGTGGCGATCGTGCAATAAAATAGAAAAAAAAAAGGGAAAAAACAGAAAGGGGGAAGAAATATTTTATACCATACATACAGAGAGGCGACAACCTCAACTGTATTTGAGGAGCACAAAATGTCCAAGGAGCACAATATTCGTTCTGCCCAAAAAAAAAAAAAACCCAACAAAAATAAAAATAAATAAATAAAAAAGTATGTTTGCCAAATTTTTTTTTTTACCCATTTAAAAAAAAATTAAAAATAAAAAATATCAATGTCTTTGATGTCTCTATCAAATTGTATGCCAAAAATAAAAATAACATTCTCTAATTGAATAACAAGTATATAGTGCTTCTTTGACATTGATTCCAGAGTCATTGCAAGAAAGAATACTGTAGTCACGTACACATAATTCCTAAAGTAAAAACCTCATAGTGCCAAGATTTTTGCAGGGAAAAATTAATTGAACAAAACTTCAAGATGTTTTCACTGAATGTGAAACAAAATAAAAGTAGTGAATGTCATGAACGCCGATCACAGATGAAGAGCTGGAACACAGTGAGCGGAGACGTGGGAACTTCACTAGGAACAAAGCCTTTAGAAGTCTTGTGGTCTTTAATAATCTCTTCACTCATCGCTTTAATTAAAGAATGAATACATTAAGAGCTTTTTTTGTGCCATGATGGCATTTCATGAATCGACCTTTAAGGTGCTTAATAAATGTAGATTTAATTACAACTGCACTCAACGATCAAAGCTCCGCAAAGATCTGATCGTAAACAAATGAGCTGTAAACCGGAGTGCTAGGCTGCTTTTAAAACCTGGTATTAGCATCTTCGTCAGGTGATCCAATTACGAGTGGACAGCTGAGGCAGGCGGGCATTTTCAGAGAACAACTGAGACTGGATGTCATGAATCACTTCTAGACTGTCCTTTATTATTTTACTCAAGGATATTTCAAATAAACTGCATTTGTTACAGTTCTTTTCATCTGAACCCTGTTACTGCCAAGCTGCCACTATTAACCCTCATCTGCTCAGATAAAAGTGTTTGCCAAATGACTATATATTAGGGGTGTAACGATACACTCTGGTCACGATTCGAGTCGTGACACTGGCTTCATGAAAAGACTCCTTTTTTAAATTTCTGTATCGTAATGCAAAAAAAAAAAAAAAAAAAAAGAGGTTTAATCTAAGAATATACAAGATCTCAGACCCGAGGGAAAATGATCACTGGTGGGGCTGGTGTCGTTTGAAAGCTGCTGAAGAGCTCATTTTGCATGTTGGAACATGGTTGTGTAGTCATATAACCTGTAACCTATGTCATCACTGTGATGCGAAACCATCCGTCACTTCACAAGCGCAGATGATTCCCGGTAATGCCACAGGCTCTCCATGAAAGAATGTGATCATGTGACCAGCTTGCTTTCTATACATTTAAACTCTATGGGTTGCGCAGATTGGGAACTCTGGTGTTCAGACAGTGCAACTGCATTAGATGCATAATTTTAACAGAATGCTGATTTCTACAAATATGAAACGCACATTTTCATGATGCATGACACATGATGCAGCGTTACACCCCTACTATACATATAGAAAAAATAAATGGAGAAGAAAAAAAAAAAAAGAGACACACAAAAAAAAGGCATTAAAAGGGTTTTTTATTTGACTCACCCTCATACATGGTAAACAAAGCCGTTTTGGGATTCGGTCTAAAAGTGTATAAGGAACTGTTTGAGGACGAGTAAAAATAGCACATTACTGTTGGTCAAAAATGTAAATGAATGGGTTTATAATTTTGCCTGTTCATATTAATGTTTACTCTGTCTAAAGGAGTTTAACATTATAGACCAATTATTATTCAAAGGCACTTAAAAAGTGATGCACTACTACTTTTTATTGTTATTTGGATTTCCCTTTATCCAAGTTCGCTTTTTTTTTGTAATTGAAAGTTTTTAGTGACTCTTCCCTGGTTTCTGGAAATACACTGGGGGATGCGTTAGTCTTCATACGATCAATTTTATCTGGTCATACATGTCTGACCTCTCTAAAACCGTTAATTTTAATACCAGGTACGAATGATGACAAACATGAAAATGTCACCAATGTGAATGGATGTGAAGAGACACAGAAAATGGACGGCTAGCAAATCAGACTTTTGTATAAGAAATAATTACTTGATTATTCGATTAGAAGTAAACAACTTTGATATGCAATTCAGGTATGACAGAGGAGCTACAGATGGAAGCCTCCATAACAACTTTGATGTGCCTTGTAGGAACTAAACAACAAGGATAAACACCATTCTCCCAGTTGGTGTTTAGACGATGGTGGTAGTGAGCACTGTTGATCACACAGATGTGGTATGAAAGGAATAGAACACTACGGGACATGCTGTAATAGGAAAAGGATCAACAATGGGGTGGTGTGAGGAAGAGAGTAGCCCCGTTCACACCAGGCTGCATCGCACCACTGCATTCAATCAGGTTTTATTCCTTACATAATTGGTGAGGGAATACATCTTTATAATGCTGGTGAGCTTCGGGTTTGATAAACGATGACGAGTAGGTTTTGCAATTCAAATCTATTTGCTTATCCATGTTTTTCATAGTGTACAACCTGCCACTCTGGATCGTCCAATATGTTAATTGGAACCATTTTACATATTTACGTAAAAGTGATGTCATTTGCATAAACAGACACCTTCATCTAGCCAAGGCTTCTTTCAAGTTACTGTGAGAAAGCTCGACACCACTGAACTCGACATCAGACAACATCTGGATTTTTACAAAAAAAACAACAACAAAAAAAAACAAACGTGCAATGTGTGTTACACAAATGTAGTACTGGAGGGAAATTAATTAAATGAAATCAAATAATTGAATTGCTGAACAGCCACTGCATTCATAAACACGCCAAAACGTTCATATCCATAATCGGGTCCATTCATTTGTTAGTATGGGTGTGTTACGAAAGATCGAGTGTACACGGTGCACCATACTCATGCAAAACACACTGCTTTCTGTGCCGATTCCGACACCGAAACGTTTACATCTATTTGTTTGGTTATGCATTTATCCAAAACCACTTGCAAATGGGGAAGAATAAAATCCAAATCACACAGACACACACACCACCATCCTAACCCCTGCATGCAACCCAGTCCCAGACCCTTAGCTGGCGTGGACATGCTCCCACTCACCTCGTTGTACTTGGCACAGTTGCTGAACACCAGACGGACATCGTAGACAAACTCTTTGGGGCTCTGGTAATGCTGCGTGTGCTTCAGCTGCAGTTTTCTCTTCACCAGGTTCAGGTCCATGGGGTTCTTTATGATCTTATAGTAGTTGGGCACCTGGTTAAAAAAAAAAAAAAGCCAATGCATAAATCTGGGCTGTACAGAACTCAGCTGGAAATGTGAAACAACCTAACACATGTCTGCTTGGCACCTGGAAGGCTTTGGCATGAAAACACAAACTGCATGAGAAAATATGTTTGGTTTTTTTTTTTGCCAAGTTTAAATGGCTTTAAAATAAGTAAGCAATAAAACATGACCGTGTGTGCCGTTTTCAAACATGTAATCATTTTCCTACAACAGCACGCTCCAAAGTGTTTTATTGCTCTTACACTACAGGTACTACAGGCCAATGATTTATTCATTCACTAGACAACACAGAATACTTTTTTACTTACTAATAACTACTAATACAACTAATACTTGTTGTGGAATGTCCGCAAAACGAGTCAGGTCCTGTTATTACTTATGTTATAGCAGGTATGAAAGTATGCATTAATATAAACCTGAGTACATTCATATAAACCTGAGGGCATTAATATAAGCCTGCGATTTGAATTACAGCCGGAATACTACCAGAGTTGCTGTTATAGAAGATTAATCGACATATAGTATGTCGATTAATAACCCTTACAAACAGGTTCACGACGTGAACACTACACTGTTGTGTTCAACACAAAGCAGGCAGACTCGGTAATAAACATTTAAAAGGTTAAACCTGACAAGAAGAAAAAAAAAGTTTTGGAAGCAACACTACTATAGTGGCATGACATTTTGGTGATCTTACCGAAGAAGGAACGGGTTCCTGAAACTCTATACTCAACTCATGGCAGAATAAATAAAGCAGCAGACGCTCACATCTCTGAAAAACAGGAACAGAAACCATTAAAAAGGAAATTAAACTTGAAGAAAAACCATCACACGCTCACAAATATAATGTACATCAATTGTACTTTCTCCTTAGCATCAAGAAACAGACTATTTCAAACTGGAACAAAAATAAAAAAATAAATAAAACAGTTCAGGTTGAGGAACTCACCCTCTGGTCCTCAGGACTCAGACCCTGCTCACTCAGGTCTTTCTTACTAGGAGGATCATCATCGCAATTATACTCTATCTCAGGGTTGGTCAGACTTCTACAAAACGTGCACATCCAGTCTCCACTGTATGAGAAGAAAATAAGGAGAGAAGAAAGGAGAAAAAGAGAGCTCAACATCTGAAATAAACACTTAAGAGTCAAGATGCACAAATCCGATCTGTGGTTTTTATAAAAAAATAAAAATAAAATAATAATAATAATGTTTTTAAAGATTTGAGCTACTTTTATACTTGTGTCCTGCCGGGATGCATATGTGGCCATGCAAGTGTAATCAGAATAATTAGGCTGAAATTATTTATATTTGCATCAAAAGTCACATGTCTGGGCTACTGATTTGTCCACTCCTGGAAGTAGTAACCATATACGCTTGATGAGATGGACACAGGGTGCGTTTAGGATTCAAATGTGCCTTAAATAAAATGTACCGTCTCAAGTCCTCATAAGAAGCCATTGAACTTTAATGTGCTATTACAGTACATTACATTGCTAAACACTAAAAATACTACTTGTCAGTCGTTAGATGGTTATGACAACATCGTCTTACTTTACGTGAAATATAAATTTTACAAATCATTAATAATTTTTTTTTTTTTAAAAAAAGAAGAAAATGGAGATCATGAGTAAATAAAATCCTACAAACCATGCAGCAGTATGTTAGGATGGTGCTAACCTGGGTGAGGAGCGGAGTGTAGGAACATGACAGGTGATGTGGAAGACTTTAGGGCAGCGGTCGCAGCACAGGAGTTCTCCCCCATTCTGACACACCGCACACCAGTCTTCGTTCGGGTCGTCCTCTTTTCCGTCCGTGTTCGACTGGCTGGTGGCGTTCGTCTGAGAGCCACCGATGTTGCTCCTCTGAGAGCGATGGGAAATCAGAGTGGTCTGGGTCCCATTGGTGAAGTGAGCACTGCTATTGGAGCTCGGCTTTTGCGTGCTGCTGCAGGACGGCGGCTGGTTCTCGCTCTGGGGCTCCATTTTAATGTTCTCTCCCAATGTCCTTAAAATGTCCTGCACAGAACCGGTGGACACGGAACCGAGCACAGGGAGAGGAGGAGTCAAGCTGGCTTCCGGACTGCTCATCTGGACACAAGGAGAAGACGAATTAGTCTCTGTTGTTTGTTTTTTTTGTATAATGAAAATTCTAAACACACACATACACACTACTTTATGCTAATGCACACCCAGTTTGAAAATGTTTTATCCCCTAAATGTGCTTGAAACTGAACATAATCACATGATGTTCAGATAAAGACTGCTGCTGAATTCTCAAATCTGATTTCTCGGTAACGTGACAAAAAGAGATTGGTGAGGAAACGGCTGTTTATCGCCGTTAAAACTAGAGGTTGACCGATACTGATAACCAAGTTGGGTAGTGACCGATTAAATAATTAATCAACCGATACTCAAATACTGCTGAAATTTATTACAAAAATAAACAGTAGTGACTATACCAAGAAAATGTACTGTACTTATTTTAATGAAATAATTATATAAATATTAATATACATCAACAAATATTAAAGTAAATAAAAGATATACATCCAAACCGAACCAAAAAGTAACCCTCCAACTAACAAAAATAGAGACATCCAAAATGATTCAAAAACACTTCAAACAACATGACAAAATTTGTCAGCGATAGTTTTTTATTTCACCTCTAGAAGTCGCTCTCACACTTTATAAAGACAGCAGACACTTCTCAGCTGCTTCGCAAAGGATGCAACCAGGATAAACTATCTATGTGGATTTTTGCCATAACCGATAGTTCCAGCAATCGGTTATCGTGCTGATTAATCAGCAAAACCGAGCAGTTGACCACTAGTTATTATGTAAGTGATAACAGGAACTTATTATCTATAACTATAAATGGATAAAAATGTCACTTTTTTAATAAATAACAATTGTAAGCATGGCAAGAGGTAACTAATTACACTTTGCGTCAGGTTGCAATCACCATCCAGGTCACCGATTATTTTGCTACAACACCATGCCTCCAAGCACTTTATTTCTTTTGCATCCTTATGTAAAGAGCTTCACAATTATTACAAATTCGAAATGTAACTAATATAGCAAGGAACTGCTCAACAACTTTTAAGTTTCCTATCTAGACAACGGTGATCAGTTTTAAAAGGAGTCAATGGAATTTTCTGCACTTCTTCAGTGCTCTAAAACTGGGATGCTCCAGTTATGACTTACCATTAATACAAGTAGAAATTCAGTCCTGAAATTTGGATTAGGGCACAACAACATTTTGGCAAACAAAATTAGACTCAAAAATGAATACAAACGCCTGTGTTTGGTGTGATAAGGCCTTAAAACTAGTACAATGCCTGACATAAGCATAATCAACCAGAATGGGAATTATTTGATTCACAGCTGCACTATTGACAAAGATAATGCAGTCGGAAGTGTGTTTAAAGGCAGAGCTAAAACAGAGAGAAGTCAGAATACCATGCAAGCACTCCGTCGGCCATCTTTGCTCCGTTCTGACTTGACGTTGGCCCCAGAGAATCCACACTCCTCCTCCGCGCCAGGCTCCTGTTTGACCTTCACCTGTTCTGCAGCTGCGTTCCCAGGCCCTGAACTGCCCGCTGACCCTCGGCTGCAACACACACACACACATACACCCATGCACAACTGAGCATGCTTTCACAACAAAGTCATCTACAATAAAACCACTAATAATTAATTATAGAATCGATTTCAGTGTTGTTTTTTAACATGTGACATTCAAATCAAGGACTGTACAATCCAGCAATATTGTCGTATGTGCTAACAAAAATTCATCCCGTGCTAAAACAAAAAAATATTTTACAGTCACATCCATGTGAAAGAACACTGTGTGCAGCGTGCATATGTTCACCCACACATGCTGCTGTTAAATATCACTGTGCTCTTTAGGGAAGTGATCTAATGACCAAGACAAAGGGAAAAAGCGCACCAGTACGTTTGAGCTGCTGCACTGCACCACTTACCTGCCGCGACTTCCTGTGCTGGAGGAGCTGGACGGCCGTGCAGGAGTGAGTGAGCTTGATAACCCTGGAAAACATCACAAACATGCATTCAAAACAAAAACATCCATACACATGCATACATACATACATACATACATACGTATGTATGTATGTATGGGATGGCTGTCGCTCAGGTGGTAGAGCGGGTTATCCACTAATCGTAGGGTTGGCGGTTTGATTCCCGGCCCACATGCCGAAGTGTCCTTGGGCAAGACACTGAACCCCAAGTTGCTCCCAATGGCAAAGTTAGCACCTTGCATGGCAGCTCTGCTACCATTGGTGTGAGTGAATGGGACACCATGTAAAGTGCTTTGGATAAAAGCACTATATAAGTGTGCCATTTACCATATATATCACTATTTGTTTGAATATTTTCAGTCAGTTTGCTTGCAATTACATTTGTTTACCTAATCGTTGGCACAAAATATTGATTTTATTTACACTACATAATATTTTAGTAACAGCAATTTTTTATTGTTATCTTCTTTTTTGGACACTGCTGTTATTTATTTCATTATTATGTTCTTATTTTATTTTTAAAAACACATGACTGATATACATTAAACCGACATACCTGAGGACCCTGGAGAGTGTGTGGACGGGCCCGGTGAGGAGTTGAGGTTGTTGTTAGATGCCAGAGTTGGAGGTTGTGTGCTAGCGGAAATGTAGCGACTTAAGAGATTGTCCAACATGGTGGAACCTGCATCCTCCAACTGACAAACAGCAGGGGAAAGGGAAAAAAAAAACCAACAACAACATTTCAGTGGGTGGATCCTAGCATGTTGTACAAATCAGATCAGTTCAAGAGCACTGTGTATGTACCTGAATGGGGGGGATGTCAGGGAGGCAGGGCAGGTTCTCAGGGTTGGTCACTGAAGGAATGAGCTCGATGGGGCCCACCACAGGGCTGGTGGGCCCCCGGTGGCCATGTGCACTGGCCATACTGGCGCTGGTGGGGCTGGTGGGGTTGGCAGCACTGACGTTGTGCAGGGATGATGCAGGGAAGGGGCCGACGTGGCCGGGGTTGGAATGCTGCAGGGGAAAGAGAAAATGGGTCGGTTTCGAAAGGGAGGCTGTGGAATGAGGTTAAACAACTCCTGATTCTGCAATGTAAAACACGTCACACTGACCTGTCTCTGGAGCTGTGATTGCATCATGGGATATGGTTGGCCGTTGAGGCGGGGCTGGGTCACAGGCATGCGGTTTTGCGAGTTGGCCATGCGCAGGTGAGGGGGTGGGGGGTACATGTGGGGCCCACCGTTAACACCCTCCCTCTGCAGCGACTGCATACTGATGAGTCTTGGTGGCTAAAACAGAGACGATGCTCATTAGCGGTAATGAATATAATAAATAATAAAATAAAAAGAAAGAACACAAAATCAAACACTAATTAGAGTACTAATTAAAATCTGAGGGAATATCTGTGCAGGGGAATCGCCTCTACTTTTCGCCACTATTTTTATTCCTAGCTTACTATTATTTCGAAACATTAACCCTAGAGCTATTAGTTTGTACGTACAAAAAAAGGGGAAAACTGCAAAGAACCCACACTCATAGAAAGTTTCAGAATCTCGATGTTTATAGTCTACTGAAATTAAACATAATGCAATGCAAATACATGCACTAGCCATCCCAAACATACACACACACCACTCACCTGCTGCTGAATCATCTGAGGCGGTCCTCCCTGTCGTGGATGCTGGGATATTTGCGAGGCAATGCGCATTTGTTGCTGTATCTGCTGTTGATGCTGTTGATGCTGCTGTTGTTGATGCTGCTGCTGCTGCTGTTGTTTCTGTGCAAAAGCAGCCTGCTGCTGCATGTGCTGAAGTCGCAGCTGTGCCAGGTTGATCTGCCCAGGGTGTTTTCCTGCGGTGTTGTGGCCTGGTGAAATCTGCTGCCCCATCATCATGTTGGGAGGGTGGGGGTTTGGTGGGGGAACCTTCTCAATCACCAGGTTCCCTAAGCAAGAGGAGAAAAAAATACGATTTAACTCGAATGTTTATATAGTGTTTTGCCTTAACAATGGGATTTTTTTTATGTGCATTTTATTTACCGAGGTTTACGACATTCTTGGCCCAGAAGGTGGGGTCACAGAAGAAGCGGACCGCTCCGTTGGCATGAGGCACCGCGTCAACACGAGCTTTAAGCATGAAGCGCAGCTGGTAGGTGATCTAAACAAAAGCAAAGGGAAAAACATCAGAACGTCATTGAAATGATTAGGACTCTAAAACAACGCGTCTAAAATAAAATACATCGTAGAACATAATCCAAACTGTAATACACAGAAATGAACAACGGGGGCAGTGTAGCTTGAGCGTAAGGTCTTACGAAGTGATCGGAGTCACACAATGTAGAAAATTTAGAAGTGAAAGATTGGCATGAAAACGCAAACGATAAACAGGGTGACATGGTAACTTGCTGGACAGTGTTTCAGCTCTGACCTGCCACCTAGTGGACATCACTTTTACGAGACAAAGCGATTCTGAAAGTTGCTCGGGAGAACAGTGTGTCCTAAATGGTGACGGACGAGCATATGAGCAATGATGAAGTTTATCGATATTGCCCTGAAGGACATGGCAATATAGTCAATTGTACCTTCTCCCAGGGATGAGAGCTGATACAAACCACCTTATTAGCTGAACCGGTCGTGTTGAAATACAGACTGCTCTGTTACTTAACCTAAAGAGCATTGATTTTCACCACACTGGTAAACTGACTAGGCCACCATAGTAAAACATCACATGCTGCCCAACCAGGAGAAAGCACTGCACTGACCCGCTTGCTACAGTCGATGACGTTTTAGGTGCTGCTCACAAATCTGTGCACATCAAATAGCTCCTTTACAACCTATTGAGAAAGTGCATCAAATCATACACCGTTACAAAACCGTAAGAAATTATAGTTCCTCTTTGGCCACGTTCACACCTAGCATTAACGTGCTTCAACATGCCGATCAGATCACGAGTGGACAGCAGAGTGAGACGCACAGCTGTTCGCACCTGGCATTACGACTGCATCTTCGGTGACCATCTGTGATCGGATTTCATGCTTTCGCTTCATTTGTTTCCAGGCTAAAATGTCCTGCGCATCATATTACGTGCACCTTTACACGTTGCTTCGAAAGTTTTAATCGGGCGGTCTTCTGCCTGCATTTACTTTCCGCGAATCATATTGCAAGTAGCTTTAGTAGGCTGTTTCAAAAGTTTAAATTGCCAAATGGTTCACTCATCCCGGCTGTAGATCAAGTTTCTCACCTCTCGCGTCACATTTACACTTGCACTAGGGGACCATCTCGGACAAAAGGGGCACCAAACGTTCAGTGTTAATTGAAGTAAACCACAACTGTGACTGAATGTACATTCATTTCAATGTAATTTTTTTTTAGCTATGTTCGTGTTTGTGACGAGTTGTTAAATTTCAATAAGATAGTTATATTTTTGGCACGCTATGATTTTAAATAGGCATTAAAACCGTTATTTATTTATTTATGTTTTGGCATAACTTTTTTTTTTTTTTTTACTGCAGCACATAAATGGCAAAAAGTCTGCAACAATACACGTACACATACATAGCATTGTTAATAAGCCTGGCAATGACCGCAAGTCACCAGAGAAGCAAACAAACATGCAGGCACATAAAATGGCTTTTCATGTGCATGGTTTAGTTTCGGCTGGCATCAGAGTGACTCACCAGTCTCTTGCTGTAGAGCAATGCGGTGCTGCTGCCGTTGCTGATGGCCCAGTGTGTGAAGCGCAGAACGTGCAGGATCTGCTGCGCCAGTGAGCTGATGTCTCGCTGCTGGTTTATCAACTTCACGGTGCGCTCCTTCGTCACGCTCTGCAACAGGAAAACCACCGAGGACATGGAGCTCAGAATTTATTTTCCCTTCACTGAAAGGGTGTGATAATCTCATTTATAACACAACTGTGTTAAATTCTCAATTCTGATTGGTCTAAACATGTTGATTTTTTTTTTTTTTAAATAACAGTCTGGCTATAATTCAAGTTTACATTAATGAACGTTCTAATACGTTATCGCTTCAATAGTAACAGCTACATGGACCTGTATTGCGGAAACTCCACGTAAGCCTAATAGAAACAGATTAGTTACATTATTTAGCAATATTTAAGGATACTGTTTTTGTATTTCTGCATTCCCCATACCTCCAGCTGCTGAAGCAGAGCTTTGCCTTTCTTGTTGATTTCATTGATAAGCGTGAAGACGGCGATCTTAATCTCATGCTCAACCTTCTTGTGCGTCTCAGCCGCCTCTTTTAATCTGTAACGAGAAGAAAGAGAAAAAATATCATTAAATGAACAAATTAATACGCTTCTAAGAAACTAACAATTGTCCAAATCTTATTTAATATGGAGTACTATATAATCTTAAATAGTAGGGAGTGTCTAATTGTAGTAATTGTCAGCTTGTGAAGCATTTGAATAACGAATGAATAGGTTGAACTGACATGTAACTACAGTAACACCTGTGATTTACACACATTTAACCTTACCTATTTTGCACCTGAGCTGCAGAAAACTGTACGAAATTCCTCTTCTCGTGCAGTTTTGCCATGAACGTCTCAATAATTCCTTTCTGATTCTCAAAGGCCTCCTCCAGGAACTGGTACCTGCCACAGAGGACAAGAAAATCAGTGGGCTTTATAGAGTTTCACACCACAGCGCCGTGGAATTCTCGCTTCTAATTAGTCAGAAGGTGTTGATTAATTATTTTTTTAACAGCAGCTCTGACAGCTTTAAGTCAAAACACGTGTTTATTATAATGGGCTCGTTATAATACGTCATTCGATAGTAGTGGCAAGTTCACATGGATTTGGATGGTGGATAATCCTTGTGATTGAAGACTAAGACTAAATAAACTAAAACGTTGCTACTTAAAGCAAAACATACTTTTGTTGAGATGGCAAGATTCTCTATAAAGAGACGTTTAACATTCGTGGAAGGAGTCTCCAGTGTCGGAGAATTGTAACCATCAAGTCTCAAGAGGAGGGGGAGGGGGGAGAGGGGGGGTTTCAGGACAGGAGACTTTTCGTTTGATCTGTAATATTTCATGATGTTAAATGTAACTGTAAATGGATATCAAGATAAAAAGTATAAGAAGCCATTCTTTAACTTATGGAAGAAAAAAAAAATTATATAATAAATATGTTGCCTGTGGTATAAGAGGCATCTCATCGCTAATTATTTTTCAGGAACACCATGCTCTATTCGTTACCTACTACAGGTGTTTCACATGTCAGTATACAAAATGAAAGTCACTCCATAATGAGTAATTATTCTGAAGGCCTCAACAACAACAACAACAACAATAACAATAATGAGCAACATGACAGCAAACAGGTTCCAGAGAACCGGCTGGGATGGATATTAACAGAGAAAATCAAGTAAATAAGTAGCAGATTACCGTCTGTTAATCACATCCCCAAAAGAAATCACACCTTAACCTCTACAATTATTCACTTTCGAACTTTATTATTCAGTAACTACAGAGAAGCTACTGGGAAAGGAGAATAGTTAGAAGAGTTAGGAATACGAGTCTAGACCCACTGATGGATCCTGAGAGTTTAACCCTTTTATTTGATTAACAAAATCTGACAATACATCCATTGATAGGCAATTTTAACAAACAAAATATCAAAATATAACATTATGTAGTCATGTGGTTATCGCCAATAAAATATTTTGACAGCTTTACAATATTATTGAAGGATATAGGCATTTATGTTAATTACAAGGTGATGAAAAACAGCATAGTACCATCTTTGATGGAAGAATTAATATAATGTAATTTGTTACCAGACTTGACCTACTGATTGAGACAGGATTAAGTATCAGTGTCATTTGTCTGACAGTCAGAAGCTACAGGTATGACAGTGAAGAGAAAGGGCCATGTCTATGACCAGGTTTAGTTATTAAATTACCATGTGGGTGAGTAAAACAGGACTGACAGAGCTGTGTGTGGAGGAAGCTTACACAGCTAAAACAGTGCTAGTGTAACATCCTTACAAGATATTCTCAGTCTCAGGTTTATATTCTCCCTGGTTAAGCACGCCTGAATTCATGAAAGCCTTGGAAATAATCTTGGAGGACTGGGAATGTCCTTGAAAACCCAGCAGCTCAACTCTGGGGGAAGGTAATATTAACAGTAATGATGTGCATGGATGTCTGACCTGTGCTCTTTGTGCTCCAGCAGCTGGCAGTCTCTGCATGTCAGCTTGTCGCAGGTCTCACAGAAGAGCTTGAGTGCTTCCTGTTTGTGGATTGGACAGAAGACCGTCCTCTGTCCCGAAGTACTTACGGACTCTGCAACACCAAAAAAAAACACACAACTCTGTCAAGGCCAAGTCAACAGAGTTAAACACGATCAAATCATGCTAATGAACACAGAGCCTGCCATTTTTGCTTTTATTTTCTGAGGCTTTCCAAAATGTTGATGATTTAGCAACAAAGTCATGCTTTATTTCAAAACTACTAAAAAAATAAATAATATATATATATATATATATATATATATATATATATATATATATTATATTTTATATATATATATATATATATATATATATATATATATATATATATATATATATATATAAATAAAAAATCTCATGGTCAAAAGGGTATAAAGGATAGCCTTTCGTATTATATATATTTAAATAGAAACACTATATTGCCAAAACCATGTGGACACTTGACAAGCACACCTATATGTGCTTGTTGAATATCCCATTATAGATTTGGTCACCCTTTCCACTAGATTCTGGAGCGTGGATGAGTTTATTTGTGCCCATTCATCAACAAGAGCATTAGTGAGGTCAGGCACTGATTTCGGACGAGGGGACCTGGGATGCAGTCTGCGTTTGACGTCAGGGCTCCGTATAGGCCACTCGAGTTCTTCCACTCCAACCTTGGCAAACCATTTCTTCATGGAGCTCGCTTTGTGCACAGGGGCATTGTCATGCTGGAACAGGCTTAGGCCTCTTATGGCACTTTTCCACCTGACCGTGTATGTGTACAGTACAGGGTCTCGATAATACACTACTCCTGCATGAAGGCAAGTAGATGATGGCACCCACGTTTTTGCAGCAGAGGAGAAGCAAGCTAAGAAATGTAAAGCGAGTCGAGTCGTACCGTGCAGTGAAAAAGTGGCTTTAGTTCCAGTAAAAGGTGAATTCTTAATGCTACAGCATACAAAGTCCTACTAGACAGATGATTGTTTCCAATCAATTTTGTGGCAACAAATTAGGAAAGAACCACATAAGCCGCATTTCCACCAAAATTACCCGAAACAATGAACCCGAGGAACTTTTTTCAAGGGACCATTTGGTTCCTCCAGACCTTTCTTGTCCGTGTTTCCATCGCTGTCTGAAGTACCGTGAAGATTAGGCAAATTAGTCCGGTGACTGCACGCGACAAGCCCTTGGCGAGGATATGAAGCCTCAAAAGTATGCTACAATCAAACGGATTACTGACACAAAGTAAGCTCATTTTAATGATGTAAAATGTTTGCTCGGCTCATAAGAACACATAGCAGGCTCTGATTGGAACACAAACCTGGAACCAAACTGGTGGTCTAGTGGTTAGGATTCTGTGATGTATTGCTTTGCTAAAGAGGTAATTGAGAAAATGCTGGAAAAAGTACCACCTCCTGAGTAGGGACTTTCTGAGGGGAAATATTTTACCCAGAACTTAATTTAGACCCTGGTCCCTGTGGTGGAAACACACAGAGTACCTCCAAAAGTCCCTAGTTCCAGGGGAAAGTTCCTGCTGTGGAAACGCAGCTATAAGGGTGTGATGGTCAGGTTTCTACATACTTTTGGCCATATAATGTATTTATGGTAATATCTGCTCCAGTTATTAATCATTTAATTTTGTTAAAAACACAGTAGAGCCACCTCAGAATGTCCTCCAGACACTATAAGTGGGCTTTTCTGAGTACACTGTGCCTCATCTCAACTCTGCAGGCTTCTATCCTTTTACTAATAACCCCAGAAAACAGATTAACCCAATCTGGGAGGGCTCACGTAATTGAAAGTGAGATATGAAATCACACAGATCAACGTGTCTGGGAGGCTGCTGGTAAGAAAAGGGTGTGTGACAGTGCTGTTTCTCACCGAAGCCAAACACTTCCACATCTTTCACATGGATTAAGGTGAGAAAACTCTCCGTGACTGAAATATTGCCAGTAGGGGGTTGAGGCAGTGGTTAAGCGAGGCGTTTCATTAATAACGGTGCAGCTACTTAATAATTCTAAATCATATGCGCGTTGTTTGAGTGTTAATCAGTTCCTGAGTTATAAAACCGAGACTATAAAGTGCAAAAATTCCTGCAAATTGGAATGTTATTATTTTAGCGTTCACTGGCTTATATTATTATTAATAAATTATGCATTGCACTAGCTAATTAGTGTTGTCTCAGCTGTACTGAGCTAGAGAGAATATAATGCTGTGCAGCATTAATGACCTAAATCCAGATAATGCCTTAATCTCAGTCTAATCTAGGCTGTGATAGTGTCTTTGCACGCACGCACACATCATGTCTAAAATCCTTCCCTTGCTCCGTTTCCCCCTCTCAGTCACTCCTGAGTGGCCATATGGTTTAACGGCTCCTCTCCAGATCTGTTCGAGTTGCGTGTGCGGTAATGAAAACAGTGCGGCCCAAAGACCGACTCATTGGAAACTCTGCCTGTTGCCATAGCAACTGCATTACGATTTCCCTCCCGGTTGGACAAGGCCAAAACTAGCAAATGATTAAACTCTGAGCGTCTCGACTACTTATTAGTTCATATTTTTACTGTGAGAACTGTGCAGACGAAGGGGGAAAGGAAAAAAAAAAAAAAAAAACACCACCAGCTTGAACACTTGCAATGTTAATGAAACCTAGGCCCACCATGCACTCTCTCTCTTATTCAGGAACTAACACTGAACACAAATCAACAATTTATTTACAACTCCATTATGGCATTTATTTCTAAATCACTTTATCGTTTCAGCTTAGACATGGATAAAATGTGGGCCCAATCGTAAAACAATGCATAAGGGACCATGGATCGATCTCTCTTTTTCCACCGTGGACAAGCAAATTACGTATCTGGCCTCTCAGTGTTTCAGTTACATGGCAGCAGCAGGTTTAGTAGGTTGTTGATATAACTGACACCATCCTTCTTTCCCCCTTCACTCATTCAACGACCTGAGTGTACTCCCCCTATTGACTTTCCCAGAGAAAACTTTTCATTTGAAGAGAGAGAGAGAGAGTGAGGGGGATGGGAGGGGGAGAGAGAGTGAGGGGGATGGGAGGGGGAGAGAGGGTGAGGGGGATGGGAGGGGGATGGGAGGGGGAGAGAGAGTGAGGGGGATGGGAGGGGGAGAGACAGAAGGCAGGATGGGAGGGAGAGAGACAGAAGAGGGGATGGGAGGGGAGAGAGAGGGGGATGGGAGGGGGAGAGACAGAAGGCAGGATGGGAGGGGGAGAGACAGAAGAGGGGATGGGAGGGGGAGAGACAAGAGGGGATGGGAGGGGAAAGAGGGGGGATGGGATGGGGGAGAGGTTAGGGGGATGGGAGGGGGAGAGGGGTGGTGGATGGGAGGGGGAGAGAGGGGGGATGGGATGGGGAGAGGGTGGGGGATGGGAGGGGGAGAGAGGGTGGGGCAGAGAGAGGGGGATGGGAGGGGGAGAGAGAAGGCAGGATTGGAGGGCGAGAGAGAGAGAGGGGGAGAGACAGAGGAGCGGAGGGGATGGGTGGGAGGGGGAGAGAGGGAGAGAGGGAGAGAGGGGAGAGAGAGAGGGGGGGAGAGAGAAGGGAGGATGGGAGGGGGAGAGAAAGAAGGGGGGATGGGAGGGGGGAGAGAAAGAAGGGGAGAGAGAGCGACAGACACACGTGTGTATTATGTATGACCTACGTTTGTGTTTTACGTTCTGTTTGAGTTCGGTTTATGATTAAACTTTATGTTTGAGATCAGTTGGTTCCCACACCCTCCTTGCCCATCTTTATAGTTTGTTACAGCCGGTAGCACGTGCGGTTTTACCCACCGAATTCCGCCACCCGATGCACTACACACGTGTACCAAGGACGTGGCGTGGCTGTTACTAGGAACTATTCTTTTTCTAGGTTTATTAATTAGAATTCCCAGAATTAGGAATACACTGAGGGAAACAGTGACTAAGCTGAGGAGAATACAGTGCTGTTCAGCACTGTTATATAACCCTAACTTGAACACAACACGCAGTAACCTCACATTTATACACTTCATCGAGTGAAAACAAAGGCTCTAGTCAGATTCTAGTAATAATCTTTACATGTGTCAAGAGAATACCATAGCGCATAGCTAAAATGTCAGCCAAAGACATTTGGGCAAGGGTACGAACATGTTTCATCACCAGAGACCATATCAGGAGATGATAAAGATTTTAGTTAGATAAAGTCACCCTCTCGTTGTTTTAGCCTCGTTAAGTTGACTTCCGGGGAACAGAACATAGGACTGGACAGCACACCGGAGCTTTCACTTTCATGACTTGTCCATACCCCTAGCAACCTACCAAGGTCTCCTCAAGTTCCTCAACTACTCATCAGCCCAAGCAACAAAATGTAAAAAACATAAATGCATCGTATTTATTAAATCAGCGTGCTGCTTTCAGGCAGTATTAGCAAACTTGTACCTTGAGAGACCTCCTCTTTTTTACGTATCGTATGATCCTTGGTGAATTTCACTCTCTGGTGTGCTTCGATACATGTCTTGCATAGCCATTCGCCACACTCCACACAGAAACCAATGGCGCTGGCGTTGTCTTCACAGCTGGTGCATACCTGCAGTGTTACAGCCATACAAAACAAACAAAAGATACACTTCTAAGGAACATGTACACTACAGCTGCATGTTCACATGTAAAAAAAATAAAAAATAAAAATAACCGCTTAGTGATGCATATCTAAGGTGTGGATTTTCTCACCTGTGTTGATTTTTCTGTCGCAGTGTTAGAAGCCTCTGTCGTGTCCTTCACAAAGTAATTGTCCACCAAGTCGATCTGTTTGTAATCCTGGTAGCACACCGTACACCTCATGACATTCACTAGCATCAGGATAGAGAACAAAACAAAAAAACAAGGAGAAACTGAGAGATGCAAAGCATCACAGGATCACATGTACAACAACGTAAACCCAGGCTGAGTTCACAGACCCACTCATGAACCCTCCCCCCCCACCCCCACCCCCATATGAACGTACACCATGTAGCAGTGACTTCACTTATTAAATTTGGCGTCTATGCTTGCCATGTTTCAGCCAGATGGAACTTTTTAATAAGAAGCGTTTAAAGACTTGTTCAGACATTTCTCAAACCTCATCTTGGAATCGGTCATGGGTAATATATCGGAAGGTGAGAACGCTCCCCTCCCCATTATTATATTTCAACCCTGGAGTAATATTTGCCTAACCATATTAATATTAACCGAGGATTTCGAAAATCTCTCTCCACACATACGGAGCCATAAACGGAAAGCCAAGGATAAGCCTCCGGGGGAAAATAAAAAAAAAAAAAAAGATAAAAAGATACCAAGAGACGTTAACACCGGAATATTAGCTTAACCTAACTTAGAAATCCTGTATTATGAAACCAATACTTCACTGTGCACACCCACATATGCAAAACAGGGAGTAAAGTCTAGAGGATAATAACAATCAAGCAAACAAATCAGGGAAATTTTCATATTAATACTTTAAACAAATTTAGTTATGGAAATGAACTGAGCCTGAAGCACAAAAGGTGCAAATTACTTTTACATTACTGTGGTGTTTATTTTCGGGGGGGGGGGGGGGGTTGTTTGTGTTTTGTTGTTCTGTTATAATTATCGCAAGATTTAAGAGACATCTGCAACGATTTGCCTTTAACAAAAGGTTTTTCATTCCGAGTGTGCTCCAAACGAGTGCACGGGCATTACATTAATCTATCCATAAAACTAATTGAATTTCACTCTAATCCAGTTTTTAAATCAGATAATGAGTGCGATATGGCCTTTTCCCTTCCCCCTCATCCCCATTCATCACTCCCCCCCTCTTAATAGCCTCTTTGACATGCCATCAATTCACTTCCCCCATCTAGCCGGCTGCAGCCAGAACCGGAACGAACTGGTTTGAGCCTGTTTGAGCCGGCGCTCACTGCAATCAGCCAGTTCCCTCTAATCCCTGGCCGAGGGAAAAAACCCCACGCTGATTGGCTGCTGAGTGCAGCTGAAGTGAACACAGCCAGTGTAGATAAGTGATGGACTGTGTACACTGCACAGGATTTATTCAGAGCCTTCATTAACACCACTCATACATGTGCCATGAAAAAGAAAAAGAAAAAAAAAACACCTCACACAGAGGAGCGCTCAGAGGGCAAATAATCACCACATCCAGAGTGACTATTAGAGATTAAGGTTTGGACAAATAACAAGTCCTGCTCCAGAAGAGCCAAAACATTCCCAACTCCTGTGGGACTGTAAAACGAAGGCCTTTGACTGGAGCTCGATTTACAACATGAGCATTTAAAAAGTGCCGTTTCTTCTTGATGTGAAGTACTGATCAGAGTCATTTTCGACTCGAGTGGCAGAAATGCACAGAAAAATAAATTCACCAAATGTCCAAATAGCCATTTCTTCTCGCCATGTACATTTGCAAATGCCAAACACTGACCAATTAAAACTCCTGATGTCGGAGACACACAGAGATCAAAAATTAGATGTTAAAAAAAAATGAAGGGGGGGGGGGGAACAAAGCCAGAGAGATGGGTTAGAAAAAGGGCCACGTCTTACAAAACCTAAAGGAAACGGTACATTTTAAAAATGCAAATACTGACAAAATACAGACAAGCTCCTAGTTCAGAGTTTAGAAAAACAAAAACCTCGACGTCAAAGACCGATTTAAAAAAGCGACAGGCATCCGTTCTAAATCGGCGAAAGGAAAAGCACATTTTTAAAACGGGAATACTGACAAAACACTGACAAGCTCCTGTTTCAGAGCAGAGACACACAATCAGAATGAGGACTGTAACACAACAGCCTTATTATTATACAGACAGAGGCTTTAAAACATCAACCAACGCCGGCTTAAAGAGGCTTTAAAACATCAACATCTGTGCGTGTTCTTACTAACCGCAAAAGGGTTTTACACGAAACTCTTTAAATTACTGACGTGACAAAATCAACACACGGACGACTGTATCTTGAGAAATAAACACAAATAGTAAAATTAGGAGTATATGTTTTAATAACATCCAAAGCACAATTTCTTCTTTTTAACACACAAATACGGACAAAATCGTGTTATTGAAAAACTTGAGAGTTAAGACACGCAAATGGAGGTGAATATCTGCAAAAAAAAATGAAGGCCTCCATCTAGAAACATCATTTTAAAATGTCAAAAACATCTACAGAACACTATACACTTCCAACCGATCGTATAACTTTAAGAGGGAAACGTTTGTTAACGCCCAGTCTTTCAAGTGACATTCAAGAGGCCCCGGCGTCTCACATTTCAGTTCTCTACAAAAAATGAAATTGAGCACACGGTCATAGAAAAGCAGAAAAGAAGGGTTTTGTATGATGGAAACCGTTTTAAAATCGAGAACCAACATTCACAGCACAGCTGGCACATTATCATTTTAACAGACAAGAGTTCAATGGGGGGGAACTTCTCTGGTTCCAAGCAAAGTCAAGTTCAAAACTCCCACATGGACCATGTCTCAATTTTCGTTTGTAAAGCCAAAAAACAAAACAAAAAAAAACCCTACACGTCCCTTCAAAAATCAGTGTGTACTTCATCCAAGCTTCATTTCTTCCTTGCCAACCGTGACCGTGAGCTGCAGCCTAGCTTTGACCCAATATCACACTGCTGTCACTTCTCTATGGTGCAGTCTCGCATGATTCAACAAAAAGCGAAAATGTAAACATGTCATGAACCGAGGTGACCGGCGTTAAACGTATAAACAATCGCTCCAGGATTTTGCGATCGCAGGAATAACAGCAGATTTTCCACAGTTTTGGGCCAAGACACATCATGTCACATCATCACAACTCGCGTCAAGCATGAGTACAACTTAAAAGGTCTCGTTTACCAATAAACATCACTGAGAAAAACCGTGCGGAACAATTCCGTGCCATTGCGATTTCAAAAGCCGTTTTCTGCCAAAAAAAAATTTGCATCACAAATCAAGCATTTTTTAGCACAACAACCACAAAAGTACAAAATACAAACAGAACCCTAAACGAACCACAATATGTGGATGTGCGACAGATTAACTTAAAAAAAAAAAAAAATTTAATGCAAAGATTCTAACAAAATCATAACAATATAAAATTCCACACTTATTACTTAGAATTAAAAAAAAAAAAAAGCACTATAAACAACCATGTGTACTTTAAAGAACAGCAGCAGAATAAAGGAAGAGTTCGTCATTAAGCACGTGTTAATCTGAACTTTTATACGTAACCTGGTGGAAGGATGTAAGGAAACAAGACGACGTGTGCTGTTACAGGAAAATAATCAAAGACGGGGTGGTGAGACGCGACCCGAAACAAAGCAGAGTTACTCTTACTACAACAATGTTGATTATTTTTCTGGAACACTGCTTCCTGAACTGTTTTATTCCAGCAATTTGCCAACTATTACATAGAGCAACAGGGCTTACTTTTTAAATGCTTACAGTGACATTTAATGGTGCGACACGTCCACAAAACAAGCTAGCCCTTTTGTCACTTACGTTATAGTAGCAATAAACAGTCGGTCCTTCACCAGCCTCTTTTTTTTTCCCTTTCTCTGGAAGATAATTAAAAAAAAAATTTCTGAAGTTCTGAAGCCTTTCCCGTTGAGGAAAACTAACTGACCGTTGCAAAGCGCTGGCGCTGATGACTCCTTCCATAAACGATACATAAATATCATCTCAAAGAAATCTTCTATTACACCTCTCATCATTTCTTACTGGCTTTAGATCATGTGAAGTCCACCATACTAGTCCTTGTTACTATAGAAACGATAACGTATTACAACAAGCGCATTAATACAATCCTGCAATCTGCCTTGCAGCTATAACTACTCATCAGAGCTGCTGTTATAGAAAATGAATCAACACCTTCTGACCAATCAAATTCGAGGATTCAGCAGTGCAGTGGTATAAAACAAATGAATCCAACCAACAAGTTCGATAACTATGACTTGCCTATCCAGCATAAAAGATTTTTTTTTTTGAAGATGGACTCTCTTATCCTTGTAATTAATAAAATTAAAGCGCACACACACACACACACACACACCACTAATCACTAGAACCTAATATGAGGGGAAGTCATAATGATGAAGTGATGCAGTTCCTTCCCTTTTTCATTCATCCTTGCTGATATTATTTGATTGAATTACATCATGTCGAGCTGGTACAATGGACAGGTGAGATTAAATGACATAACAGGAAGTGGTTACGGCACAATGCAGATATTTTATGAATAAGAACACATGTACTATCCCTCACACATGATGCTAAAAGTAAAACTGACCTTTTCACCCCAAGGGAATTTTAAAATGATTTTCATATATTTCTTTCTGCGTATAAGCTTCGGAAAGCAGATTCGGTCCGAACACGACTAGGGGCCTCCACAGGTCACCGTGTAACTCCAGTACAGCCACAATGTGAGGAGCTCTCACTTTCCAAGGGTCATGCTTTTCCACCTTATGGTGTGACTACATAAAGCACTGAACTCACTCGAGAATATCGTGTAGTGTAGTGCAGTGGTTCTCAAACTTTTTAAGCGTGAGGCTCCCCTTGTGTATGGTGCATCCTTGTGTGTGGCCCACTAGAGTCGTCAAATTTTCGCAATTTCATTTTTTCCCCATGCTAGGCTCTTCTGTATTAACTTTCTCAGAAAGACACTCTATATCCTCTATCTAAAATCTTATCCATTTTAACTAGTCTTAGGGTTTATCCACCTGTGGCGAACAGTACACTAGGATATCAACAGATGTTTCCGTTTGGTGTGTGTCTTAGTGTGTTGTGTATAATTGATTCTATGTGGCCAACCATTTGAGAACCACTGGTGTAGTGTATAACGCAGAGCTTTAAAAAAAACAAAAAAAAAACAAAAAGGGAATCTGAAAAACTAAAGCTTGTAACTAAAGCCCCACCCCCAAATTAGAGGAGACCAGGTATAATGATCATCTATTCTATATCAAATAAATCTATAACCTAATCTATAGTCTGTTTATGATAGATTTTTTATTTTTGTGTTTGTCTATATATAACCTAATCTATAATCCGTTTTTGATAGATTTTTTTTTATTTTGCATTTACGCACTTTTTAAATTACTTTTCATAAATTATGATTTTTTTAAATAACTTATGACTTTTATAAAACTATATATACACTGGGGCAGTGGTGGCTTGGTGGTTAAGGCTCTGGGTTATTGATCGGGGGTTCAAGCCCCAGCACTGCCAAGCTGCGACTGTTAGGCCTTTGAGCAAGGTTCTTAACCCTCTCTGCTCCAGGGGTGCTGTATCATGGCTGACCCTGTGCTCTAACCACAGCTTCCTGACATGGACATTCCGCATGCTGGGGTATGCGAGGAAAAGAATTTCACTGTGCATATGTATAAGTGAACAATAAAGACTCATTATATAACGGACAGATATAGAACTTGAATGATATAAAATGTTTCTGAACACTATAACTACTTTAAACAAGAGAACTAGGCTGTAATAACACGCACTATTTTACATGTAAAATATGTTGCCTTACATTTGTCTTGCGTTCAAAAACATTCGCATGCGAATGGCGTAAATCGGGACGAAGGGCGCGTCTCGTTATCCATGACATTGTTAGATCTCCGGCTCTCTGCTCCTCACTGAACAGAGCAGACGCAGAGAGAGGTGTGAGCGCAGAGGGAAAGCAAGACCTCGCACTTGCAGGACAGTACTGGCGACATTTGGCAAGTCGCTAGGTGCTTTTTTTCGCAACAAAAAGAAAGTTGCTAAAGGGGTCTAAGTTGGCAACACTGGTCTGCACTGACAGTTAGATAAAAGGCAGCTAAGCTCCGCCTCTCCCCAGCAAAAAGAAAATACAGAGAGAGAGGGAACGCGGGGTTTTTCATTTATACACATTCTATTTGAAAAACAATAAAATAGACAGAGTACCCAAATGATGCCCTGTCTGCGTTTTTTTCTTCCTGAAAACAATTTGTGCCCCTCCCTCTTCGGACCTCTCCCCCCGGCTCGAGAACCACCGGTCTAACGCATGTATAATTTGGAGATCATTTGGAGTTTGATGCTCAGGAATGATACCTAAATCACAGGCACACACACTTTCTCACGTGGAATACTAAAGAAGATTTCAAGTGATCAAGCTAATGAGGATTTAAGTTAAGCTTTTTGGTAAACATATTAAAATAACTAACTTTCATTCATTTGTTTGTTCCTCTACATTAAGCTCTTTATCCTGGTCAGAGTGACGGTGGATCCAAGGCCTATCCCGGGAACACCGCGTCTGACGTGAGAACAGACCTCAACACGTGCACCACACACACACACGAGGGTAAATTTAGAGTAGCCAGCAGGTTTCCTGCAGGAAACAGGAGAACCGGTAGGAAACCCACACAAACACGAGGAGGACATGACGGCAACCCGAGCTCACGATTGAGCTGTGGACCCTGGATGTATAGAATTGCACATTTTAATGTATATCAGAGGTACATTAAAATCATTTTAAAACATGCAAACTTTTCATTTTTGCATTAAAATTTTCCAACGGTAGCTTTATAAACTGTCGTCGATACGCACCGTGCCGCGTCACCACCTTCTCTACGCACTTTATGTTTATTCTTTAGTAGGACACTGCCGAGCAACATTCAGTTGCCAGTGCACGTGAATCACAAAGCAAATTCATGACACGAACTTCAGAAGCGTGAGCAAATACAAACCGTAATATCTTTCTTTTTTTTCCTCCCCCCAAAACACCCCGTCAGTTGTCCCGCACGTCCGTGTCAATCCCGAGTGATCTGAAAACTGCATTTTCTTCCGTTTCAAAACACTCGCCATCTACGCTGGAGATTTCATAACTTTTTCCAAAAATTGCTCGTCCGCACTGAAACGTCAGAAAACGCTTACGTCGCTACACTTACATTACATGCGAATAAACGTCCGAAGCTCTGGCCCACGTCATTTCCGTCGAGCGTCCATTTACTTTCAGTCTCCGCACTTGTCCTCGTGTTCCGGTGCCGAATAGCAATTGCAAAAATAAATAAATAAATAAATAAATAAATGAACATTCCGTCCAACTTGAAAAAATGCAATGTGAAGGTTGTACAAAGCTATCAAACTGGATAGCAGGCACAACAACTGCAAGTACAACATCGTCGACCATCTTGTTTGTTTCAAGTTGAATGGATCACGTGACTGCGTCACATGACTAAAAACACACCATCGTCGTTAAATATCTCCATTTTCTCGGTCCTCACTACAACATGAAAACTTCGTTTTCAAATTTATCCACTTGGGAGAACGTTTTCAAAAACCTCAGTTTTCGCTGGACAAAAACACCGTCTCAGTGTGAACACAAGGCCAAAACATAGAGGAAAAAGATGTGCTTTTAAATTCATCCAGATTAATGTGGATGCTTACACATTACACATGCTTACATCAGATTTTAGCCTCTTTATCTAGAATTGTTTTTTTTTTTATTTTATTTTAAAAACACAACCATTAACTAGTTAGCTTCTGAAACGCTCCAGTTCTTTATGTCCACTGCATCTTTGTGTGAACTTCATGTACCGAAAATGTAAGTTTCCTACCACAGGAAACTTTTCAGGACGGAAGTCTTTGCAATTTCTCTAACGTGACAAGCTGATTTTTGGTGACTTTTTATAGCCGTTAAATTGTAAATGATAGCAGGAACTAACTTGTCTCAGACATTCCACAACTATTAACAGATAAACAGTATAACATGTCTTCTGTTTTAAAAAAAAAAGATGTATTAAAGTAAGTCATGGCAAACTAGTGACTTCTAGTTCATTATTTTCCTAACATCACAATCCATAATTTTTATATATAAAAATTTTATATTTATAATCGACTTCTACGTCCCTGACGCCATACAACAGAGCCTGAGATCTGCATATCCCTCACCATTTACTCACCCAATCCATAATGCACGAGAATAAACCTTTTACAGGACAGCTCGATGATGAAATTTTCAGATTCCATGCGTTTAGCTGTGCTGGATTAGCTTTTCCGGCTGCATAGGATGGAAAATATTGTCAACGTGGAAAACTCTGGGTGTCTGCGATTCATCGCCTAAACGGAATTTTCGTTTCAGGTTCAATCAAAGATGTCAGTGCTTTGCTAGATCTAACGGTCATCAACTGTTAATATACTCAGTTTCAAGCTGGGTCAGGGTCACGGTGGTTAAAGAGCCTTTCAAACTGAGCATGATTAAGCAACGCGAAGACGCTCTTGAATCGAAACAATAGATCCCAATGGAGCTGTTCGTACCGGGCACGATCATTTGCACCGCGACAAAGCGAGACCCCCCCCCCCCCAAGCTGGCATTTCGATTTTTTCCCCAATGCTCCACGATGAAACGGGTCGTCCAATTAGATTTGAGCTTTAGATCACGTGCCGGAGCTGCTGCTGTTGCACAAAAGGGCGAGATTGGTGGCGCTATAGTGCAGAAAGCTGTTTTGAAAACCAGTGTAAACACTGAAGGAACGTATTCTGGAAGAGAGAAGAGAATGGATGTTGAGTTCTTGTTATCGTTGGTGTCTGAGAACAGAGAACTTTTTGATAAAAGTCACAGCGAAACCCATTTTCTTTCTTTTTCTATGCTTCTTAACAGTTTGTGTACCTTGTGGTGCTACGTGCCAACATTTAAGTGATTCTTCTCAGTGGTCAAAGACGATAGGCCGATCAGCTGAATAGTGGGTTGCGCCACCTAGTGTGCAGCGTAAAATGCATTCGCGTCACGCTCAATGTGAAAGGACCTTAAAAGACAACCCTGGGAATGCTTCGCTCAAGGCGGGAGAATCCACCTTGGATGGCACCACACACACACACACACACACACACACACCCCCCATGGGCAGTTGACCTACCTGCATGTTTTCGAACAGTGGGAGGAAACTAGAGAACCCAGATGAAGTCCCTGCAAACACAGGGACAAAGTGCAAAACTCCATCACAGACAGTAAGCTGAGGCCTGGCGCCGTGAGGTGCCAACGCTACCCGCTGCATCACCGTGCTGCCCATCAACTGATAGCTGTTCATATTAATTAACAGCTCCTGAGTCACATGCTTCAGTTTGTAATAACAGACACATTGTGCTCGTGTCCTCCTCGTCTCTCTGCTGCTGAAGATAGTAGCATACAGCAGACAAGATTTACAATAGCGGGCGAATCTTTGTGCAAAACACGTCCCATTCAGTGCCACAAGGACCAAAAACAATACTGTGGACTAAGTGGGAATAATCAGGCATCAGGTAAATCCTGAAGAAGAAAAAAAAAACAAAAAAAAACAAAAAAACAAAACCATAAACAGCTTAAGAAACAGCTGTTCATCATTGCTTAAGGAACAGTGGAGCTGCTCAACTCGGTTCAGCAGATTAAAAACAACATACAGTACAAGTTATTTATTACAAACAGGAACACGTGTGCACCCACGAAATGCCAATAAGACCAGGACTACCTTCGGAAATGCCAACAAAATGATCCTGAATGTTCATGCAAAAACATGCCTCATTTTAAAACGACATCCTGGTTATTTCAGGATAGCAAAACATCACCGTCAGGAATAGATTATATAACTGTCTAACTACAGACCATACTAATCAAACAAAATGATGTGTACACTCCGTAGACAAAGTAAACGAAGACCTGATTCAAGCAGTCTCACTTTCTCTCTCTCACGTCCAATCAATAAAAGTAATAATAAAACACTTGGGCAAGAAGTTATAGGAAACTAATCAACGATGAGGTGACTGACGCAGCCCAGTGCGAAGCAGAGTTACTGTTACACCCCGATGTTGATTATTTTCCTATAACAGCATGTCTTGAAGGGTTTTATTTCTCTTATAACACGATACGACAACAAAAGACGGCTTATGTAAATGATAAACAAACCTCGTACGGAAACCTTCACCGTATCAATTATTAGACCCTGAGAATTAGCCGTTACTATGGAAACGAAAAGAGGACAAGGGCATATGGTGTGAGCTGCTGTTATAGAAAATCAATCAACATCTTCTGACCAATCAGATGAGAATTTGAGAAAAGCACTGGTGTAATAACGCCTGAAATCAAACGAGTTTGTGGATCTCCTGGATATCTAGATATTACAGAGATACTTAGGATAATAATTTGGGGGGGGGACCGTGTAGTTGTTGACTGGCAGGCCATGATTGCTAGCTGACATGTTTTTCTATATAAAGTGGCTGATCTCTGTCGTTATTTATGACCAATACCTCGTCCAAGAAGTTCTAGTAAGATGTTTAGAGTTGTATATGTTTTATAAAGCTCGTCATGTGTGATGATTATTGGCTTACTGAGAGTGATCAGGTCAACAAATTTGTTTACTGATCTCCGGGATCCTTCTGCTTTGTTTTATTTTATTTTATATTCCCCCCCTGTACTCACCGATATGCGTGTCCTGACCGTGGGGACCGGCGACTCCTACGCTGATCTGTCTCTCGGGTTGAGGGATACACTTTAGGCAGAAAGAGTGCAGACATGGCAGGAGTTTGGGCTCGCACTCGCGGCTCTGGAGGCTCTGTTTACACACGGCGCACGTATCCAGGAGGTTTAGCGGCACCGCGGACGGAGCCGAAGCAGCGACAGCGGCCGTTTCTGTACCGGGAGCGGGGGAAGAAGTGCCCGCCACTGCTGCGGCAGCGGCGGCGGCGACGACGACGGGAGTGGCGGTAGCCGTGGCGTCTACCGCGGGCAGCGAGGGCTCTGTGCTTTCTGTATTCGAGTTCGCGTCCGGGCTACGGTTAACGTTACTGCGGCTGGCGCTCGCTTCCCCTCCTCCTTCTACCTCTCCTCCTGCTGCTGCTGCTGCTGCTGCTACTCCTCCTCCTCCTCCTCCCCCTCCATCGGCGGCAGTGGCGGCGACGGGCTCGCTACTCTCGGCGCTGGGTGTCGGCGTCTCCGGAGCGGTTTCCCGAGACTGTCCATCGTCTCCATCCTTCAAGACAGCGTCTGTGTCGTTAGCCTTATCTGAATGTTCACCAGCGGCGTCTCCGTTAAGCGTCGTCGGAGGTTCTACCTCCATGCTAGCTGGGCTCTCTGTATCCCCTTGGCCTTTGTTGTCCGCCATCTTTGCTCCTCTTTGAACCGCCTGACGTGACGTCCCCGTACGCTGAGAAAATTCGCGGAGTCTGACGTCATCACGCTGCAGTTGCAGTCCGCCGACGTACGAGTCGGTGATTCATCCGGAAACACAAACAAACAAACAAACAAAAACTTTCTTCCTTTTTTTGTTTGTTTAACAAAACTTTAAACCGAAGAGCATTCACACTAACTGTAAAGCAAAATATAGTTATAATCATGATATTTTAATAAAAAAATCAAACAATTTGAATTTCAGGATTTTATTTAAAGAAACAAATCTGAAAACTTGTGAATTTTAAAATATGACATTTTGTATATAATCAATTTCAACTCATTTAGGTTTTTAGCTTTTTTAGTTTCAGAATAACATCCAAGGAACACAAAACCAATCTCATGAAAATGAATCACATGTAAATTTCTCACATGTAAATGAATCATACGTAAATGAATCATACGTAAATGAATCACATGTAAATGAATCACATGTAAATGAACCATATGAAAATGAATAAATAAATTAAAGACAAGGAACACAAAACCACCCCTCCCCCAACACCATCCTGACTAGCATTAGCTAGTTGACTAAAGTTAGCGCTAGCTGTCATTTTCATTTGCTGAAATATTTTATCATAGGCTAACTGAAGCTACAAAACAAAAATCTTTATGTGGCATTCAGATAATGTGGGAAAATCTATGTGTGTATGTACCCTTTCAACTTAAGAACAAGAAAGAAAGCCTTTATTTGTCACATATACAATTACAGTACAGTGAAATACTTTGCTTATCCCAGCTCCTTGGGGTCAGCGCACAGGGTCAGCCATAATAAAGCACCACTAGAACAAATAGAGTTAAGGGCCTTGCTCAAGGACCTAGCAGTAGTACTTTGGCAGTGGGGCTTGACCCCCAACCAAATCAGTAACCTAGAGCCTTGACCACTGACCCACCACTTAAAACACTGAAAAACAGTAGATAGCATTGCTGCTACACAACTCCAGAATGCCTGATTTGGTCCTGATCTCAGGCTACTGTCGGTGTGGACTTTTGCATGTTCTCTCCATGTCCAGTCAAAAAGCTATACCAGTTGCTTCACTTCTCGGTTTGGTACGAGAAATCAGGGCTATCAGAAATTAGAGGCTCACATGAATGCTTTTCCATGGTTGCAAGCTAGTACAATTGCTCGTTTATTTCACGAATGCAGCATTAGTTGCTATATTAGCACAGCAACTAGTATTTTACAATATTGGTAATGTTCACATGCAGATAAATTCCTTTTGAATCTAAGAGCACAGCAAGGACTCATCCAGGAAGTCACAAAAGAGCCAAGGACAACAACAAAGGACTTACAGGCCTTTCTTGCATCAATTAAGGTCACTTCATGACTCCACTATTAGAAAAACACTGGACAAAAATGGCATACACGGAAGAGTGGTGAGGTGAAAACCACTGCTAACTCAGAAGAACAGGCTCATCTGAATTTTGCCAAAACACACCTTGATGATCCTAAAAAAACACAGAACTCACAAAACTCACAAAAAGAACATTATACCTACAGTCAAGCATGGTGGCGGAAGTGTGATGGTGTGGGGATGCTTTGCTGCTTCAGGGTCTGGCCAACTTGCAATAATTGAGGGAAACATGAATTCTGCTCTCTACCAAGAAATCCTAACTGAGAATGTCCGGTCTTCAGTCTGTAAATTGAAACTCAAGCACGACTGGATTATGCAGCAAGACAATGATCCAAAGCACAGGAGTAAATCCTAGTCCCAGAAGTAAGTGAAAGACTGATCTCCAGTTATCGGAAACATTTGTTTGCAGTTATTGCTGCTAAAGGTGGCACAACCAGATTTTAAGTTTAAGTGGGCAGTTATTTTTCACATTTTTTTTTTTGCTTTAATAAAAAAATGGTATTGAGTGTTTACTCAGGTTGACTTTGTTTGATGCTGTATTTCGTTTGAGGATCTAAAATTATTTAGTATGAGATATACACAAAAACAAAAGAAATCAGGATGGGGCAAATACATTTTCACAGCACTGTATATTAGTCAAAAAAATAGCAAAACTCACAATTTAACTAACATTTTGAAAACAGCACATCTTTCTCTATTATGGAATTGTAATGAAAGATTGACTCAATTATTCTTATTATTTACAATTTACTTCTTTTTTTTTTTTTCAAATTGTACTTTTGCAAACACAATAATGCTTAAAAGGCTTTATTTGAGTTAGCTAGCTAGCTAGCATTTCCTAAATTAGGAAAATAGTGAAAGCTCTAAATAAATCTGATACAGGGCTGTGGGTCTGTGACCAAAGCTTAGCCAGATAGATTTTAACTCATATCGTTCTTCCCACTGCTGCATTAGTAAATAAAACCTGACAGTATGGAAGTCTTTATAACGGATTTATGCTACGATTCTTCCTCTTCAAACAAGCTGGAAGGAACACGTTAAAGTACGAACAAAACAGACAGCAAATGTGGAAGTGGCTAGGGGAAGTGAGGAAAACCGAAATTTGTTTCAACTATAAAAAGAAGATTTGATTGTATTTATTTCCTGGTGGAAACACTGCAGTAATAATCCAATAGTATGAAGATGATGAAATCTGTTATTGTAGTCACTTTTTATCTAATCTTTACACTACAGAGTACAGTAAAGACAATGGTCACTCACACACGATTCATCCAGAGTAGTTCATCCTAAGAGTTAACTTTGGTCTCATCAAACCAGATAACTTCATACACATATCTTCAATTGCAAATAGGTGGATGCTAAACAACTATTTACAATGTATGGCAACTGGTTGCATCAGAACTACTTTAGGGGTTTGCTAAATTGCATATGACAATTTTTTTTCCAATATTACTAATCATAATAATCTTTGTTGTGGCACTTACAATGGAGTATCATATTCACTAATCATATTCACTTTATTTACAAGACAGTAAGTCTTGTAAATAAAATGTAAATGTAAAATGTAAGTCTTGATAGAGTTACAATGCTGTACTGTTAGACTGTGTACTGTATAACAATTCTGTTTCTTTAATTACTGCTTTTATGTCTTTGCATTTTTTTGTAACATTACCATTACTGCTTGATGAGTTACATGGCAGTGTTTTTTTGTTTGTTTGTTTTTTTACACATGATACTCCTGAGATACCAGTGATACTGACTCCTTCTGCTCTCTGGACCTGCCTGGTCCATCCTGATGCTGTACTTCTGGTTGGAGTTCTCATCATTTGGAAGTCACATGCTGCTGCTGAGGATGGCCCACATGGTGCAACGTAAAGATCATTGAGATTACTGAAGATGGTACCGCTTAAAAACCATAAAGATGGCTTTGGACCTCAATTCATATGAACAGTTATGCTGTGATGGCTGGGACTACAATTGCTATGATAGCTTTAGGACTGCAATTGCACTCAAGTCTCCATCAGTGAACAGTGGACAAGTTCAACAAAACAGACTTCATATATAAACTGTAATGAAATTTGACCATGTAGTATTCGCACATTTATAGAAGGGATTTATTTATTTATAATCGCACTCTCCGGTGTCACCCAGATGAGGACGGGTTCCCTTTTGAGTCTGGTTCCTCTCAAGGTTTCTTCCTCATAGCGTCTCAGGGAGTTTTTCCTCGCCACCGTCGCCTCTGGATTGCTCATTAGGGACAAATTTATCATTTTAAAATCTATATCCTGAATTGATATATTTCTGTAAAGCTGCTTTGGGGACAATGTCCGTAGTTAAAAGCGCTATACAAATAAATCTGAATTGAATTGAACTGACAGGTGAAGTGAATAACATTGATTACCTCGTTACAATGGCACCTCTCAAGGGGTGGGATATATTACCCAGCAAGTGAACAGTCAGTTCTTGAAGTTGATGTGTTGGAAGTGGATTAATGGGCAAGCATAAGGATCTGAGACACTTTGACAAGGGCAAAATTGTGATGGCTAGATGACTGGGTCAGAGCGTCTGCAAAACAGCAGGTCTTGTGGGGTTTCCCTGGTATGCAGTGGTCACTGCTAATGTCTTGGTGCCAGATACTACAGCACACCTTCAGATCTCTTGTGGAGTTCATGCCACGACAGGTCAGTGCTGTTTAGGCAGCACACGGGGGACCTACAGAATATTTGGCAGGTGGTTTTAATGTTATGGCTGTCATTGTATAATGATGTAAAAAATTATAAATTACATGTTAATTAATTACCCTTACAGAGAAATCACACATATTTCACCTGTGAATAATCACATATAACATTTCACATATTATCACATGATGGCACATGTCTATTTGTCATGACACATGAAAAGCAGATGTTCACTTATGCAATGCATATGATTTTTTCAAAGGGGAGGATTTCCAGAAGGAAGTTTTCAGTACAAATAAGGAAATAAACCCAAATGTACACATGAACTCAATTAACCCGACACTGGTATATCATAATTTCAGAGTATGTGTCTTAGCAGTGTTCAACTCCATAAGACTACATAAACTAATTCACTTGTTCATCCTTTGCCTAAATGATTTGTATCACTTGCATTATTGTTTGAATCTATTTTGTTTCTACATTCTGAATTACATGACAAGTGTTTGAGTTTTTAGAGAGAAAAAAAAACTGTAGCTCAAAATGATGATCCAAAAAAAAAAATCTTTGAAATATGGTTTTGATAAGCTGGTTATTGCTGGAGCTCAACACTTCCAAAGTAGCAAATCAGAACCTGAGTTCGGGGGGGAAAAAAATAGGTAATGCTTTGCTAGATCTTCCCAAAAGTAATACAAATGCTTTATTTTGTTGCAATTGACTTCTGCAATAATAAAGTGCTCTTGTTATTAACTCTGCGATTTCTTATATGACCGTTATTAATGCACTAAAGTAAATTAATTTATTAGAATTAAAATATTACTTTAAAAAAAAAAAACATGCTTAGAATACTTGAAGACTCCAAGGAAGACATTAGCAAATGAGATAGCAAATGAATACCGGCCCAGACTTACCATTTAATCTGCCCACACATATTGCTGTGGCAAGACAGTGATGAATACACCAAATCTGGCTGCCAGAACTCTTGCTTGATGAGATCATATGTGCACAGCTCGAGTGTTGCGTTTGATACATTTTTGGCCCAAAAAACATAAAAATGAAAATGTTTACTGTTGAGAAACATTTGGTCCACAGAACACATTGCCATTGCTTTCAATGACAGCTTAAGCGCCTAAACTCAACCATTTTTTAGCCTGGATTTCTCTGTTATATGGGGCAAGACATCCAACCAGGAGTGGGTGCAGCATGACATGTATGATGCATCAAATCCAATCATTTATTCATTCATCTTCAGTAACTGCTTTATTCCGGTCTGGGTAGCAGTGAATCCAGAGCCATCACAAGGCACCATGCACACACACACACACATTCACACACTCATTCACACACTCAATCACACACTCATTCACACACTCATTCACACCTAGTGGCAATTTAATGAAAGATAATGATGCACCTAGTAACATATTATAGTCTGTTGCAGGTCTTAACCCTGATGAATAAGCATCAGGAAGTAAACCCTTCACCAAAATGCTATGTTCTAAACCACAAAACTCCAAACCCACTGAATGACTAATAGCAAATCTTTGATTGCAGAGGTCACATGGGGCTGTCATGATCTTCACTGTGAAACATTACTGTGTGTGTATAATAAACATGCAATAGACCGTAATCTTTAGAAAAGCTGTTTAAACAAGAGAAGTGGTGATTTTGGCACTGAGCCCAATCTCTGACGCAAAGATCTTCATGGGTGTAATTTATTTACTAAAGGTTTTACTCGCTCTGCATCTCCATTGTGTGCTTTCTAGAGTAGATGTGTTCTCTGCTAGTTTCAAGTACTTTCTTTTGTGTGTCAAATTGCTTTTTTTCATTTGTTGAGAATTATGCCGTTTTTCTCTATAATTAAAAGATCTCACCGTAGATGTCCAGCTGTGTATATATAAATGACGGATTTCTCCTTTCCACTGGTGAGACACTTCAACTGTAATGGACTGAACGTTAATGACGTCTCTGTTTGCATTGCTAGTTGTTGAAGTGGGGTGGCTTAGTTAAAAAGGATTCATTCACATTCTCAGGAAACATATGAAACGAATGTTGGTTGCTTTGGCAACAAATTCACACCATGAACCACTTGTAATATACAGTAAACTGGTTTCACCTCCTAAACCCTCAGATGCACTTTGCTTGCATATCTGATGAAGGACTTCTGTCTGAAACATCCTGTTTCTCTGGAAACCATTGTGTACTGAGCTGCAGTTTTCACTACCTCTACATTAATCACTCAAATAGACTGCAGTTACTCTGGATTTTTCCCCTCAAATATTCATTACACAGTATTGTGCAAAAGTCTTACGCACAATTATTCATTCATATATTTAGTCAATCGTCTTCAATCATCACTTTATCCTGGTTAGCATGGTAGGGAATCTGGAGCTTCTAGGGGTATGAGAATTCACCCCAGATGGGACACCAGTCCATTGCTGGGCATCATGCACAGACACATTCACTACATATAGAACTACAAGGGCTGAGATTTCTAATCACTCTTCCAGATTTGCAAAACAGCCCGGTTTGATAGTTTCCATCTGATAGTTAATGTGAGCAAGCTGTTACAGTGCCTCAAAGCTGATCAAGGGCATCTGTAAACTCATGCATGCAGAAGAGTATGGATAGTGTTTTTCTCTGAGTGTGTTATGCTGCCCTGTGACTCGGCATGATCATCCTTATCACGCTTATCCTGTACAGGGTTGTGGGGAAGCCTGGAGCCTATCCCAGGGAACTTAGGGCACAAGGCAAGGGACACCCCGACAGGGTGCCAACCCATCAGAGGGCACAATCGCACACTCAGTCACACACTATGAACAATTTAGAGATACATGCCTACAACGCATGTCTTTGGACTGGTGGAGGAAAATGGAGTACCTGGAGGAAACCCCCAGGAAACTCCGCACACAGAGGGAGGAGGCAGGAATCACATGACCAACCCTGGAGGTGCCAGGGAAATGTGCTAACCACTAAGCCACCGCAGCCCCCCAACTCCCACCCCCACTCCCACCCAGCATGGTCAGCAGTTCGAAAACATGTGGTTGGCTGGCATCATGTGCCTTTAAGGAACCATATGTTCACCCTCCTCAGTTGGCTGTCGTATGATTGGAGAGTGCTGGCTGGTGGGGGCGGGGGGGTCTGTTTATCACCTGATGATATAAAAAGTATCTGACCATTACCACAGCTCTGAAATACTTCAAAATGGTGATGGCTTGAACAATTAATATCATCAAGTCAAGTCATGTGGGGTTTTATTGGAATTCCTCTATATAGCTTGCATACATTGGAACGAAATGACGTTTCTTCAGGACCCTGGTGCAACACAGAACAGACTACATAAAGTGCAAATACACAGCAGTGTGAGACGAGTGCAAAGCAATAAGTACACAGAACAGGACTATAATTACACAGGACATAAACTGTAAACATGGACTGTATACAGTCCACAAGGATACACAAGTATAGCAGCAATACTGGCAGCAGAAACAAGTTCCATAGTATAAAGTGACTGATTCAGCTATGTAAAGTGCATGTGCAGTAGTACTGAGTCTTACTGGGTTAGGTGTTTGACTAGCCCAGGTGAGCACTGGGAGGCAGCAGGGTGTTGAATAATCTGACTGCCTCAGGGAAGAAACTGTTGCGGAGTCTGCTGGTGGTGGCACGGGTGCTCCTGTACCTCTTGCCAGATGGCAGGAGGGTGATCAGTCCATGAAAAGGGTCAGAGGGGTCGTCCGCAGTACTGGTGGCTATGCGGATGCAGCAGTTGCTGAAGGAGCTGTCAGTCGTGGGTAGACAGACCCCGACAATCTTTTCAGCTGTCCTCACAATTCACTGTAGGAGGTCTTGTGTAGGAGGGTGTGCATTTCTCGTACCACACAGTGAGACAGCTGGACAAGAGGCTCTCTATCATCCTTCTGTAGAAGGAGGTGAGGATGGGAGGGGGAAGTTTGGCTCCCGTCAGCCTACGCAGGAAGTGGACGCACTGCTGGGCTTTCATGGCTAGGCAGGTGGTGTTGAGGGTCCAGGAGAGGTCATCAGATTTCAGAGCTAAATCTGTAGTGCTGAAAACGGAGACAGATATTGGCCATGTTGTGCTGACATCTGGAGGTGAGTGCCATTAAAGAGAAAGAGAATTCTGCAACCTTGCCTCCAGAGAACATCTTTTCATTGGAGCTTTTAACCTGGACTTCCAAGGCCCTGTACCCTAATTTCTGTTTCAGAACTGGAGCTCATTAAAAAACCCGTCTCAGGTCAGCAGTTAATGGTAAATGGTCTGCACTTATATAGCGCTTTTATCCAAAGCGCTTTACACTGTCTCATTCACCCATTCACACACACACTCACACACCAATGGTAGCAGAGCTGCCATGCAAGGCGCTAACTTGCCATCGGGAGCAATTTGGGGTTCAGCGTCTTGCCCAAGGACACTTCGGTACGTGGAGTCGTGTGGGCCGGGAATCGAACCGCATGGACAACCCACTCTACCACCTGAGCCACAGCCGCCCACTAATCATTCATGCCTTCAACGGCTGGCAATGCTAATCAATCATGGTATTGGCAGAAAAATATCTTTAAAAAATACTTTACAAGTTCATAATTGATTTTGATGCACATATCTTAAATATACACTGATGCATTTTATCTTTCCAAGGTTTCAATATCATCTATTACAAACCATGTCCATAGCAATAAGCTATATAGAGAACAACTCAAAAAAATAGTAGTGAATTTTGGGTTCTGTTTTGTGGCTGGTGGTGCAGAGGTTCTTGAAGATTTATAGCATGAATTCAAGTACTAGGATATTTTAGCTGAGGAGTACGTTGCCTCTGCCAAGAGGTTACAACTTGATGATAGTTGGATCCTTCTTTTATTCCTTAATTCTCTTCCAGACATACAAATGGACCCCAGGTACTCCGGTTTCCTCCCCCAGTCCAAAGACATGCATGGTAGGCTGATTGGCGTATCCAAAAGTGTCCGTAGTGTATGAATGGGTGTGTGAGTGTGTATGTGATTGTGCCCTGCGATGGATTGGCACCCTGTCCAGGGTGTACCCCGCCTTGTGCCCCATGCTCCCTGGGATAGGGTCCAGGTTTCCCAGTGACCCTGAAGAAGGATAAGCGGTATAGAAGATGGATGGATGGAAAAATGGTATTCAGTTTTGCTTATTAATTTAAAAAAAATTATAATAAAATTGTGCCAACAATTCTGGAATATAACATAATGCCTAACAATCATAAAACCAGTCTGATATAAATGCATACATTTAAAATTTATATCCTGAATGTACTTAGTTCTGTACAGCTGGTTTGTAACCATGTCCATTGCTAAAAGCGCCATACAAATATAATCGAATTGAATTCAATTGAAACAACAGACCTCAGAATCTTGATGATGGTTTTAACCATTGTCTACAAAATGTTCCCTCAGCTTAACTTTACTATCAATACTTTATTTAAATAGTGATTTTATAAATCTACTTCTGAATTAATGTGGTTCTCTGTTTTGAGGCTCTGTCTGGGTTAGAGTTTCTGTTTATTTAATTTTCTTAGTGTTCTTTCCTCGGTTTTACGTGCTACACTGTGTTATATTATTTGTTACTAGTCTTTAAAAGTTAAGGACATTATATTTGTTATTGTGCGCAGACTGTTTATCAGACTTGGAAGTCAGTAGGGGCTTTTTGTCTTGGTAATTTTTTTGGTTAGTTCAGCTTACTGTCCAAGTTGTTTTCACATTGTGGACAACTTTTGGTTATTGTGGGAAACACTGCTGTCTCATTTTTTTTTTAATGGAGACTTTGGGTGTGTGTGTGTGTTTGGGTGATTGTGAGAGTAAACAAAACATGCCAATGCTTTGAAGGATGTGAACTGGAACGGAGTAATGTTAGTCAATTGCGAATCTGTTTTTAGAGGATTTAAACCTAACATGGTGAACAAATAATATCATAGAATTCAGGCAATTTTACTGGGGTTATCTCATACAGTGTGGCAAGTAATAATCTGGAAAGACCTTTGTAATATCACAGTCTAAAACTGGATTTAAAGAGAAGCAAATCAGTAAATGAATCACATGAAAATGAATCACACGAATATGAATCACACGAATATGAATCACACGAATATGAATCACACGAAAATGTATTATATGAAAATGAATAAACAGATTTAAAAAAACAAAGTGATTTTATAGACTAACAAACTAATCAAAGAAAACCTGTAACAGGTTCAGAGTCTGGTTCAGATTACAGTTTAAAAAAAAAGGAACAGAAAGTTTGAACCACTATTTCCTGTGTGGATAAAACATGACAGGCAGCAGTCTGCTTGGCTTCACTGTTGCTAAAAGAGGTCAAAATAGACCCTACTTATAGGAAATGTATAGAGAAACTTCCTACAAATAAAGCTAGCTAATTAAATTCGAGGTGGAAATGCATGTTTCGATATCCAGTGTTTAGTACGGACTATTTTGTAGAAGTTAAATCTTAAAAGAATACTGAGATTATTTAAGTAGTAATAAGTAAACTTGCCGATATTAATTCACATTTTTCAGAATCTACAAAATAGTCCTCAGTGGTAGTCAAAGTTTCAGATAATATTCAATTAAACGATTCTTTTGTTTAAAACGTTCATTTATTGCATTCTATAAAAAGTTTAAAGAATTGGTTAACATTCTCACACACACACAAAAAAACAAACAACCAAACAAAAAACCCCACAAACATACAAACCAACTGTATTGTACAGTAGTGAGCTTTCAAAAACGTCAAACACGTCAAATACTCAGGCTTCGATACCATTTCCCCTGCTCACTTCACAGTACGGAAACAAATCTCCACGCTCTCTCTGAAATGTCTTTTCTGCAGACTTTGCATCATTTTGGGATTTTTTTTTTGACAGTGCATCCATCTGTTGTTCCAGATTGTGCTGGACAGGCATGTCACATACTAGAAGTCCTGTCGGATGTTCTCCTTGTTCTCTTCTCCCTGCTGCTGCCTCAGCTGGTTAACGTCGTTCTCCAGCTGCACGATGGCTCGCTCGATCTCGTAGTTCTTACTCACAAGGGACACCCAGCTGTCAGATTTAACAAAACAACACAGTTATAGTCTACAAAGTAAATGGAGCTTAAATAAGTTGAATATTAGTAAACTTTTTATATTCAAAACACAGACTTGGACTCCAGTTCTCGCAGTTTGGCCCCGCCAGTGAGCTGATCGTTCTTCCGCTGCCAGTTTAAGTCCTGAATGTGCTTCCTGTAACAGCAGCAATAAATCGTGTTATGAAATTGAGCCAGGATTAACCGCAGGAACTAAAGTATAAATGTTTCCATGTGTAAAGAATCGATCGTGTAGAAACTTCATAATACTAATCATCAGAGCGCACGAACATACGCTGGTTGGGACGCTCGTCCATCGTGGACCCAACGCGCACACCTTCACACACTCATTCACACCTAGGGGCAATGTAGCATAGCCAATCCGCCTATCTGCTGCCATCACCCAGTCAAAATTATTACAATCTCACCAGTCTCGAGCAATTACCATATTTTTTATGACTCATCACAGGACTGATTCAAGTAAAATATCTCCCAGTTCTAACAGTGATGTACAATAGCCAAGTTTCCATCAACTTCATACATATTATACAAACATGAGACGAGCACGTAGATGGATTCGCCATGAGTCGCTCGGTGAGTCGAGCACGTAAACGGAGTCAAGCATGTAAACGGATTCGCTCTGAGTCACTCGGTGAGTCGAGCACGTAAACAGATTTGCTCTGAGTCACTCGGTGAGTCGAACACGTAAACGGATTCGCTCAGAGTCGCTCGGTGAGTCGAGCACGTAAACGGATTCGCTCCGAGTCGCTCGGTGAGTCGAGGATGTAAACTGACTGGTACTGAGTCACAGTGAGTCGTGTGTATGGTTGTGCTGAGAAGTTTCATCATACTTTTGGGTTCTCATACCCAGCCCAATCAGCTCCATCCACAGATTTCAGGAAAATGGAATGTTTTCCAGTCTTACTTAATTTACAAGTTTAATTTTTTGATTTACATTGAAAGAAAAGAGAAAAAAAGGTACACAGACCTTTTTATTTACTGAATGTTATTTCCTACAAAAAAAAAAAAAAAACAACACTATAGCAATTTGCTTTACATAAAAATACTAAGTTAGTTTTGCTGTTTTTCTCCATGCAAAGCAAACAAAAACCCACTACAGCTCACAACTGAAACGCATAGCAATGACCGGCTGACTTTGTTAAGAGCACAAACATGATTTGCACTGAAAAAGTAATAAACAGAATTAACTAAACAGAATTAAACTAATAAAAGGTTCTTATCCTCTCCTCAGTCCAGCTGTAAACCTCCCCCCTTGCCCAATGATGTGGATGTAAGAAAATCCGCAAAAAAACAAAAAACTATTCACATCAGAAGTTACTTACCTAACCATCTGCAGCTCCTTCTGTGCGTTTTCAATCATGAACGCCAAGTTGCTATTGATCCCAAACAAATAAAAATCAGTATGAGAAGCAGGATGCACAATAAGCTTTTCTGAAAACAGTCTCAAGTCTATTCGGATACGTACTCATTAGCCACCTTCCAGGCATTGGTGCCGTACTGTGCCATGAGTTCCAGGTTCTCTATGCGCACTGCCTGGTGCTCCAGCTGGGCCATCGAGTTATTCACACAATCCTGCCACGCCGTCATGTCATTCTTCTGGCCTGATGATGGGGCGGGCAACTCGTATCTGAAATCGCGCACACAGATGTTGCATTACAAAAGAACGAGGCGAATCAAGTGAGGTATTTTAAATGGTAGATTAAATATTAGATTAAGAGTAGATTAATAGTAGAATATTAAAGGTGATTGGTAGTTGAGGTGAGTGTGGAGCGAGTAAGAGATCCAGAATGTGAGTGGATAAAGATCGTACAATAAAGACAGATGGGAGGGAAAAGGAGAGCATCAATAATACACATACATCTCTATCCCCTAAACTGAGTATTTATGATCCTATATGCAGTGTATAGAAAAGGGGACCCAGGCAGGCCTATATTTAGACTCCCAGCAATAGATGGAGAGACTTACAGGGTTGCGTGCGGACAAAGAAACAGCAGAAATATTTAAGAAATATCCTGACTGCATGTTATATATATATTATATATATATATATATATATATATATATATATATAATATATATATATATATATATATATATATATATATATAAAATTACACCCACAGAAGGACTAGAAACCTGGGCACAAGTGACACAGCAAAAAGGTTTTGAAAACACTCAGGACTGCCTAGCCGAAATTCACATTTCCTCAAGCCTACGACTGAACTTCTCAGACGTTCCATCTAAAAGATTCTGTTTCTGTAAATTCACAGCATTGTGAACAACTGTGCTCTGCTCAACTGGTTGAATTAAAAGCTCTCACTACAGTGTGCCAACTGGTTAAGGGTAGAATTGCTAATAAACCATCCATCCATCCATCTTCTATACCGCTTATCCAATTCAGGGTCACGGGGGAACCTGGAGCCTATCCCAGGGAGCATCGGGCACGAGGCGGGGTACACTAAACTTAGCTGGGCCGATGCTCTACCTCTTGCACTATTGAAGTATCACATGCAGACTAACAGAAATGCGTACAGGTCGACCCATACCTCTGCCATACTGGAGGGGTCCCTAAAAAGGACCAGCTCTGGAGCAATTGGAAATGGAACTTAAGGCTTACGTGCAACAACTAACCGCTATACGTAAAGCTATCTATTTTCAGGAAAAGAGTAAGGAACCACGAGAAGAAGCAGAAGCGTCCGGACCAGTTGCTGCTGGAGATGAAACATGATGTGCCAAAAGAGGACCCATATGACATGTGTCTCGACTTGGCCGCTGATTCATCAGAGGAAAAAGCCACCAGCTCCTCAAGCGAGGACGAAGAAGAAGAGTGATGAGCCATGCCCTGGGTGCAAGTGCTAGCCTAACCTCTCCCTGAGGGTGACCTTCTACGATACACAAAGTATCTGGGTTGAAGAGTAACATCATTGTGAGAGAAAGAGTCTTTATGTTACTACTTTTAAGTATCTGATTTGATATAATCACTGTCGAAGTATACGGATCAGGGAGACAGGATCTCTTACTCCTTCCTAGTCAACTATGGAAGGAGATGTTTGGTCCTGAGAGAGAACTCCCTAGGACAATTTGTCAGAACAGCAGTCTTAGTCGACAGATTTGACAGCATCAAACCTTCAGCACGTGTTCTCTCAGATAATGCGTCCCTGCGCGATTTACCTCTTCATGCTGAGAAGCTCCATGGGCTGACGCGCGGCAAGTCTCTCAAACTCGTTCTTCATGATCTCAGTCTGTATGAGGAATACAAAGAAGAATTGAATTGTCAATTGAATTTACCCGGCGTACAATCACCAAGATAAAGCCACATTAGAAGTCTGATAGAACCCACTTCAAAAGCTGAGAAATCCGGCGTCGGCAGGTAACTCAGGTAATTTTTCGTAGGTCTGTATCTCCGGGTTTCCTCCTCCACCAAAGCAGCAGCCTGCAGAACAGATCCTGGTTAAGGACATCTTATAGAAGTGATGAAAAGTATGGGAGAGTATAGAACATCGGGTCTCGGAATGGAGTTCGGGGCCCCCAGGGGCCTGTGAAATTTTGTATTTTTTTTACTTTGTTGTTACAGTGGTGGAAGTTACAACCTACACGCTCAAAGATATTATAATTAAGGGTCCAAACCCCAGTCAACTCAGACCTGTGTTCCATCAGAGGAAACTTCAGGATGAGAAAGCTCTATGGATCGAAGTCATAGTATTTAAGCAATCAAAATAATGTAAATGAAATAAAACCATTTCCAACCACTAAGTGGTTTCACCGGAATTTATTTTACACTTAAAGTGGTCCATAAAAGCTAAAAGTTTGAGAACCTACTGGTATAGAATAACCAGATCAGTGCTTTAAGCATTTTATTCAAACAAACAAACAAACAAATAAACAAACAACATTTTGAAGGTTTTGATGTTACATGATAACCAAAACTCAATAAAATCCTAAGCTTTTCTTTTACTATTCATGCTTTATAGAAGAACTCTTTCAAATTAGCTTGCTAGCTATACAGCTTGCTACTACTAACATTAGCTTACATTTTCACTCGCTGTTAAACTCTTTATCAAACTCTGATAACGATATGTTATGTACTTACTGCTTCTCTAACACCAGGAGCATCGTAGCCCTGGTCAAAATACGGCAAAGCGTCAACAAACACTTCACCGGCTACAGACGAAGCTCCAGCCATATTGAGACAGCGTTACTACAGCACGCTTTCACATTCACTTCTTTCTTTCTTTTTTCCCCACCAATATTCCGACACATCCCGCCTCCTACACTGTCATTGGTTATCAACTCATGCTCGAGGAAAAAAGAACCAATCGTAATGGCTGATTTTTGGAACGAAATACAAGGATACCAAATCCTGTGTTAGAGGCGTGGCTTGTCAAACTCGGGATGGTGAAAATGTTTTTTTCTTCAAATGGTTTAATGCTAACGTGCGCCACCTAGCGCTCTGGAGGATGGAAAGGTATTACACACATTACATTACATTACACTGCATTATCTATCTATCTATCTATCGAAAAAATTATACAGCACCCATTGCAAATCAGATTTATTGTCAAAATTTACAGACGTTCAGCTGTTTGTAATGAACAAATCAAACAAAAGCAATTGAAATAGTTCAACACAATGGATGCTTCAATTGGTTTCTCCCAATTCAACTGAAAATGCAACTTATGATTCCTCCAGTTTCAAAATTCTTCACCCCCTTCCTGGGAAGCAACTTTAGTACTTAGTAGAGCACCCTTTTACTGTTATGACCTTCTGCAATCGAGATGCATAGCCAGACACCAGCTTACAGCAGCGTTCCTGAGGAATCTTAGCCCAGTTCAGGAATATTCTTGGGTTTGCGTGCTGCAACCGCCTTCTTCAAATCCCACCAGAGATTTTCTATGGGGTTCTGTGACTGTGATGGCCCTGTAGAATCTTCCAGACTTATTCTGCAAATGAAGCCTTAGTGGAATTTGAGGTATGCTTAGGATCACGGTCCTGTTGGATATTTGAACGACACCAGAGCTTCAGCTTCTTCAGTTTTCCTTGCACCTGTATATAAAACATTCGCTTTTCTGGTTTTCTATGAAAGCATTTTATTTAAACATATGGCAAAACACTATAGTTATTATGCAGAGCAGTTATGTAAACCTATATAAAATGTAAAAGCATAAAAAAAGAAAGGTTTTGTACACTTTATTCACAAACACTTAGATTAAAAAAAAGAATATGAAAAGATAAAAGTCAATTTATGGACTTATAAAAGGAGCATGAGCAGTGTGCCTCAGAGGTATTATTATTATTATTATTATTATTATTATTATTACTACTACTATTACATTTATAAATACATCAATTCCGAAAGTGATGAAAAGCACCTCTTCATTTCTATTGCCTTGCTCTGAAATACTACTTTCCAGTTTGGAAAGAATTTAAGAGTAAAAAGAAAATACTTTCGCGACACGTCATTTACTATAAAATGAAGTTTTATTTCCCAACAGTTACAAAACAGAACAAAACGATCAGGATTAGTGTAAAAAGAACTACTTTATTATCCTGCGTCTTCCTGTAATTAAACACGAAGCCTCTGCTTTAACCACGACACTTTTCTCCCAGCTTTAATTCAGTCTTTCATTTCTTCATAACAATAATAATTATACTCCATTTCCACTTTTTAATCTTGGGAGCGCCTGTGCAGTGCTTCAACAGGGGGAAACGAGCCCAGTCCAGGCTCAATCTTGTCTCCACCCAGCCGGTCCCGTTTTCTCCAGTGACTCACGGCTCTCCTCTCAGTGCTCCGTCTCGCTTGGCACGCCACGCTCGGCTTATTTTTTTTCCTCCTCCCGCTGCTTAGGCAATCCCTCACTTTTTCTGTAAGAACTTCATTTTGTTCCCTGAAAGCACAACAGACCGTCACAGTGAGGCAACAGATAATACAAATGATTCCCTTTTTTGGTAAAGGTGAAGCAAGAGGCTTACCGAGTCCCTTGAGAAATTTGTTGACTCCGCTGGGTTCAGGCTCAGGACAGGAGGCGAGATATTCTGCTGCTCGCACTTCAAACAGGCCTGTAAAGGGAGACAAACGAGACCAACACACACATTCAGTCATTCCCGTTCGTGGCCTGTTTATTATTTGCAAATGTTTTTCAAATCGTGTGAAAGTAAATAAGCACTTCGACTCCTCTAGAGCCGTAGTTCTCAAAGTGAGGTCCGGGGAACCCCAGGGGCCTGTGAAGTACAGCAAAGTGATCTGTGATTTTTAGTTATTTATTTTAAATTGTGTTACAATAGTTAATCACTATTATGAAAGTTATTACACTTATTATTTAGTTTTTATCCAGTTTAACATGTTTACTCAAAAAGTCAACTTGAATCTAATCTAATGAAAATGTTAAAAAAAAAAAAAAAAAAAAAGAAAAAGAAAAAAAGTAGTGTGTTCGGTCAGTGGAACTTTCGGGAACAAAAAAAAAAAAAAAAAAAAAAAGGAATAAATAAATAAACAAACAAACAAACAAACAAATTACTGCATGCACACATTTACACAATAAGCCTAATATTTGAATAGTTGAACTAAGCTTGGGATATAAACTATATGGCCAAAAGTTTGTGGACACCTGCCCCTCTCACACACATGTGGTTCTTCCCCAAACTGTTGCCATGAAGTTGGAAACACGCACTTGTACAGAATGTCTTTGTATGCTGTAGTATTACAATTTCAGTTCACTGGAACTAAGAGGCCCAAAGCTGTTCCAGCATGACACTGTGCACAAAGCAAGCTCCATGAAGACATGGTTTGACACGGTTGGAGTGGAAGATCTTGAGTGGCCTCAACCCCACTGAACACTGAACTGGAATGCCGACTGTGCACTCGGCCTCCTCGCCCAACATCAGTACCTGACCTCAGTATAACTCAACATTAACATTAATGCCCGTGGTTTTGGAACGGGATGTCCGATACTTGGGTGTCCACATACTTTCGGCCATATTGTGTAAATCCATACCGAAGGGGTCCGTGTAATTGATCTTGCGGTTAAATGGATCACCGGCTGCGAAAAGTTTGAGAATGTGTGTTCTAGAGGACAGCATCAGATATCCCTGTTTGTTGGGACCCGAGCAATGTTAATGGCTGGTTAAGTAATTAGTCACGGTAAATTTCCCTCTTCTGCTCTCAGTAGAAAATAGCCGCTAACAAACCTTTCATCGACATGGACAACGAAGGGCAGTGACAACTGGTCACAATACTACCCATCAGTCACACTGTGATAATATTATGAAACCATTATGGTTGTGTCTTAGAACATGGGGTCTCATCATGGGCATAAAACTACATTGGGGGGACGACATTATTGACGATTGTTATTGTTTTTAAGTGTTTCAAGCCTGTAATCATGATGTGTCTCTTCCGAACAGCAGGCACGGTAAAGAGAAAAGGTACACTTGCTCTGAGCTAGCTCTTTCATTCAAACAACACAAAACTTGAGTGATCATTTGACTCAACTTTTCAGCGATAAAGCTGTAGATAGAGTTGTAATTCTAATCTGTAATTCATACCATTTAGGCTATTTAAAAATTATTATTATTTTTTTTTTTTTACTTACGACCGTTCTAGACAAAAGTAACAGTCGTCACTCACCCTTGACTCCCCCCTTGCGGAGCTCTCGGTCCTGGATGAAGCCGGCAAACATCTGCGTGTCCATGAACAGCTGGAGGAACTGGCGCACGCCTCGGGACGGATGAGACTTCCTGAACGTTTCTCGGTTGAGCTCGCGGATGCCGTCGTGTCCCGTCTCGTTGATGTGCAGCGGGTAATGGCCCACCAGCTCCACGAAGAATCTCACAAACGCCTCGGACACCAGCGCACTCAGGCTGCACTCCTCTGCACGGCAAGGAAGGAGAAAGTCAAACAAGAGCGAGTTAATATAGAACAAGCAAAATGACTTGAGAAACAAGTCTCTCTCTTACACGCTCTCTCTCTTCAGGCTACAGCCTACAAAGGACACGTCTATATCTGCGTAACGTGTACAGGAAGAGTTGAAAGTGTGGCACTAATGATCAGTCAGTCATTTGAGTATTTGATCAGTTTTTGAGCACTATATACTACTGTAAAGAGCACAAAAAAAATCCATTCTCTCTCTGTCAAACTGTATGTGATGCCAGCACCTTAAGACACACTTGTGCCTTCCCTCCCCCATTTGAGGTTTGTTCCTCATGCCATCTCCAGGAATTTTTGCTCGTTAAGGATCCACAGATTTCTGTAAAGCTCCTATATCACAATACCCATTGTTAAAAGAGCTTCGAAAATAAAAATGTAATTGAATTACATTTATAGTAAGAAGATATTTATAGCGCTCTTGTAGTAGCCTAGCATTATTTTATCATCACAAACTTGAATGCTAGTCTAATTTGATGCTGAAAGTCATTAGCTAAACCAACTGTGCATGTGATGATGGACAGTTTAAAAAAACAAAACAAACAAAAAAAACCACAACAGATTTGTTATAGTTTCCTGGCCTCAGTGCCTCAAAGCTTGTGAATTCTCACTAAAAAGCACAGCACTGTCTTGTTTTTCCATTTGCTAATTCACTTCAGTCATCTTGTACAGCATCATTTTCAATTAAGAAAACTGTTGAAGGCAGCTGTTGGGTATTAGTCAGGTTTTATCTTGTGTTTTAAAATCATTAATCAGCAGTCTGACTGGGATTAACTCTGTGATGAGTCAAAGGCTTTGTTTAAAAAAAAAAGAAAAGAAAAAAAATTTGTATGAGTCATTTAATACAAGTGGAGTCCAGGCCACACCTTTAAAAACGCAAAGCCCATTTTTAAAAAGGTGTGGCGTTTGTATGTTCATCTGTTTAAACACATGCCATGTGTATGTACTGACCTTCCTTCCTGTCCTCTTTGCTGTGTTCCAGCATCTCCTCCCGACTCTCCAGGACTTCCTGCAGGGCTGCTTGGAGCTTACTGGGGAGGATGCAGTCTTCATCTCCCATCTGGCAGACATGCAGGAATGTACAAGGGTGAGATGCAGAAGATAACAGTAACAGAGGGAAATAAGTAGATTCAGAGTGTTTGGATGCTGCATGCATCGGTATTAGAACCAAACACTAGTACTGCATCATCAAACTGCATCTTATTTTTTTTAAATTTAGTACTGCCACGAATAAGCGATTTCACATTACAGATGTTTACATATAGTCCACAAGACAAAATAATAACTGAATTTACACAAATGAAACAGTTCAAAAGTTTATACCCGCTCGATTCTTAATACTGTGTGTCGTTACCTGGACGATCCACAAATGTTTTTGTTTTGAGAGATCCGTCTTTGTGTTATTTCTTACGTTTCCCCAGAAGACAAAATAAGAATTTACACTGATACTCCTGTTAAAAAGTTTACCCCCCCCCCCCGGGCTCTTAATGTATCGTGCCTTCTTGAGCATCAGTGAACGTTTGCACTTTTTTGTAATAGTCATGTACGAGTCCCTCAGTCGTCCTCAGTGTGAAAAGATGGATCTCAAAATCATACAGCTCTGCAGGAAAGGGCTCAAATATGCAGATGCTGGAAAAGTAAAGAACGTGCAGGACCTGGAGGATTTTTCTGACGAAAACTGGGCAGTTTAACTGCTCAGGACAAACAAGGGACTCATGAACACCTATCACAAAACATAAAAACAGTCGTTGATCATCCAGGTCACGACACACAGTATTAAGAATCGAGTGCGTGTAAACTTTTGAGCTGGTTTATTTGGGTAAATACAAATTATTAACATTTTGCCTATGTAAACTTATGACCTCGAATGCAACTGTGACTTCATTAGACGAGTTTATACCACAGATGTATTGAATTCTTGATTCTGACTGGGCAGAAAACTGAGTAATCTTCTATAGCAGCATTATATTCGGACATTAGTTTGGGTCGCGAGGCAGATCACGCTTTTAAACGTATGCGCTTGTTATAGTACATTATTCATTTCTATACTAACAACTCGCACTTGTATGGTGGATGCTGCACATAAGGACACGGGGACACGACGCGCGATTGTGGACACGGCGAGATCTGTGAGAAGATTTTATTTAGCATTTATGGAAGGAGTCTCTAGTGTGCTTTATAATAGTCAGAGCTAAAGACGTTTCTTTAAGGCTTCAGGACGGAGGGGGTTCAGATTACTCTGCAACGTCACAAGTGGCTTTTTTATTTTTTTGACTTCGAGAGAGGGGAAAAAAAAAAGAAGCTGAGAATAAACGAATGTTTACTGTTCAGCTGCTGTAACAAGTGTAACAAGCTATAAACGTATGAAGGAATGATGCATCATTCTATAATAAATTTTTAAAAATTATAATTCTTGGCAAATAGCTGTGGTATAATTGGGAGGAAAAGAAAAAAAAAAAAAAAAACCACTTCAGAACATCATAAACTTTTTAGAGTGACTGCACTTCACATTGTGCCACATCACACCGCACCTTCATTAGTAATTTTCCCATAGCAGCACGCCCTGTATGCGTTTTAATGTTTTATTCCTTACTTATTCCGTTCAGCCAATATAAGACTGACAACATCTGAATCCAGAACCGTCATTTGGGTGAATGCAATTAATTACACAGGCCTGGACTTGAACCTCAGATCACACACAAAAGCTCCACACCTGTTTAAAACCAATATCCTTAAACACACACACACACCCCTCTTTACTGGAAAAGAGGCCACACTAGGACACTTACCTGCACAACGAACTTGTCCGCACACAGGTCCACAATAAGCACCTGAAATGAGAGGAATATACAGAGGAATAAACTCTACAGGGACTTTTCAATCGTGTTGTGTGAATATTAATATTATCTTTCATTGCTAAATATCAAAAAGTGTACCAAATGATTATTATTTTTTTTAGGAAACCTTTTATAGTACACACGTATCTTAACAAAGCAGTTATACATATTGGGGCATGTTGTTAAACCACATGCTCGGGACATTTTGCATCAGATTCATTCTCAGTGTTGTAATCAATGTGTGTGGCGGTCTGGGAAAACCCGCGGTATGTTGCTGTGATCTGGTACAAAACCTAAAACTTGACATTTTCACAGACATGGAAAGGTTTTTGTTTTCTTTTCAATCTTGTCTTGACCATCCGCCGCCCCCCAACCCCCCCCACATTGTTATGTAAAGGAGCCAGTTTTACAAATGTGGTGGCAAAAAGATAACGATGTCTAAAACCTTGCTAGCCAAGTTCACACAGCGAGTGTCACGCTTTGATCACGTTGTTGGGTAGCTACAGTACATGCTGCACCGAAACAGACAAACCTAATCAGTTCAGTTTGTAATCAGATTCCAGCTGATGACATGATATGCTTGAGCTGCTCGTGCACTGCGGCGTAACACGTGAAAGTTTGATCACGTTATCATTACACGTCAGTAACGAGTTCAAAGCATTCCAGATCACTGCCTAATCAAAATTCCTCAACTATTAACAAAACACTTAATAACAGCGGTTAATCAAATCGAAATGACACTGCTTTGGGACTTCCCCCGCTTCTCGTTTTTGCACTGACTCAACACAGTGACATGAGAAGGTAAAGTTCAGTACAGGTTCCCCATTTCATTTTCTTTTTCCTGTAGACCAGGTAGGTTTAAGTGACTGACCTCCTCAATGGGCAAATCCAACAGCTGGTCCAGGGAGGGAGACAGCGCTCCCATGACGAAAGGAGTCGGAGAGCAGCTAATGTCCAGCATGTTGGCAGGCAGCACAGGCACGAAGGTGTGCTGCCATGTGAAAGGGTAGAGCAGAGCGAGAGCAGAGTGCGCACACCGAGACAAGGTGCTGGGAGGGGAGAGAGAGAGAAAGAGAGAAAGAGAGAGAGGTTCTCATTACGGCTGTTGATACGATGAATGAACGTGTGATAATCTTTTAAATGACAGATGTAAATAAAGTTAGCTCGTGCAGTGATGGTGATGTACCCGAGTTTATCTGCGATGAAGATGACTCTCCTCTCCAGCAACAGAGAGGCGAAAACCTGTAGCAACCTGCTCACACTCAGACACTGCAGCAGACTTTCAAAATCCACGTGTTCCAGTCGCGAGTCCACCGGGCGACACAAGGTTAGCTCCTACACGCACAAAACCATCTTATTATAACTTCGGAATGGTGGCGTTGATGAAGCGCAGATCCAGGGTCCTAGGTTTGATAGTGAGCCTGTTTTACGTGTAGTGGTGTTATATGTCCACATGGGTTCCTCCGGTTCCCCTCCTTCCCCCCAAAAAGATCGACAGACTACTCTAAAGGTGTAAATGAGTGTGTGAATGTGTGCGTGCCTAGTCCCCTGCGATGGACTGGGTATATTCCCACATAAAACCCAGTGCTCCAGATATTTTTTCACGTTTTATTTGACGACACAAAATACATCAGTAATACCCCACTCGTGATTTTGCGTGCCTTGGGGAAAAAATTATTAAATAAATAAATAAATAAATAAATAAATAAATAAATAAAAAGATGGCTGCTAATAAGGGTCTAAACGGGACTACAGAGGTTGTCGGGGACATCAAACGTCATCAGGCCGAACAGGAAAACTCCATTACTATGGCCTCGTGGAAGCTTAGTGGTGGCGATTGTATTTAGGCTTCAAAATTCATAAAAGTTGTGTTCAAAAAGTGTAAGACTCAAACTTTTATTGGTCACAGAGATTATTTTCTGCAATAATCCAAAAGCCAATGGAAATAAATGATTGGATTTTTTTTGTTGAGGAAAATTCCAGGTAGTACTCTATTACCACAAAAACATTACGTGTTGCACAACTCCTGTACTTAAGACCATGGCATTGTGGGAACAATAACATCTGCACTGTGTCGCGCATAGCACACTAGACTGGTGCGTATTCCTCTTGTTAAAAAAACAAAACAAAAAAAGGAAAATTGAAAATGATAAATGGTCGTACCATGATTATGCCGGTTTGAACGCATTTCTCTATGCTAGTGAGGATTTCTTAAATACATATCTCTTAAATCCTCTTAAATGTGACAAAGAGCGAGTTTTAGCTTGACATTATTTATTTTACTCCCCTACGCTGCTGCCAGACTGGTTTTGTGACACAAGACCTCCTGAGTATTTTGATCAACCTGCTCTTTGGCACGACTTTAAAAGACTCCACTACCTTAAATGTATTTATTTGGAAAGTCTTTCATGAGTCATTTATAGTTTGTGTTGCCCTAAAAATGTGTACAGCATTATACACACACACACACACACACACACCACTCCAGTGAGATTATAATGACATACATCTGTAAAAATACACGTTCTCAGAGGATGGCCTCACCTCGTTGCCAGAGCCGGGCAGGAAGCTCTTCACGGTGATGGTGCGTCCTGGAGCAGGAAACGGAGCCTCCATGACGCTGCGCATAAACGGGTGGACGAGCGCAGGAGAGATCTCTCGCCTCCTCTCCACCTCCTCCAGGATCTACACACACAGGCATATAATGTTATTAATGTTTGAAGTCAATCACGTCACACAGATATCTAAAAGGAAATGGAGACATGTTATGAGCATCAATAAAGTGTCAAGTGTTTTATTACTCCTGCTTTATCTTTTCAGATAAAGACAGTACAATACTAACTTACACGTACACTGCCGGTCAAAAGCTTAGACACACTGAGGCCCTGTTTACACTGGTGCGTTTTGGTTTTAAAAACGGCGTTTTTAAAACGAAAACGATCTTCATCCACACTGGCGTTTCCGCTGTGGTTCAGCACTGTTCCGCTGTGGATCTCCGTCCACACTACACGACCGAAAACGCATGTCACATGACCATTCATGCACACTGGGTATGCGCATACAAGTGTAAACAGGAAGTTGGATGCTAGTCCAATCCGGCGTTCCATGTAGGGCTTACGCTACTTGAAATGAGATTTGTTGCCGATTTCTCTAATCATAGCTCGCCTCTTGCGCATGTAGGCAGCTGCAGTGTTTATATAAAATACAGAATTGAACTGCACAATGACTGCTAAGAATGACAACAAAGCCAGCAAAGCATGCGGTTCAGTCTTCGTGTTGTTGCGTATACGATCAAGGTAGCGTAACGGTCGTATGGTAGGGGTTTGACAAATCAGGGAAGGATACACAATGATCCAGAAGACCCAATGAGGGAGCGAATGTGGGCGAAGCCACGCCTTCATTTTCAAAAGTCTTCGTTTTGGTCTGTTTACACTGAAAAGCGAGCCCGGAGATTTCAAACTAAAACAGGGTCTTCGGCGTTTCCAAAAGTCCCAGTTTTCGAGGGTCGAAAACGTCGCAGTAGTGTAGACGACAGGCGTAGCCGTAGCAACAGCTATGCATTTTAGAATGAAAACACATTAGTGTAAACAGGGCCTCATTCTTTATTTTTCCACATTTTAGAATAATAATAATAATAATAATAATAATAATAATAATAATAATAATAATAATAAAGTCATCAAAACTTTGGAGTAACACAAATGGAACTATGGGAATCATGTTGTGATAAAATAAATAAATAAATAAATAAAAATAATTTAATATTTTAGCATCTTCAAAGTAGACGCCCTTTTTGCCTAGAATTACCAGAAATGTATTCTTGGCGTTTTCTCGACCGATTTCTTGAGGAATTCCCCTGAGATGCTTTTTAAACAGTATTAAAGGAGTTCACACCAATGCTGGACTCTTATCGGCTGCTTTTCGGAATATTTCGCTCCGAGTCGTCCGTTTAAAATAAAATTTTTGTAAATAAAATGTTAGTTTTCTAATGAAAGAAATGAATACATTAGCACGATTATATTTTTGTCTATGACACAGATTTCAAACATTTAATCACACACCTTCACATCAAAAGGTTTTTAAGCTCATGAGAAACATTTCAGTTGAGTGTCTCCAAACTTCTGACCAGTTGTGCACATTTAAATTTTTTCCTGTCAGTTCACCACCAGAAATTCAGTCCTGAAGAAAACAAAAAAACAAACACTGGAAATTCCCCTGACCTTTGCAAACAAATTGAAGCAACCAAGCCGGCTGATGATGCAGTGAACCTCGGGCAACCTCTTCCCCTTTCCACAGGGCTGCAGGACACAGCGGGAAACCAACACACACACACATCAAAGTGACGATGACTCAGCAATATGGCAGCAAACTCTAACTCAACCTATTAATATTCTATCACACATATTCATTATGTTCCTGCTGACTACACGAGTCATGCTTTAACTCACCAAGATTTTCCGACAATAACCAAACCATCGGGTTCCGTCTTCTCCAGTCAGGACAAATGAAAAGGTTTCACTATGGATGAAGAACAAGAGCTGTTTAAAAATCGCAGAACTGCTGAGGAGCTCAGTTCAGAACTCTACAATACGTTTTATGGCACCATAAAAACCGTTGAGTCAGATGAAGAACAAAAAAATGCAACAAAAGGTGCGCACATCCAACACACCCTAAATTTGGGCTCAGGTGCAGAACGACAAAAATAATATGATAAAAAGAAGCGTGATGTCCGCACTCTGAATTTACAGCTCCAAAACACTTTTTTTATTGAAAACGTAATGTTTAGACAATCAGGTCTTCATTCATGTGTTTTGGGGTGTGAGCCTAATTAAATTGATTACCTGCTTCTATAAAGAGATATTTAAGAGTTATAAGAGTATTTTATTCCACATGGGTATTGTGCCAGATGAAGACCTGAAGGTTGGAACATGGCGCTTTCATTAAAAAGTGGTTTGGAGCTTTAATACAGTGTGCAGACATCACGCTTCTTTTTTTTCCCCCCTCATATGAAGAACAATCCATTTCTCGACTGCTCATAAACAATGACTAGGTTACGAGCTCGTTGAGTGTGACTCAGCGAAACACAAATATGCGAGTCAGAAAAGCGGTTTTGTCATCTGACCTGTTTATGTCTGCAGATGGTCTCCAGTCCTGAGCATCGGGGAAGCAGAAATTAGGAATGGCTTTCAAACGATCCTCGGTCTCACGAGACATTCGCGAGGTCTTCTCAAACTGCGTATAAAATCGAGAGGAGCACATTTTTTAAACTGACCTCGAACCTAGTGTTAAGACTATGCACTCATCAATGCTTCTGATTGGTTCTCTACCTTGGTAGGGAACTGTTGGGTGATCTCTGGGTAGTATGCGTTTCCAGGGGAACGCTTTCTAAGTGACACCACCACAAACAGCTGGAAGAGTTGTTGCTGCTGCAGCTGGATGAGATCTCTCTCCAGGGTGCGATAGCCTGGTCTCCTCTTCAACGTGGACTGCACATACACCAGGCGCTGGGACCCCCCTGATCCAAACACAGAATATAAATAAAGACAGGCCGAGGAGAGTTTAGTGTACTTGTTAGAAGGACGCTGACTGTAATTATAACAATTATTCCCAGTATATCATGATATGTTTACATCTGAAGCATTTTGAGGAACTTCTGGGATTATCCAATACACGAAATACACAGATCTTAGTGGGGGTTCCTGTTTTTGCGTTTCAACCACACTGAAGGGATTTGTGATGATGATGATGATGGAAAATAACAGAATGGATACGAAGAGCTCAATAACTATCCCAGGGAACTCTGGAAACACGAGGTGAGGAACACCCTAGATGGGGTGTCGACCCATCACAGGGCACAATCGCACACCCGTTCACACACTACATATAATCTGGAAATGCCATCAGCCTACAATGCATGTCTCTGGACTGGGGGAGGAAACTGGAGTACCCTGCGGAAACCCCCCGAAGCACAGAGAGAGCATGCAAACTCGGCGTACACAGGGCAGAGGCTGGATTCGAACCCCCGACCCCCGATGGTGCGAGTCAAGCGTTCTAATCACTAAGCCACAGCGCAAGATGTTTTACTTGCCACTTAAATAAAGCATTCAGCTTTAAACAGCCCTGCTGGTAATGGCAGGTTATTCTGTAAAGCTTGTACTTGACCAGTCACTGACATTCAGTATGCCATGCGCTAACCCCAGTAACTTCTGGTTCACAGACAAACACCTATTCTGGACCAGGAACTAAAAAAAAAAAAAAAGTTTCTGGAACTACTACAGTGAACTGAAATTGGATCTCTTAGCTCTGTTCTCAAGTTCCTGGAATGAAGCCTGAAAACCCTTCAGCATTGTTGCACACCTTCTCTATTCTACAGCTGAAACTAACTGAAATTAAACTTAAAACATTTTAGTGCTAGGAAAAGTACCAAGATGCAGGTGCAGTCCACGAACTTGGACGAAGTACAGTAACAAACCTTTTTTAGTGCTCTCTTCTGGATCGCTCTCTGTTCCACTCAATTCCTCTGAACATCAAGAGAGAAAGAGTAACAAGACAAAGAAAGCAAAACATTAACAGGCGGCATATATTAAGTGATGTATATCCTAAACGTATATCACAATCTCGTTAGCGTCCATAATCATTAATATGAAATTGCCGAGATCTCGTCCGTACCTCTGCTAGCACTTGTCTGGTTTTTCACTCTCTTTTTCCCTCTCTTGGCCTGGAAGATCTCTTGGATCCTGCTCACATACTGCACAATAGGTATACAGGTCAGTTTAATCACAGGGTTTTCATTTCTCTATAGCTTAACCTGCTGATTCCCTTATTTAAAATAAATAAATAAATAAAATGCACGACACAATATGAATGTGAACTGCAGGGTGTAATTAAGGGTGCCTTTTGTCATGAGTCAGACAAACCCATTTGTTTTTATATACTGCAAGAGAGGAAACAAGTTAGTCGAGGTTTTTTTTATAGCCAGGCTAACATGCCGCCCAACCAATCTTATGTTACAGACGACATGACAGCTGAGTAGGAAGGAGCGGGTGGGAAAGCATCTTCTGCTCTTCCTGTGATAAGACGCGGTACTTTTTTTTAGCGATAACGCTGAATGAATTTAACACGCAAGTGTAATGTAGTTTATAATTCTAGCATAGACTTGATTCTTTAAAGCAGCGGCGTATAACCTCAAGCTGCCGTAGGACGCAACTTAAGCCGAAATAATCGCCAAAGTTAACCACCAAAGTAGTTAATGAGAGAAATCAGCTGTTAATGGAAAACTCCTGCTTTTCTGAACCTACTCTCTATTTACCACATCTGTACTGGAGGAGCGAGTGCCACACATACAGGACGTTTCCTTGTGTCGAGAAAGTAACTGAAAACCTGTTTACTCCAAAATCACTTATAATGGACGTCTCAGGGGAGATGTTTGAGTAATCACATCAGTCTTGCAAAATAAGCCTCTATAATTTCACCCTTTCAGAGATGAGACCACTTTGTAGTTATGCATTAATGACATAGCTCGACGTAGCTCAATGTAAACATGGAAAGTACCTCCGTTGCTGCATCATACATGTCCCTCTAATCATTACTGATCAACGTCATTGATTCACAAGCCACGTTATTCTTCAGGTTACCAAAGTAGATGTTCCTCTGTTATGCAGTAATGCACACTACCGTTCAAAAGTTTAGACACACTCATTCTTTATCTTATTAAAGAATAAATGTTTTAGAATAATAATAAAGTCATCAAAACTACGGAGCAACACAAATGGAACTATGGGAATTATGTTGTGATAAAAAAAAAATAAAAAATCAAAAAATAATTGGATATTTTATCATCTTCAAAGTAGACACCCTTTTCGCCTAGAATTTCCAGAAATGTATTCTTGGCGTTTTCTCGGCCGATTTCTTGAGGAATTTCCCCGAGATGCTTTTTAAACAGTATTAAAGGAGTTCCCACCTACGCTGGACTCTTATCGGCTGCTTTTCGGAATATATTTTCCTCCAAGTCGTCCGTTTAAAAAGTTTTCTTTTCTGAGTTTTCTAATGAAAGAAATGAATCTGTGGGCACGATTATATTTTTGTCCACGACACAGATTTCACACATTTAAATCACACACCTTCAGATCAAAAGCTTTTTAAGATCATGAGAAACATTTCAGTCGAGTGTCCACAAACTTTGACCGGTGGTGTATGCTACGTTTTAGACAAGCGGTTTGATATATAACTATATAATAATAAACCAGAAAGCTTCCCCACAACGGTGATGCAGTCACGGGTGAGACTTTATTAAGGATTTTATGACGCCTTTGAACACAGTTCAGCTAAGAAGATTTCAGTACCCAAACTATCCGATGTATAAATCAAAATTTAAAACATCTAAATCATCTACTTATTTCTCCGAGTACTAACATGAACAGTGTTATAAAATGTGTGATAATGACAATACCCTCAGATAGTGCATTATTCTGTGCAATTATTGGTGATATCTAGATTATAGACCAACATAAATAGCCATTCTCCAATCTATTTCGGGTGTAGTTTGAGGAGATTAGCCTTGGAGTTAATACGAGCACAATATGCGAGGGTGGCTCTTACCTCTTCACTCGCCTCTCTAGCGTCAGGAAAGCAGCTTCCCTCCATTAGCGTCATATGTTTGTATGTGTGCTTAAACTGCCTCAAGTTCATCATTTAAACCATTACAACATGAATCACTCTGAATGTATCTGCTGTCACCAGCTGTTCAAGAGTGGCTCTATCCTACCAGAACACACGTCCATTTATAGCTAATTAGTGAAAGTTAGGTAGTAAGAGCCACATGTGAAGGATGATAAGGTTCTACGTCTAAGAATTGCTCCATAAAGGGTACTTCCTGCCTCCTCCACGCAGCTCCTCATCATTTCCCCTGACATTCCCGCTCAATGTGGTGTGTTTTTTTTCTTTCTACTTCAGACTTTCATCTGATCATCAGGTTTGTTTTCACAAGTTGCACATTATTCAAGCACGAATATAATGTTATACAACAACTGGTGAATCAGGTTTGAACACGTGGGATTACCTGAGGCTGGCGCTGCGTTCTGTAGGCGGTAGCCCGCTTTGTTGCCGATGGCTTAGGTGTGCTCGGGTTAGAGGTTTGTATTGGTGACATCACAGACTGCTTGTAGACCTCGTGTACTCGGTCAGCATTGGCTCGTAGCGTGAGGGGTTTCTGAGGCATCTACAGTGTGGGGGGGGGGGGGGGGGGGGGGCAAAAACAAACACACACATGGAGGAAGTCAAAATGGGGAAACGGTATAGCAAAACACGATATTGAAAGACATTCGAATCAGCACAGTAAGATCAGAAATACTGCTGAAATAAATTGTGGTCAGGTTTCTCAGGATTCAGAGTGAGCCTAGGACAACTGAACAAATTGTATTAAAATTAAACTAAAAATATCTGTTAACTGGAGAACTGAAGTAGTTGCTGAGAATCACCTTTGGGGTGCAAGGCGTCCGTCCCTGTGTGACGGTCCAGTTTCGGGACCGCGTGATAGGAAGACACGAGGAAGACGGTTTGATGTCTTCATACGGATTCTCCCGCAACACTTCCGCTACACATGAAGAGTTGAGACACGCAGAGATGAAATAGTTTCCATCATGAGACATGAGACTTGCGTCATCATGTACTTAATGTAGAGTAACGCTGTCAAGTTTTCATCCAGAAACTTAAATGTAAAGCTTTACAGTTGAGCTGCGGGCTTTAATACGCACAAAACAATCGGATAACTGTACAATAATCTGATCAGTGGCAATTCTTTTGTTTTACCAACGGTTTCAAGTCATCTGATTATATGGAAAAATCCAGGTTTACACGAGTCAGTTAATAATCAGAATTGTTTTAATGGTCTCTCGACAACAGTCTTAGTAAAGATATTAGTTTAATGATATATGGGCTGATGAATTCTTCATTCTAATTGGTCAGAGAGTGGTAAGTAATTCTCTACAACAGCAGCTGGGACAATGCTTCCGACTACAAGGCAGATCTCAGGTTTATATTAATGCTCCCCTTCTAATACGCTATTGTTTCCATAATAACAACCTGCGCAGGGACTACACAGGTACAGTGCGTTGTTGTTATTGTGAAGTTTCCTGTGAGAAGACATTTATTTAGCCTAGCAACAGTCAACATCAGGGTGGTAATGGTTATTCCTTACTTAATCCATGACGTATTTTTGATTCCAGGGTACGAGTCCACTCTCAAGTCACTTCTCCACTAGGCTAAATATTTATTGGGACGTTTTAAAGCTAAGGCTGATAATTACACATTGTAGTGCACTTTCTAGTTCTGGGGAAAAAAAGGTCGTCGTCCCCCCTCCCCCTCCCGTCTTTTCGGTTTGTTTGTGTACATGTCCAGATTAAATTAAATGTATAATACAATGTTTAGGCTAAAAATCCTCATGGCTTTATCAGATTTCCTGAAAACCTGATACATGTGCTGTTTAGGTGACCGCTCGAGTTATCCTGTAACTGGCAAAATCAGACCGCAATCTTGTTATTAGTGTGAATTAAACCATCTGTTAAACACACATCGGGATTAAACATTCTGTCACATTTTACGTTTCATGCTTTCGCTGCCTATTCTGTGTTCCCTGAAGCGGTAACTGGTCTCTCACGTTCCAGATTTCCCAGCATGCCTGCCGACTGTGTGCTTAACATTTGCTTAGCTGCAGCTGTTCCATCCCATTCTTGTCCAAAAACCTGTCATTTCGCACTCTGCGTTTCATCACCATAGCTTTTCGGTTACGCATGTGTTTTGGCTTCCTCTTTTTCTGAGTTCATGAGTCCGAGTCAGGACTCACCGATGATGTCTTCGTAGATGCTGTCTTGTGACCGGGTGTGGTACAGCCCTGAGCGGCATCCCTCCGTCTCTCTGGACCCCTGCTGAGCCGTCCAACGCACCACGTCCTCGAATTCAAATGACTTCCTGTTGAGCGACACGGTAGATGATGTGTGAAATCACCTTTTGATATCAACTTCTGATATGTTTTTTTTTTTTTTTTTAGCAGTACGTTTATGCTGAAAGCGCAACCAAATCGTCTGAAATAAATACTTCAAAGTTTGCTTTGAGTGTGTGTAAGCCCTAAACATAAACAAAGTCACTTGAGGTCAGAGGAAAATGTGATAATTGGGGCAGGTGACATCCTGCCCCCGTGTCCCATTACAGTCATTAGTGGGAATGTGTTACAGAACAGCTGGAATGCTAAACCACACACCCAGTTACAAGTAGAAACAGAATGTTATGATGAAGAGAAAGATGAAAAAAATGACTTAAAAGATTTCTACATACAAGAGCGTGTGAAAAAAAAGCCCCATGTGACCTCTGGACTGTTGGCTGAGACAGAAGTAGGGCAAGTGGAGACAATAGGCTCAGACTCTCGCAGAGAAAACCTGACATCACAGCTGGAATGGAGCCAAGAGAGCTACATTCTCACCCTCTCCTGCATCCATCTCCTACGCTTCGACAAGCGAAGAAGCGAAACTGAGGGAGAGGATGTCAGAAACGGAACGCACAGCCCGGGTTTCGGTCTCTCAAAACTGACTCGTCGCGTTAATTTAAAATGATGCGCATATGGTGTTTAAGCACGATCAAAATAGTTCGAGTCTGATGGCAGAATAAAAACAAATGACATACAGGCTGTTTCCTCGAAAAAACAAAGCAAACTCGACAGCGAGCCTGTGATATACCCAAACTCTGGATGCACACAGCAAATTCGAAAATTTACATTTTATATATCCACGTTGCTTTGACGAGTCTCTTACAAAGCAAGTTTCTGGAGATTTGATTAGCTGACATCTGTTTCTTTGCTAAACCACAAACAAGACAGACTTCGTCATTAGCAAGGTTTGGTTGGAGTCCCAGTGTCATAAAAAGCCATGCTGTCATTAGATACATAATAAGCAAAGACGTATATAATTTGTTACATTAGATACTGAATAGAGACAGAGAACCCCCTACGGCTGGAGACGCCAAACAAATAAATGCCCAAAACACGTAAGAGTGTGGGAACCTGGAGACTAGAGGCTTTAGTGCTATAGAATAGAGATCAACAGAGTTAAAAATGGTGTTTTTTAAAGTGACTATTGCTGCATATCTTTGCCATGTTGTTTTGTTTTTTTCCACATGTTACAGCAAAGTCTTCAACAAATGTTTTTAGAGGATGAGTAACAACAAGGTTTTTTTTCTTTTTTAAATTACATAGCTAAATGGAGCCTGAAAGACCAACAAAAGATATAACTATCAAAAATCTTCATGAAACCAGCATTATAACATTCTTTAATAAAACGAAAAAAAATAAATGAGTTTAAATCCTGACATTAATTCAAACAGACGGCTTGCCAGCTCACTGAAGTTTTTTGCAGAGAGACATTTATTTAACATTTAACACGGAAGGAGTCTCCAGTGTCAGGCAGCGCTTTGTAACGGTCAGGTGAAGCAACGGACTATTTTAGGTTTTCTGTTTTATATTTGTCTCGTTAACTTGAGACAATGAAGGAATGGCTGTTGAAATAGCTGCTATAACGTAAGTGATAGCAAAGACTAACTTATTTCACAGATACACCACAACATGTATGATGCATTGTTCTTTAATAAATAAAGATCGCAGTCGTCTGCAATTTGCTGTGGTAGAACACTTGTTTTGTGCTGTTGAATTGATATGCGCCGTTATTGGAAAATAATCGACATCACACCGTCCCGTCACCGATTATTTTCCTCTAACCACACAGCCAGTCTTGTTTTATTCCTTACTTGACACACACTAAACTTTTTTTTTTTTTTTTTAAATACTGCTATGGTTATTAAAATGAATAACGGGTAAACACCACCAGCTGTCGTATCCTCATTCACTCACCTGTTCTTCCTGTTTCTGGAAATGCCATTGCTGGAGGTTACAGGACACGCTGGAGGCGAAACACTGGGTGGGCATATGACATCACGCTTTCTGAGCTGTTTTGATTGGCTCACAGGAGAATTTGTCTTCTCCCGTTGGTCTGAATACTCAGGTGGGCTGTTGGCTCCTTGGTACTGGAATGTGCGTTGTGGTTTTGGTGGTGGTGTGATGGGATTCTGGGGTCTCAGTTCAGTGCCCCCTGAGGTGAGATGCTTAGACACAGGTGAGAGATCTTTCTCCCTCTTCCAGGGAGAATCCTCCAGTCTCCTCCAAAACCCCCGAGAGGTGTAGAAGTTCCCAGGGGGCAGAGAGTCATCGGGATCTTCGTCACCCTCAGGCAGAGATGTGATTTCATCCATGACATGATCGATGGCATCATTATCGTTTTTCTGCTTTGAAGTATCTGATTTGTTTACAGGACGCTGCGTTCGGCCCGCGTTCAGGCCTAGTGATGTCTTAGTCGAGATTACATGTTCGTTTAAAAGTGGTCGGTTGTGCTCGGGTTCGGATTTCCGTCCCACCGTGTACTGTCCGTGACTAGTCTGGTTTTCCCTGAAATCCAAACCCAGGCTTTTGGCTTTAGACATGTTAGCTTTTCCATGCAGTCCATCAGTTTTATTGTCCAAGGGAATGACATTTCTCACATCACCAGAACGAGTACATGAGACATGGGGGCCCTGGGCCTTGGGCCTCCCTCCATGTGCGTCCTCATGCTGGCTGAGCCCCTCCCACTGTGAGATCTTCTGCTTGATACTGATGCCTGACTCCCGCGCCAACGCTCTCCCAGAAACAGGCAACTGGCGTGCAGTCGCTGCTCTTCCTCCTTCTCTTCCTCCTCCTGGTTTGCCATAGTCTACTCCCAGGTCCAGCATGGCGAGCAGGCCACCGAGCAAGCCAGTCCTCACTGCACAGACATCACTGCAGGAAGCCCATGCATCTGTCTGCCATTGTTGGACGGGATAAAGTACTCAGCAGAATGGTAAATCGATTCAGGACTTACGTCCCCACCCTCAGGACAGGTTAACAGGACTCACAGTTGATGCTTTGTAGTAACACACATTGATTTTTCCAATTCCCAGTTCCCGCAGCATTATTCAATCAACCTGCCTCCTACGAAGTAAACATAAAAAAAAAGTAAATTGATAGGCAAGAGACCAAAAGTAAGACTACTGGACAAGTTTGGCTGAATGCCAACAACACAGGCTACAGCAGCCCATCGCGTGGATGTGCATAAAGGGAGGAAGCAGCAAAGGACTGTCTTTGTCAAGGTCAGCAGTGTGGCCAAAAATAATCAAAAACAGAACGACAGAGACAACAGCAGGAACCGGAGGCATTGTGCAGGTCATCTGTGGAAGCCCATCACCCACAGCAACTAGGCTGTTTAATGACCCCCCCCCCCCCACCAACAAACACCCACCCACCCATTCGTTGCACTTCCCTCTCTAGCTGGGTGTCCCCAAGTGCCACTATGCATTAACACGCTCGAGAATAATGTAATTCAATTTCACTTCCTCAGAAAACAGCCCTTTCAGCACTGCACGAAAAGGACAGGCATTTCAAGTATTTTCACATCCATACTCACATAATAGACAGCTTTTTATCAGAGCACAAGAGCAGCCTTTGAGGACCCTTAGGCATTTTCGATCAAAAAAATTAAATAATTTAATATGCAGCCTTTCATGCATGTTAGTAAGCTGGTGTCTGTGGAACAAGCTGAACTTAGTAAAGTAAAGACCACTTGAAATACTTTCAGGGATTCTGTCTCTCAGGCCTTTGCACGAGCTGGGATGGAACCTGGCAGCCGTAACACGAGCGCCTCATCCACAGCCAAAGCGTATTGGACACGTTGCACATTGCACTGAGGAGACTGAAAAGTGCTCATACAGGAAGACGTGATGGAATTCTTCAGGACCGAGCATCTAGAGTATTATAATAATAATAGTTTTATGTGCTACATTCCATCAGACATGGACACATATGGTGCCTTTATGCTGGTTGACCTAAAATAATTATGTGCTGGAATCCATGAAAGATCAGAGCCAAAACCCTGCCCCCTGGATCAGCGCACCACATCAACCGAATGACCCGCTTGTGTGCATGGAAGCGTGTGTGTGTATATATATATATATATATATATATATATATATATATATATATATATATATATATATATATATATATATATATATATGTGGGTCTGTCTGTCAGTCTGTTTTGCAGGATGATTTCCCCTGTGCTTCCTGAGATGCAGGAAGCAAGGATCAGCAGAAAGTCTATAATGATGGTTTGTCATCGTGGTGCATTCCAGCCTTTCTTTTTTTTTTTTTTTTTGGGAAAGTTGTTTAATTCGAGCCTGAATGTAGTCGAATTCTGCAGGCTGAGTTTTTATAGCTGTTGCATATTCTGGCCACAATATTTTGGATGCAGGGTCAAGGGTTTGTCACAAACAATGTCATTTTGGTGCAAACAAACCACATGACTCAGTAGAACTCATTTTGTAGGCTGACTTGAAAACTTCGTTAAATGTTTTTGGTCTCTTCTGAAGTGCCACTCTGTAAGACCCTTTGCTTTTTTCCAGGCTGTGTGAGTGGGTTAGAGGATACCAAGACATAATTTAATGACAACGATGCTTGGAACATTTCAACAATCATGTTGAGATTCGTGTTCATTACTCAAACCGTTCCCTTAATTCCTTAGCTCTGGGACGTTAAAATACAACCTATAGGTGCAGCATGAGCTCGAAGAGGTTTTGATTTCGATACAAGAATAGTATCACATGACATATACAATTTTTTTTTTTTTTAAACAGCATGGCAAAACAAAAGTCATCTGCCATCCATTACCGAGTTTAAAATAGATTATGTCATTTGGTAGTTCTGTTTTTGTATACTTGTCGTTGCCGAGAGCATGAATCAAAAGTCCCTGTTAAAACACACAAAAGATCTGTTTTGCCCACCGACGTGCTTTCAGGCTCAGTTAAAAATAGGCCACTACCAACACTACCTAGAAGTTCAACTTTATCTGTTCTTGTAAAAAAAAATGTGCCATCAGCATGTGGCGGTCCAGAGGGAAAACACCTGGTAACGTTCACATCAGAGGTACTTGTGGTAGCGTTCAACCATGCATCATGAGTACATTATGCTAAATGACCTGAGGCAGAGTTGGGTGGCAGACATCACATCACATCACATCACATCACATCAGACATTTCAGAAGAAGGATGACTAGTCCTCCAGTCTGGCACCACATTCACACGACGTACAGGACAAGTCTAAGGGTCTCCGTCTGACAAAGCCAGCTAATAGCTGCCAAAACACGGGCGCTGGCATTGCCGCCTCACGGCTCCAAGCTCCTCAGCTCAAGTTACAATGTGTGAAATTTCGGATGTTTTTCCTCACCTAAATTTGCAGGGGTGTCCTCTGGGTTCTCTGATTTCCACTCGCTGTCCAAAAACACGACAGTAGACGGCCTGGCTAAATTAAAATCGCCAGTAGGTGTGGATGAGCATGTGAGAGTGTGTATGCAATGGACTGGCGTCCTATCCGGGGCGCACAGTGTTCCCGGGATAGACTCCAGACCCCCACGTGACCCTGACCGTGAAAAGCTACCGAAGATGTACTGAATGAAAGAACGAAAAAATAAACACAAGGCAACTTGAAACATGCACTGTCGAGTTTTGTCGAGTTATAAAGAAGCTGGAAAACATCTGGCAAAGACGGTCTACCAGATTGACCAGCTCGGTCTGTGTCCTGGCAGCTGGTTAGCCCAAGGATGAGAAACGGAAGTGACTAAATTAAGGAACCCAGAAAGCTTTCATTTGTGACAGACTGAAGAAGCTGAAACGTTAAGATGAAACGGCTGCTTCAGACCCGGGACACAGCCGTCGCTTTGTTGTCTGAGCTACCTGCTTACCCACAACACAACTGGAGCTCCAAATGACTACTTGGGCTTTCAGATTAGAACCGAGCTACACCTACACGTGAGCATAAATGAGACATTAATGTTAAAACAACCCTTAATTATCCCCACATCATCCTAAATAAGGCTGATGAGCAACTGATGGACACTTTAGGTAAAGTTTTACATGAAGGAACTTGCCATGGATGGCTTAAATGGTGGGAAACACTTAGAAACATGGATGAGTGGAGTGCAAACTCTTCTGAACAAACCATCTAAACTCAACCAAATGTGCATAATATTGATTACAATATTCATTAAACGAGACCTGGATACCCTGAAATGATGTTCATACTGAAATATAAAACAGAATCAAGAGCAATTTATAACTTATTACTAGTACACAACCCAGTTGCTTGCAGAGATAAATTATGAAAGTTAAGTCTGAATAATTGAGGTAAAGTTTTTTGGTTTTAAATGAAAAATTAAACTATAATAATGATGTAGGAGTCTTTAAAAATAATAATAATATAAATAAAAAACACTCACCTCAGATGAATTTCAAAATAGTAACTTTATCCAACAAAAAAAACCCCAAAACAAAACATAAAAAGCGTTGATTTCCATACAGCTCCGCATTTTAAGGCGCTTTTTATGTTTGGAAACAAAACAGACTAAGTAATGGACGTTCTTCCAGGCGTTTCGTTATTGTAAGAATAAATTTTTAAAAAGATAAATGACCTCAAAACAGTTTTAAAACGTTTTGAAAGTTGACATGTCCGCGGCGGAGCAGGCTTGACATGGAAATGGAAGCTAACGCTGCTAATTAGCCTGTTAGCTCACTCATAGTCATTCTCCCCTGTCTTTCTCTGAGGGTTCAGATTCATCTTCGGTAAGAAAAATGGGGTGGGTTTTTTTTCTCCCCAGAAGACGCGAATTTCATTCTTCGAGTTGTTAAAAATTTGCTTAAAAAAAATAACCTGACTAGGAGTGGGTTCGTTTCGGCGTTAATCCTGTGAGCTCCGTGTCCTGCTGTCAGTTTGCCATCTGAGCAAACTTTCCTCTCAAATGGATCAGCAGATGGGCTGTGACCAAGAAACACTTCATCCTCTCCTGCTGATCTAAATGGGAAATGCACTGGTTTGTAATAATGCATTTCACTCCAGTGTTAGCAAAAAAAAAAAAATAATACTAATAAAAAAAAAACCAACAACAGTATGACACATAAAAAAGAACGAAACACATCATCAGTTATTTATTTCATTAGTGTTTATTGACTTAAAACTATTTTTGAAGGCTTCCAACAGTGACATCCAGAGTACATCCCCAGAAAACACTGACCTGCTTTCATATCAGAGGATCACAGTTTTCACAAATCTATCACAGATAATATTTCATGTGCATAAAATGCCAAAATATTGCATATTGAATTCTAAAATATTGTTATTAGGCACTTCCAAACATTGTGTGTGTGTGTGTGATGTGTATTTTAGACACCAAACCAGTTAAAATTTGGAGTTTGTATCATATTAACACCACTTAGATTGAACCTAACAGCATTTGTACTTGTTTTTTGATTAAATAATAATTATAAGAACTATAAAGACTGTGATAATGGATCATTGTGATGCTCACTACCTTAATATCTTCAAAAACATTCTTTTCTTTCTTTTTTTTTTTTTTTTTAAAAAAGACAGATCCACAGAGATTCCCAGGACTGTTATGTAATGGAGTAACAGTTAAACCTGTATGAAGAAATCCCACCTTCTCCTGTTTACACCTTCACACACTTTACGCAAGCTAATGGTAAAAGAGTTTGGATGGCATTACTTAGTGCTATTTAGGTCTTGAGTCTTAAGTTTGTTCACTAGAAAATAGAGTGAGCCGTCCAAAACTACATCTCATTTTGTATACTGTTTTATTCTGTATACAAAACATTAATTTCAATCTTTTTTTTTTTAAAACACAAGTTGTTTATCAATGCATCTAATATATGAAGTTAAGTGCTGAAGATTAAGGCAGAAACCCGTGTGTATATGTGTGTGTGTGTGTTAGATAGCAAGAGTTTATAACCCTTTAGTCACCCTTGATGCCTTGCTTAATGAGGTCGAGCTCATAGCACAGAGTCTCGTAGCGATAGGCCATACGGATCTGAGCCACGTTTGTCTTGCGTATATCGTTGCCCTCTGGACCTTCCTTCAAATAATTAGTGCCCAGGAACTGAACTTTCTCCTGTTTGGGAATGAATTAAAAGGTTGGTATACATTGTTAAAGATAGAAAAACAAATACAGCAAATTAATTTGTACTCTGAAATCACTCAGAGGTGTACATAGTTGTATTTATGTACATTTTATGTCAATTAAACTACAATGAACTACAATGTAAGCCTTAAAGGATTCCCAAATATAAATAAAACATAGTTCTTCATAAAGGACTGGTAATTACTTTGAATCTACCATAGATAAAGACAAGAAATGTCTATAAGTTATTGCATTTTATTTATTGACCGTGAGCAGGTGTTATTCACGTCATGACTCAGTCATGTGGCAGTCAGTCAGGCCAGTGTGCCATAAAACCTCCATAAATACTCAATATAATAAACCAATAAACCATACCTCACGTGACAGGCCACTCTGAAGGATGCTATTTCTTGAGATTTCGCACATGTCACAGGTGCTGAGCTTGAACACCTGAGCTGCGATGGCGTATTCCTCCATCAAGGGTTCCTGAAGGACAAAAAGACATTTACTTTACCATTTTACATCTTTTCCCCAAAGGTATCTTGCACCATAGACGTTAGTGCCAACAGCCATTATGTTTACTTATATTATTACACTACAAGTACGACTATAGTCTTATTTAAAGTATAAAATGATATGCTGAACTTGGGGTAAGAATTCCAAGTTGAGCGGGCATTTTTGTAGTTTTTTTTTCTAGTTCCAGATCAGAAATGACAAGATTTGGTCGAACACTGTCGTTGGTTTTGATGGACTTTTGTGTACTTTAGCATTTATTAATAATGACTGTACCTGAGTTGTGGTGTGTATCAGTAACCTTTTTTTTCTGGCCCAGTCATATCTCACCTTGGTGTAGTGGAATTGCATGGGGTCATCAGTGGACAGAGACACCACCAGGCCCTTCTTATGGAACTCCAGCAGTGGATTCTTATTATACTCCAGGAAGAGACTGTTGTTGCTAAGAGGAGACATGGCAATCGGGATCTGAGTCAGGAAGTACAGATACTGCAGGACTGGGCTCTGTGGGACAGAGAGATATACAGAACTCTTTGTATGTGTTGGATTACTTCCAAACCATTCTTATAGTGAGTCTGGTAGTTTTCATCACTCAACCTGGCAAAGAACCTTTTTTTCACCGGACGAGGTCACTGGTTTTGAATGACATGTAGTGGGATGTGAGCATCTGAGGTTGAGATGTGAATGCTGTGAACCTCACAAACCTTTTTTTCCTATTCATAGCTCATCGATAACACCAGCTTAGACGGTAGTTATGGCTGCAAGACAAACCACTGGTTAATATTAAAGCACTCATTCTCATGTTAGCGTTTCTATAGTAGCAACCTACACAGGGACTTATATGGAAAACACTCCATATAAATAGATTTTAAAAATTGTGTGTAATTATTGAATGGTTTCTGTGAGGAGATATGTATTTATCATTTTATCATCAGGAGTCTCCAGTGTTTTATTCCTTACATGTTAGACGGGATGATTAGTGACAGTCTGCACTGTGCTTGAGTCTTCAAGTATAAATATACTAACGAGATGGTCAGGGCTAGACTGCATTAGAGTTGGTGTTTTACTCAGTCTTTAATGTCTGTCTGCCTTGAATATGTTTCATAGTCTGATTATAGATATGCTTTTTGTATCCTGGATCTTCCTTATCATTTGAAATCTATTTTTACTTATTTAGCAGATACTTTTATTCAAAGGAATTTATGGGTAAGGCGAATATAATCCAAGCAAAGAGATGGGCTTTAGAGTGTTAACAAACAAAACTTAACAGTCCCAACACTGGTTCTCTGGCAATCCTCGCAGCCTAACCTCACCCCATCCTTCTGGTCACAAGCTCAGAACATTCAATTTTGGCCCAACACTGCAAAAGATTTCAGAATGAATACAGCTACAACAAGTGTCACCTGTTAATAACAGGCAGGTAACACACTGACCTTCTTGAGGTTGAGGCCGTGAGAGATATTGTCAGCTGTCATGAAACAGGCCAGAAGATGGGTGATAGCACCTGCCTCTCCACAGTGTGGCCTGAACAGGAACGTGTTCATTCCTCTCTCCCTGGGAAAACACAAATACACATATAATATATATAACTTTACCTAGAAATATCTCAGAATCTATAAACAAATAAGCAGGATGTCCAAATTTATTCCCAGAGTATTACAGAACTATTCGATTTATAGTTGTCTAGCTAGCTGATGAGTTGAATCAGCTCTATTAGGTCTCCAGGACCTCTGCTGGTCTAAACTGCATACAGCAGGATTATCTACACAAAGCAAACTCATTAAATGCATAGCACTGATGGGACTTGGGTGATATTTTTCATGCACCATTTCCTGTTTTGTGGACACTTACTTGCGCAGCTGGTTGAGCATGGCAATATTGGCATACATGTAGTAGATGTAGTAAGTGTAAGATGGGTTCTTCACAATGTCCCACTTATTTGGCTTAGGGCTCTTGGTGGAGAACATGTGACCACTGTGCTTGGATTCATCGTCCACACTGTCAAAGCCTGTGACCTGTGGGCACGATAAAGAAAGGAAAGATGTACCCAAAGACTGTTCAGACAGTAGGACTGACAATTGAATGAAAAAAGTTTTCATATCCATAGGTGGAGGTGACAAAGAAATTTAATTCATGTTAGATTTTACTGATGGTCCACTGTTATCACAATTGAATTAATTCAATTGAATTATGTTAACATACTGCATTAGTAATGGACAAGTTATAACATTTTGCAGCACATTTCTGAATGTGATAGAAATATGTTCTAATAACTGCCTCCAACCTCGTTTCTGTCCCCTGTATAGCTTATGGGTTCACCCACAATCCTCCAGTCATTCATCCTGACATATCTGTTCTAACACTGTCAGAATGCTTGGCCAAACTTTGCCCATTCTTCATGACATTTCTGACATATCTGTCATGTACAACCTTCCTCTGAGCCTGAGAGTGTCAAAGTAGGAATGAATTTAGCATTTTTCCTGGATTATCAACTTATTTCAGGATACACTGTAGAAGTAAAACTACTAGACTGAAGATAGGAGGTTGGATAACATAATAACTAGGATTTTGTTCTTTATTATTTATTTTGTGACTGTATTTGTATACTGTATGTATGAATGACGTTTGGTTGTCTATCGCTTTCACTGAGTCGCTTACATGTTGCAGGAAGATGCTCAGTTCAGGGTTGGACTGAGGGTCAATGGTGGCTTGGAAAATGGGCATGAAGATATTCTCCAGCATTTTCCCAAAGTGAGGCACGAAGTCCCTGGCCCTGAAAATATCACTGGATGAGGAGACAACAAAATCAGAATGACTTACAATCCATTTAAAATCAAGTAGGGACTACAAAAATGTTGGATATGGTTAAAAATGTAAGGTAGGTGTCTGGGGCAGAAAATCTATAGGGTGGAATTTAGTGTGTTAAGTATATTTTAATAAATTTCCAGTCAAATGTTTGGGCACACCTGCTCGTAAAAAGTTTTTTTTTTAATTTGTACTATTTTCTATTTAAAAATAACTATGAAGACACATATAAGATATATAAACCTTTTGAAGACATACAATTGTACCATATTTCACAAGATTCCAGGACAAATGTGTGTGGGCATATATCGGTTCTAATTGTTTAATGTGTAAAACATTATCAGAACGTACTAGATTCTAGGTACTTGAATCATCCACTTGAGGTTAGGGGAAAACACCCTGTTCTTGTTGAACCAGCTGGAGAGTTTTGTCCACTCACTGGGATTGCAGCCATAGATGGAAAGACGAGGCTCAGCATACTGGTACTTAGCATCCTCGAGGTCACTGGCCACTTCCTGTGTCACAAAGAGCCAAACTGATTGGTTGATCAACCATTAAATCAACTTTTTTTTTTTTTTTTAATGAAAAGTCCAATTTTTCCAAACACAAATGAAGGACAGTTAACCTCCAAATGTTGAGGTTAACCATATCTAAGAGTTGGCAGTCTTACTGTGTACCTTCAAGTCCTCACCTTAATGATGGTGGCGAAGTATTCTCCTCCAATGTGATTCTCAGTCTTCAGATAAAGGTCACGTAGCTCACTGGCCCCCACAGGGTTGTACTTGGCATTGAACTTATCAAAGCGCTGGAAGGTTTGTCTACCCTGTAAGCACAGGACTGAGGATCAGATGACAGTATAAAAGTCGATGCTGTCAACATACCGGTTTCACATGTTATCACATGTTAAGGGGTGATACATTTCTGTTATCACAAACTTAGAACCCTTTAAATGACTAGAGTTGTAGATGGTTCAACTGGGATTTAACAGCATTTTTTTTAATATAATTGCAGTGTTAGACCACATCAGCCATGTCGATTCAATTGGTATGAGAGTAGAACCTACAGCATGCACATCCAGTGAATCCACGGTCAGGTCATAGGGATGCAGATTGAGGGAGGCAAAGAGATCCTTCAGGGTTATGTCTTTGCCCTTGATATTGTGCACCACTCGGTCAGCATCTACTCGGTAGGACTTCTTGATGAAGCGCAGAAGATGCTTCTGGTTCATGCAGGCAGCAGCATGAATGTGAGTGTCGACCTACAGACAAATCAGAAATGTAGGACTAAAATGCAGACAAAAGAACGTTCTGAACCTGCCAGCTTAGCTGCCAATATATAAAAGCTAATGAGGATTCGATCTTTAGATCTGTAGTACCTTCCTGCAGTTGTAGAAGTCCCTGTGGGGGTTTTTCTTCAGCTCCTTCATTTCCTCCATTTCGTTCAGCATCTCATGCACGTTAAACTTGGACATGAGGAACTTCAGACGACGGTGAGTGTACGTCTTTCTAAAAAGGCCCAATCAAATACACTTGTAACATTTATGGAAACAACTACATTTATAATTATTCAATACAATTTCAATATCCTTGGCAAAATAACTTTAGCGCCATTGTAATTATTGTCAGTTTGAGGCTTTGTATTATTTACTATACTGTAGACCAGTGGTCACCGACCCTGTTCCTGGAGATCTACCTTCCTGAAGACTTTAGCTCCAAGCCTAATCATGTCCACCTGACCATCATATCATTGCCTTAAGACATTCTTGATAAACTAAAACAGGTTTCAATTTTGGATGGTGACAAAATCTGCAGGAAGGTAGAAACTAAGGAAGAGGTTTCATGACCACTGCTGTAGACAATCAATCATATACATCAAATTTCAAGTTCTTGGTCTTTCCATTTTATTGTGTACTACAAACGTGAAAAAAAAACCTTCTGGAGAACTCACGTTGGGCCCTGGGCAATGAGGGCAATGAGGAAGTTCATATCATCGATGAAGGTGGTGTAGTCAGGAGCAGGCAAGTTCAAGGGCTTGTGTTTGTCTGCATCTGCTGCGTCTTTATAGACATAGATGACACCATCCCGCATGCGGGCCACATAGCCAGCGTCAGAAGCCAGAGACTTGGTGTTGAATGGATCCTCTCCTTTTTTAGGAGGTGAAGTAAAGACTGCCACACACAACACAGACTGTTCTAAATTCATGTTTTGTGTTTTATTGAGCAGAAATATCCACTGTGTTAATGATATAGACTGCTCAGAAACAGTACACTAACCTGAACATTGCATTGTTTTGTGTAAGGAATAAAACACTTTGGGCATGCTGTTATGGGAAAGTAATCAGTGACGAGGGTGGTGTGACGTGGCTCAGTGTGAAGCACCTCCAGAAGATTTCCCAATGGTGACAATATTTTAGTTATTACAGAACAATATTCCATACTTCTTATCTAAAAATCTCTGTGTAAGTTGTTACTACTACTGAAATGAGCACACTAATATAAACCTGTGATTTGCCTTGCAGCCAGAAATACTGTAAGAGCTGCTGTTATAGAAGAGTAATCAACACCTTCTGACCAATCAGAATCGAGAATTCAACGGTGATGTGGTATAAAACATAAATAAAATGCACCGAATAGAGTGAACAATCTTCCAATCAACCAAACTTTACGCTATATTCGATTCCGATTACTATATTGGTCTGCTTCCTACCTGGCTGCACCAGATCCTCTGGGTTCCACTTCTCCCCCTCAATCTCACGCAGGTACTGAGATGTGGTTTGGGGGAATCTCTGCAAAGCCAGCCTCATGTACTTTTCTCTGATGCTCAAAGCATGGCACAGACCCTTGCAGGCCACCTCAAAGTCATCCATTGTCACCTGAAAGAAAAACAGATTGTTATGGTGTCATATCCCAGCAAACCAGTGACTACATTTCCCATCCTGCACTGCGGCCTACAAACATGGCCGCCATGGGCTGCAATTCCTAGGACACTCACATTCATTTTAATCACGCATACCTGCATCCAATCTCACACACAATCACACCACAGTTTAAAAGGACTTTTGAGACATTCACTGTTTGCAAAGTATTGAGTGTTATCACCATACCAAGCGTTTGTACCCTGTTCCTGGTTTTGTTTCATGGTCTTTGATCTTGTTTCTTGTTTTCGATTCTTGACTTGCCTTGTTTATGCCTGTTTGCAGATCGCCTGACCCATTGCCTGTTTTTTACCACGCTATTGTCTCATGATTTGGATTTGTCTGCCTGCCTCTCTTTATTAAAAGTTCTTATCTGCACTTGCATCTGTCCTCACCTCCATTACGTCCAATTCGTAACATCTGGATTGAGTGCATTATTATAGTATTTAATTGAGCAATTATTATTTGAAGCAGGCATTAAAGTCTCTGCTGGTAAAATCGGGTAGTTAGAAATACTTACACAAATTATTTAGGGGGAAATTGCATAATGTTCAGGTTAGGGAGTAAGGCAAAACGCAAGTTGCAAATTTAAAGCATTATTTGGTACTTTATCAGTAAATATTCACCATACTGATGAATAGACAGAGAAGGAATGTTAACTTGCATGATGCCAAATCAAGTGTCCCTCTCCTACCTAGCCATTTTAAATGTCATGGCTAGGTTCATGAAACCCAATCTCAGACTGACCTCCAGCACCTAAGTTCATGTTCCAAGGGGGGAGGTTACTGGTCGGTGATGTGCAGGAGTTTGTCGTGTGTATATTTCATGTAAAACCATGATGCTGCATAACATATGGTTTGGTTTCAGGTGCATTACAGTGGTGAGAATGGTAAAACCGATATACGTGACTCCTTGATCAAGGGCCTATCTTAAAAACTTTCAAGGAACCAGAAATTTATGGAACATTCCTGCTTGCAGGAGATGTAAACGCACCCCAGAGGCATAGTCTCCTGTGATGGTTACCCTCTGGAAATGAGGCACCTCGAGATAGGTTGGTATTTCTGACATCTGTTGGGAGCGAAGGAGATGCTTCTTGCTGTGAGAGAGTTAAAATCAGAGGTAAAGTCAAATTATGACAATTATGATGATCTTGACAATAATGTTATTAATTGCATTGTCGCATGTTATTTTAAGCTTGTTATATGCTCAGTACAGGTGCAGAGAAAATAAAGAAAAGTGACTTGAGAATTTTCCCTCATGTTCCTCCTACTGTATATCCTTTAGTGTGTTTTCATCTTATAATTTTTTATTCCAAAGAGGTTTGCTAGCTGCACCTAGCTAGGAAGTTTAATAATGACACTGCAACTGAAAGCTAATGTGTGCTTGTTAATTCAGCCAAGTTGGCTAATATAGGCTACAATTACAGGGATAACTAGGACGTTCTTTACTAACTAATAAACATCACAATATGTTAGATCATAATGATCATTCAGTAGTGGTTTCCCAATATTAGCTAAACATCTAGCTAGCTACAGAATGCTGTACTAGCAAGTCATTTGCTAACTGGCAGTCAAACAGCTACACAGCACAGATAGAGGAGGTGCATAGAGGGGGTCAGGGCTCAGTGCAGGCCACTTGAGTTCTTCTACTCCAGCCCTGGCAAACCATGTGCATATACTGGAACAGGTTTAGGCCACTTTTGGGCAACAGTTTGTGGAAGGAACACATATGGGTCTGATGGTCAGTTGTCCACAGCGCTTTTTGGACATATAAGGTATTTTAATGAAAGAATATACCCCTGGCAAGGCATGCTTTAATGTTGTTACATGTTGTAGGGTTTTTCCTCACCGTCTCTCAATATCATCATCCACGGTTAGGTGGTGTTCCAGCTCCTGGTTGAGAATGGGGCAATCAGCCACTCCAAAGAGGGAGACCTCCTCACGGATGTCTTCATCCTTGGTTTCAGAGGCGAACACCTTCTCAGCGAATGCACGCACGTGCTCGTCGGTTTCTAATGAAAAAAATACGCATGCACCTTTTACTATCATGATTTTTGTGCTAGACCACACACACACAAAACTGATTGGTGTAATCAGCACAGGTGATGATGATGGATGGATGAAGGAGAAGCTGAAGACATGATTGTTCTTCAAGGCAAAGACATAAGACAAATCAAAACAAAACAACAATCAACCCTTGTGTTCCTGTGCAACTTAAAAACATGCTATTTATTTTGCTTATACTATATGTATATTCATTTTCATATATGCAAAGAAAAAAACATTTTGTAGCAAAATGCATACATAGCAGAGTGTGTATCAGTCTATATTTTGGGACAATTTAAAAATAATACTTAATCCAAGGCATGTGTGCAAAGCAGATGATGGAGCAATGTGACACCTCAATGAAGCCAGAGCATTGACAGCTGGTACTAATAGAGAGACCCAACATTCATCATGACCATGCAGAGATTTACACAACGGCATGTACACCTATTTACAGCTCCAAGCCACTCATTCAAACTGAAACTACAGTATATTCAAATCACAGGGAACCTAACTGAAATTCTCATGCACTTCAGCTAGATATATGTAATGGCCCAAATGACAGCAATGCCAAGTAGTTTATTCATTTCTCATGTAATTATGTAACAACTGGTGAATGAGCAAATGAATAAAATGGATAGATGGCTGGTTCCCTTCTAACTGCTCAAGAGGCTTGTGAATTAAATGCATAAAAAGGTGAGGTCAAGCACAGCGTGAAGTGCTTTATTATACTTACTCTTAACTGAAAACATGTTTGCCCAGAAGCAAACATATAGGATCCATCAGCCAAGATGAAGAGAAATGGAGGCAGCAGATTAGACTGAGGAAAGGCGTGTTAATCCCACACTATCACTTTTACATTTAAGTTATGAAAACAAAAATGTTATCCCAAGTTCATTATAAATCGACTTCAATTACATCAATGCATGCATCCTGAGCCGTTGTACAGTGCCTTGCATAAGTGTTCACCCTCTTGAAAATTTTGTAGTGTTAAAACCTGAAACTGAAATGGATTTAATCGGGATCATGTTGTTTCTTCAAGAACAGGTCAACTCCAGTCAATTAATTGAGACAAAAATTTTTTGAACATTTTATTTTTCAGTAATCTTTCACAATACAGTATATTGCCCTCTCTCAGTGTTTCAACTTGTAACACTACAAAATGTGGCACTGTAGGTGTTCCAGGAACGTTAACCCTTCTGGAGGTCATGATAGAGCCCCAAGGTGCCGGAGAAGATTTTCAGTCATCCAATTATCTAGTAATAATAAATCAAAACTATTCAATTACATTAGTATAATCTTGAAGATGTTTAACCTCACATGCAAGGAGTTTCATCAAGTCATGATGAAACCATTAACACACACACACACACACACAGTACAATACAGTATTATATCCCATATACACTTTCCTTGACTTACTAATTAGGCTACAACTTTCATAAGAATGATTATCTTACAATCATTAGGTAATTAGAGTATCTTTTAGAGAGAAGAGAAAACAAAGATTGATGAATGTTTATATGATGGTCTGTCCAAATTGGGTAGCTCATCAGTAGCATCTCATTAATTTATCTGCTCACCCCCAGAATGGGCTCAACCAATGTCACCCTTAGTAATAACAGAAATGGATAGGTAGAATAATTCCAATCATAAAATGAGATTAATTGGCGAAAACATAAAGAAAATTCCTGGCACAGCACAGTGTATCGTATTATGGATAGAGCCCATTACAGGTATATGGTGAACAATAAATAAAGGGAAAGCACACTCTTCCACTACAGAACACAAGGCACTCCTTAGTCATCAACTTGATCAGTTCCCGTGAAGTCCTATCTATGTTTAGCCATTATTCCCATTCTCAATTTTCAGAGTTTGGTGTATGAGAAACTGGATGTATCTAGCAGTACATGCTCAAATTTGCATCCCCCCTGTGAATCCCCCGATACTTACGCTGTTCCTCCTCTGAGGTAGTAAATGTACCAATGACACAGGGACAGAGGGCATGGAGAAAGGGTAAATGAAAAAGAAATGTAAAGCATGGAACCAGATTTACCAAGAGCTGTCGTGTACATAAAGTGAAATTTAGTCCTAGCCCTGGTTGCCCCTAGAGAGACAAAGGTTTTCATTCATTCATCCATCTACAGTAATTGCTTTTGTCGTGGTCAGGGTCACAGTGGATGCAGAGCCTATAGTGGGAACACTGGGCATGAGACGGGAATACACCCTGAATGGGACGCCAGTCAGTACAGTAACCCGAGCTCAGGATAGAACCATGGTTTTACAGTAATATACCGTTATTAATATGTAATTAGAAGATACAGTACAATATGCCCTTATTGTAACCAAATACTACAATAGCAATGCTGTAAATATTAACTACAGAAATTACAATAGTTATCTGCTGGCAGTAAAATACTTACTGTTGTAAAAATGATTTTTACAGTGTACTATATGTGAGGTTTGTCTGGTGGACTTCTGTGAGAAAGGGGTATATGTATGAAACCTTCAACATGTCCCCCCCCCAAATGAATTCCAAATGAAGCTTTTCACCAAGCTAGAACCCTTAACCATTACTGAAAAAGAATGAATTAATTATCTAAGCTAAAGCTTCAACCACACCATGCTTAGAGAACAAGGGTTCTCTTCAATGATGAATAAGGGTTCTTTGGTTTGTATTCTGGAAAAAAGGTTCTATGTAGAATCCAAACAACACTTTTTGTTTCAGAAAAGGTTCCAAGTACTCTTTTCAGAAAGCTAGACCCCTTAACCATAATTGAGGAACCCTTGTTCTCTAAGGGTATTGTGGTTGAAGCTTTACTTAGGTCATTCTTAGTAACCACTTCATCATGATTAAGGTAGCCTTGGATCCGGAGCCTACCCTGGAGAACCTAGAAGAAACCCAATGCAGACATATGGAGAACATGAGAGTAACCCAAGCCCAGGATAGAACTGTTGACTCTGCTGCACCACTGTGCTGACCAGGCTCTCAGCTCTAACCCATGTTCCATCTAATCCATGGACAACGTTTCCCATCTACCACAACTAAATCAACTCAAACGACTCAACAAGGCAAGTTAAATGAGTAAAATGTGTGCAGTGTGAGGTTTCCTCTGGATTTTAAATGAAACTACTGCTCTACAGGTCTAAACTGATGACCCTAATACAGATGTGTAGTTATTAACCCTTTCTGCATGTTCTAAAACAGGTAAATTGAGAAGTAGTGGTTCTCAGTTCCAGTCCTGGAAAACCCCTGTGCTCTTTTCCTTGCTACAACACACACGGCCAAAAACGGCAACAAAACGGTTAATGATCATCTGAGTCAGGTCAGATTTTTCGAGCAAAGAAAACACTAGAGCAAAGGTCATCAATCCAAGTCCTGAATCCAGCACAGTTTAGTGATAGTGACCTGTTCCAACACAGACTAATCCTGGCAATTAACTGGTGAATTGCATTAGACGTCTTTATGCAGGGGAATTGACCAAATTGCAATGGAATTGTTGACCCATGAACTAAATGCCCAGCGCTGAAGTCCATATGAAATAGCTGATTATTCTGGCACTACAACCAACTCTAAAAATAAACATCACTTAAATCCTGTAGCCTATGGAAGTCCAGATGCACATCCAACGAGTGGATTATACGTTTTCTTATGTTACTTAACCAGACTGGAGGGTGAAACAGTAACCTGGCTTCTACCTTTCACCAGTCATGAATCATCGTGTCAGATGCGGCAGAGCACGGACAGGAGCAGGTGTACAGGATCGCCCTGTCTGAACCAGTCCCATCTGTCTGGACTAAGTGCCGAGGCTGTGCCTCAAACAGACCTGAATTTCTTCCCTATAGTAGCCCTTTAATGGATTTTTAACTGTATAGCTAGTATTAACCAATCATTAGAGCATTGGTATGATAATGTGGCTTATGTTTAGTTCAAGAGAAGTCTCCACATTAGTAAGATTTCACAAAGCTGTTAAGATGAATCATTTTATATTCTAGTGTGCTTTACTGTACTTCAACGCATCTACTTAATTGTGGTGTGAATGTTAGCGGTGTTAAAACAGCAGATTGCAAGATGATGTAAAAATATTGGCACTCAGAGGCTCCTCTGAGAAAACAATTGTGTTGTCAGGTGGTATAGAAGAATGAAATATTGATTTCAACCACATACTAAACATTACACTACATGTGAAGTTCCATAGTCATTAAATATAGCTCACATTTGCATTGTTCTAGATTAGGGGTTCTCAAAGTATCAAAACGCTTGTGGTTATGAAGTATGGTACCCTGGTACACCTTTTCCAGTGTAAATTCAGAACAGTTTGTATCCTGTTAAGGATACACTTTTTATAATTTCATTAAAAATCACAGTTGGGTTCAAGATGAAACCCTAAAAAGTTATTTATCTGGAAATTAAACCCATTCAACTCAAGGCTTTTAACTATAAAGGCTTTGACAGTAGCTGATCTGCAAGGGGTCCATGGTTCTAATCAGCGATGTCTGGAGTTTCATGGACCCAATGTTAGAAATAAAAAAAAAAAATTGTGTTGCAAAACTTATAAACAGGTGTCTGGGTGGTGCTGTCAGACACTCACCTGGCAATTGAACCTTAGGCATGGTGGCAGTGTGTAGCACCTTATCCCTGTAGAAAGACAGAGCTGTTCACAAACACACACACACGTGCACCAACAGCGGGAAAGTGTGCAGCTCACCCGTGTTCAGCTGCAATAAGAAACATCAGCTGGCGAGTGTAACCAGAGCCATGTAGGCTGCTCTGGTTAGGAGCTCCAAGCTCTATTTTAGGCTTGTTCTTACAGCTAAGGCTTGACTGACAAGCACGCCAAGATGTGGGAGAAGGGGAGAGACCGGCATTATGTAAAGATAGCACTGGTGGAATCAAACAAGCAAAAATGATGACAAATTTAATTAAACGCTGATCGTTGTTTACAATTAATTTACTAGGAAAAGAATACAGTGGCACATGAAACATCTTTTAAACAACTCAAACGGTCATTGTTGTGACGTGACAAGTTAATTTATAGATTTTTGATTAAAGCCATGATGGTGGAAAAAAATTAAATAAAAAAAATAAAAAAACAGAATAAAACATCAAGCATCAGCAAAGGTGAAGGAAAAGAATTCCACTAAACAAGAAATCCATTTTTTGGGGAAAGAAAATTCATGTTGAAATACATTTTTGGGAATAAAACACTTGTTTGAGCACCAGGCAATGATCGGATGAGGTTGTTTTGTCCTTGTAGTAAGACAAAGTCATTACTGGCACCACAGTTTGAAATCAAACGAGGATCATATTCCTAGAAAAATGTCTTGTGGGAAACTTCTAAAGGCAGCGCATACTTCTGGCCAAATTGAAACACAAACAGAAATACAGCGAGTGCATTATGGCACAGCAAGTCTTCAACGTCCTCAAATGCTTCTTTCTAAACACTGCTGAATACCAATCCCACAACTTCCTCAAACCTTAATGCAGTCTGCAGCTTAACCGACATCAGTGAGCAAGCAAAAGTAGAATAGATGAGTAAAGGCACTAAAATGCAAGATCTTCAAAGAAACAGATGCCATCATCACCCATTGGTCCTTTCTTTGTGAAGTCTGACTAACCTTTATGAAAGAATAAGGCACGCAAGGTAAAAACAAACAAACAAAAAACCTTAACCTTGATTTTTGTTGTTGTTGTTGTTCCAGTGTTTTATGCAGAGTAAAGACATTCACTGCAGCAGCATACAGACGTTTATAATAAAAAAAAAAAAAAGAAAAAAAAATTCCTGGAAGCAATTGCTGCCTTTCTACTGCTCTCTGAAAGTGTTTTTGCCTCAAAGTCATGGCTAAAAAATGTCGAATGCCCTTGTGAATAACTGACACCACAGATGCTACAACAAGCGAAGATGGAAAATAATACAAGTGGGAGCAGGAATACATAGATAAGAAAAAATCTACCGTGAAATGGGTATGCAAATGGACTTAAAAAAAAAAAAAAAAAAATAGAAGCACTTTTGCCTTCACAGTATTCCTGAGTACTGAACTTACAAATTATAGTCAGGTAAAATTTTAACAGGGAAAGATGCAAGATTTCATCGCTTAATGACTTGAGATAAATGCAGAGGCCAAATGTCGCTTATTGAGCCCCTCTTTTCCATCACAGCAGGCCAATACAGTCCACACAGTGAGCAGGTTTGAAATGATCCCTTTTAGCCAGCAAGGGGGCCCAATGCAGAAAAACTCCACTGCCGAGGCCGGTTTCAGGCCACATGAATAAAATGTGATGAAAAATTTGGACCACTTCACAAAGCTTTTCAGTCACAAGTGAGTGGGTGTCAAGTTTTTAGCTGCTGGCCAATGAAATTGCAAGGAATCTCTGTAGAGGTGGTGCTTCTCCTGATCACATGACTTCGCAGGAGACTCCAAGACAACCCTGTTTCCTGTCCTCCCTGCTGTTGAGTTTCTTCATGCGATAATGACGGATCTCCCGGACCAAGGTGTAAAAAGCATCCTCAACTCCCTGTGTGTGTGGGGGGGAACAAACAAAAATAAACAATCAGCACTCAAAAGTGACCTCTGAGTAAGACATGTCTTCAGCTGTGTAATCCTTTACTTTAAACTTACAAAAAGGAAAAAGACAAGTAATCAACAAAATCCGTCCATTTCTGCTTACCTGTCTGGTCTTGGCTGAGGTTTCTACAAATTCAATGCCGTAGCTCCTGGCCAGTTCCTGAGCCTGCTTGGTGTCGACAGTTCTGGCCAAATCACATTTGTTTCCAACCAGGACCATGGGCACGTCGTCAGAGTCCTTCACTCGCTTGATCTGCTCCCTGGAAGGAAGAACTTAATTTAGCAAAGGAAGCAAGTAAGGAAGGAAATGATAAACAGAAGTAATGAAAGAAAGAAAAAATATGGAAGTCTATAAGTAAGGAAGTGTAGAAAGAAAGAAAAAGAAAGAAAGTAGTCAAACAGACAGGAGCATGTAGGGAAGTAAAGAAGGAAAGAGTGAAAAGTAAGGAAGGAAGGAAGGAATGAAGGTTGAAAGGAATGAAGGAAATAGAGGAAGTAATGAAGGAAGGACAGAAGGAAATAGAGGAAGGAAGGAATGAAGGAAATAGAGGAAGGAAGGACAGAGGAAGGAAGGTTTAAAGGAATGAAGGACAGAGGAAGGAAGGTTTAAAGGAATGAAGGACAGAGGAAGGAAGGACAGATGGAAATGGAGGAAGGAAGGATGCTTGAAAGGAGTGAAAGAAATAGAGGATGGAAGGAAGGAAGGACAGAAGGAAATAGAGGAAGGAAGTAAGCTTGAAATGAATGAAGGAAATAGATGAAGGAAGGAAGGACAGAAGGAAATAGAGGAAGGAAGTAAGCTTGAAATGAATGAAGGAAATAGAGGAAGGAAGGAAATAGAGGAAGGACAGAAGGAAATAGAGGAAGGAAGGAAGGACAGAAGGAAATAGAGGAAGGAAGTAAGCTTGAAAGGAATGAAGGAAATAGAGGAAGGAAGGAATAAAGGAAGGAAGGAAATATAGGAAGAAAGGTTGAAGGAATGAAGGAAATAGAGGATGGAAGAATAAGGAAAGCAGGTATGGAAGCAAGAAAGGGACAAAGGATGTATGGAAGTGAGGAATAATGTACAAAAGATAGGAAGTAACTAAGTAAGGAAGCAAGTAAGGAAGTACAGACATAAGTAAGCAAGTATAGAAGTAAGGAAGTATGTAAGTGTGCAAGTAAGAAAATAAAATAATGGAACAAGTAAGGAAATGTTTAAGTTAGTTAGTAAATATAGAAGTAAGAAAGGAAGTATGGAAATTTGTAATGAAAGATAGCAATGAAGGAAATATGAACTGAAGTAAGGAGGTATGAAATAAGAAAGCAAAATAAAGGTGCACAGAATTACAGGAAGAATTAAGTAAGACAGGAGGAAAGCCATGAAGGGAGGAAGTAATTAAGTAAAGAACAAAGTACTGAAATTGGGAAGGAAGGAAGGAATGATGGATGTAATTAAGGAAGAAAGGAAGTGTAAATAAGGAAGAATGATGATCAGGATTTATTTATTTATTTACTGTTCTTTTAATGCCATGCCAGCATCAGTGGCTATTTTCATGGCAAGATCAAGGAAGGTAAAGCGAGGCATTCCAGTAGTCACCATTTCAGCAGTCTCTCAACAACAGCAGCTATATGAGGTCCTTCACTTTAATATTCAATAAGAACTCCAGGATTTTTCCTGGTGAGTGATCAGGATGGAAACCGATCGATCACTTGAGTAGGAAGGCAGGTAATTGTTTAGGTATGGTACGGTATACTTAGACTCCTCAAACCGGTGTGTGTAATAAATATCGCATAGTGATTCTTACACACGGACGTCTCAACTAATTTGCTACAAGTTCTATGTTTTAGTATAAAAGTCAAACGGATTCGCTGCAATTGCCAATGTAATGCCACATGAATCACCTACCTGTACAAATGTACATCTGCGAAAGACTTGGTGTTGTTGATGGCGAACACGCAGAGGAAGCCCTCGCCAGTCCTCATGTACTGGTCTCTCATGGCACTGTACTCCTCCTGTCCTGCTGTGTCCAGGATGTCCAGCAAACATGTCTCCCCATCGATCACCACCTGCTTCCTGTATGAGTCCTGGACAAAGATCCAGCCATTTCATTAACTAAAACAAGAATGTGGAAAAACAAGCTTGCACTACACTTTGTGTAGACTGACCATTTACTAATTAGCCACTTAACTGCGGTCCTGGGTTTGCAAACAACACTGAAGATCACATCTTTTCACACACATGGCTTAATGGAATTCAGTAAAGCAGGGGTTCTTAACTCCTGACCTGCACAGTTTCCCCCCCCCCTACTGATGACACGCCTGATTGGTGAATTACTAAGCCCTTAATGAAGCACATATTTCGTTTTTTACTGTCGTCTCTTTCAGAAAGCCATGGCTGGGTTCTCAGGTGATGCAATAGAAAAGTGTGCAAGAGATTCTGACGATGGCAAGAGACCACCACTGGCTGTGGTCTCTGGGTGGGAGGGATAGCATTACTCTCTCCCCGGTCAACCATAATGCTACTAAACCAGTCTATGAGCTCACATATGTGGAAGAAGGTAGACGGTGCGTTCTTTAAACTGTGTTTAGCTGGATAATTTGCAGAGGCACAGTGGTGGCAGTGGCAGCTGTCATTTGATAGTTGAGCGCTAGCCAGTGGGTGGGAACTGAAAGTCTTCGACAGAGGTGCATTAGGTAGATCTGATGTATGCGATTTATGATGTTCCATGCTATGCAGTACCTCTATGGTGGGGTCATATTCGTCCACAAAGTGATTCTGGATGAGCTGGATGGTAAGCGCACTCTTCCCTACACCACCTGCTCCCACCACCACCAGCTTATACTCGGTCATTCTGATGCCGTCGTCTCACCTGCACAAACAAGGGCACAAAACTGGTTATGAACCATGCTGATCATAAAATCCCATCTATCTATTTACAGTAGACCATCTTGGATGTAAAAGATCCCCTCAGACCTCACCCAGTACAAGACAGGAGGTAAGGAAGAGGGGCTAGGTTTCTGACACTGATCTACTTTGCAAATCAAGCACTCGAAATGAAATGAAAATTAAAATAGCAGCACACTTAGTAATGGAATGCCATCATTACATAAGGGTTGTAATGGGACACAGGACAAGTCTTATATAATAATAACGCCAAGGAGGCGTGGTGATTTTGCGTCATGGAGTTCTTAATACTGGCTTTAGTCCTTTGCTTATGTCAGACTTAAATTTCCAAAAGTGGTAGAACTCTAAACCTGTTGGTCTCCACTGGGTTTATTAGGAGAATTGTAATATATCATCATATACAAAAGAATCGTGCTAAGAAGTAAAATGCTTGCTGGGTATTTTGCCAAAATACACACATTAATGCTAAACCTTCCCACCAAAGATGAGAGTAAAATTCCATCTATTCTCCATTTGTCTGTCTGTCTGTCTTCTTTGCAACCATCTCTATAATCAATACCTCAATCACTATCTTCATCTATATTCCATCTCAACCCATCCATCTTTATCCCTATCCATACATCTCTATCCATCCATACCCATCTCATCTTTATCCATCCATTTATCTATCATTCCATCACAATCTACAGTGCCCTCCACTAATATTGGCACCCTTGGTAAATGAGCAAAGAACACTGTGAAAAATTGTCTTTATTGTTTAACCTTTTGATATTTTGTTCAAAAAATTCATAAGCATACTCTGCTCTCATGGATATCAAACAATTGTAAACAACAAAAAAATTATAAATCTGTTAAATATAGGTGTGCCACAATTATTTGCATCCCTATGAATTCATATGAGAAAATATTTTTTGAACTATTGATATTTTACATATTGTACACCTGGGTGACTAGGAACAGGAAATTGTTCAACCATGACTTCCTGTTTCACTTCCAGGGGTATACATATGAGGTGACACACAGGCCAAATTTAGTAATATAGCTAGTAATATAGTAATTTAGTAAAAAGAAATATAGCTGTGATATGCAGCAAAAGGTTGTTGAGCTTCACAAAATGGGAAGTGGCTATAAGAAAATAGCAAAAGGATTGAAAATGCCCATTTCCACCATCAGGACAATAATTACGTTCCAGTCAACTGGAAATGTTATGAATCAACCTGGAATTGGATGTGTGTCTATTGTCTCGACGCACTGTGTAGAGGATGGTTCGAGTGGCCAAAAAATCTCCAAGCACCACAGACAGAGAATTGCAGAAGTTAGTTGTGTCTTGGGGTCAGAAAGTCTCCAAAACTACAATCCGAAGTCACCGACATCACCACAAGTTGTTTGGAAGGGTTTCAAGAAAAAAGCCTCTACTCTCATCCAAAAACAAACTCAAGCGTCTTCAGTTTGCCAGACACTGCTGGAACTTGGGATCAGGTTCTATGGTCAGATGAAACCAAAATAGCTTTTTGGCAATAAACACCAGAGGTGGTTTTGGTGCACACAGAGAGGTAGCCGTATGGAAAAGTACCTCAAACTCATGGTTAAATATGGTGGTGGCTCTTTAATGTTTTGGGGCTGTTTTTCTGCCAGAGGACCTGGACATTTTGTTAGGATACATGGCATCATGGCCTCTATTAAATATAGATATTAAACAGATATTAAATGAAAACCTGACTGCCTCTGCCAGAAAGCTTAAAATGGGCCATGGCTGGATCTTCCAGCAGGACAATGATACAAATCTTGCATTAAAATAAACACAAAAATGGTTTACTGACCACAAAATCAAGGTCTTGCCATGGCCATCCCAGTCCCCTGACTCGAAACCCATAGAAAACCTGTGGGGGGAACTGAAGTGGAGAGTCCACCAGCGTGGACCTCGAAATTTGAAGGATCTGCAGAGATTCTGTATGGAGCAATGGTCTCAGATCCCTTTCCATGTATTCTCCAACCTTATCAGGCATTATAGGAAAAGACTCAGACCTGTTGTCTTGGCAAACGGAGGTAGCACAAAGTACTGACTAAAAGGGTGACAATAATTGTTGCACACTTATATTTAACAAAGATTTTTTTTTTTGTAAAACCTGTGTTGTGTTTGCAATTGTTTGATATCCATGATAGCAGTGTATTTTTTGAGAATTGTTTGAGCAAAAGATCAAAAGGTTAAACAGTAAAGACAATTTTCCCCAGCCTTCTTTGCTCATATTTACCAAGGGTGTCAATATTAGTGGAGGGCACTGTATATGTCCCATCTATATTTTATCTCCATCCAAAAATCTCTATCCACCCATCCCTATTTCCATGATTATCCCATTCAACTCTATCCATCCAGCCCACTTCATCTCTTCATCTATTTGTCCATCACCATCTCTATATCCATGTCCCCATCTCCATCTATACATTTGTATCTCCATCCATTGATCTCTATTCTTCTATCACAATATCTATCTCCCATCTATATCTCCATCCACCCATCCATATTTCCATCTTTATACAATCATTCATCTCCATCTAGCCTACTCCATCTTTGTCTACATCCATCCATCACCATATCTACATCCATCTTCCCATCTCGATCCCTATCCATCCTTCTCTCTTTCCATCAATCCATTTTGATCTCCATTCAACCTTCTCAATATCTATCTCCATTCTTCCTTCTCTATCTGTCTCCATGCATCCATCCCTCTCCATCCACGCATTTCCATCTCTATCCAACCATCTCTCTCATTCCACTCTTCTGTATCTCCATCTCCCTCTATCCATCCTTTCATCCCTACCCAACCAATAATCTATCCATCACCATCTCTATCTCCAGCCACCCATTTCAATCTCCATTCATTGTTCTCTATCTGTCTCCATCCATCCATCTCCATTCATCCTTCTCCATATCTATTTCCATCAACCCATTACTATCTCATTCCACCCTTAACCCTCTTACCCCTAAGTTCCCACAGTATTATGTCCCATAACCCTATATTCCCCAGAGAAACAGCACGCCAACCCTGAGTTCCTGGGCCAAAATCAACATTTTAATTTTAACATTTTTAGGCCTTGAAACAACTTATAATAATGTATTTGTGTAATATTACTTTGAAAATGAAGTAGTTCAGTGTTTTTACTAAACTTAGAGCACAATTCTTAACTAGAGAAATTACGAAAAAATGCTCGCTAAAATCCTTATACTCATTTAGAAGTACCATACGAGCATCAGCGTGGTCAATGCCTTTGAATAAATTCAAGTAAATAATAAATAAATAAATGCATTTTAGCGCCAAAAGTCAAGTTTCTGGTGATAATCAGACCAGCAGGTAGTGTTTTCACGAGCGCACAGAGATGGTCCCGTTATGACTCCAGACCCCTGCAGTGTCAGTCGCACTGGTTGATGCTGAAGATGAAGACGGATCAAGGTCTGAATCAGGAGAGTTTGCGTCTCTATCAGTTTCGGTTTCAACATCGCCTGAACTTTCACTGCTGTCACTATCTAGAATCCTCACTCTCGCCTGTGTAACTGTGTATGTTTTCTTTTTTTTTTCCACTGTTTTAGATGTACCTGTGTTCACTGTAGGTGTAACTTTAGCTGGAACACGATTAGCTTTTCACTTTGGCATTTTTAGTTCACTTCTACTATTACACCAATATTCACGCTTGGATCTCCATCGTAATGCCGGCGTAATAACGTAATCACATCGTGACGTCATGACGTCATCAACCTTCCGGGTCAAAAAATAATAATTAAATAAGTAAGGAATCATAGCAGAGTAATGCCGGTACACCGGCCTTATGGGGATAACGTTTACACTGTAAATCCTCTATATCGGCCTTACGGGTATTTGGCATAGACGACCAAGCCGGTATATCATCCTTACGGGAATAGATCAAAGACGGGCAAGCCGGTTTTTCGGCCATATGGGGTAAGAGGGTTAAGTATCTCCATCTCCCTCAAACCATCCATCCTTTCATCCCATTCCCAACCATTAGCCAATCTTTATTACCATCACTATTTCCATCTCAACTACTCATCTCCAATCCACCCATCTATAAAAAACAATTAAAAGACTGGAGGCGGGCCATAAGAATCCGAAAAGTATGATGCTCATATTGAATTATGAGTCAATATGAAACTACCAAACTAGACCACAGAATCAGATAAGACAATTATTTCACTCTGCTTGTACTCAAGTTAAATGGCAGCAAATCTGGGAATGTTATGTCTGGGTGGATTACATAATGTTATATAATTAATCAAATAAACAACAACAACAACAACAACAACCACCACCACCACCACCACCAAACCAGAAAACTATGATTGTTAAAGAACATTAAAAGATATAATGTCCCTTCCAACTGGCTTTACTCAATATTTTCTGTGGTATAATTTCCAAAATGAATTGAGTGCTTTTCCCATGTTTCACACATTAGGACTAGTCCAAGCTCTGACTTACTGTATTCTGAGTTATAATAAAATATCCTTCTACCTCAAGGGGTGTTGTAGTTGTGATAAGACATACAATTATGATAAGATATTACATCATGTTACACCTTTCTGAGTGTATGGTGGGTTTTATTTGTAGTTCATGCATCATCAGTCAAAGCACCTCAAAGAAAAAAAAAATGCAATGACTTTTGCCCACGTCAAAATTTATTATGTCCAAATATATACAACTTCGTAAATGTTATTTTTAATACCTTGTACATATATTTGTACACCTTGTTGAGACACCTAACGTACCCAAAAGGTGTACATGTTCGTTGAGGAAGAAAAAAAAACGTGCTATGTGGCAGCCACGAGCACCACGAGAGTGCCACTGCTTTCTGCCTGAACTGAGCTGAGGAGCAATTTGGAACCGACTCCGATTCCGAGTCCACGTGTTAGGAATCGACTGAGTCGACTCTTTGCAACTTTTTGATTCCAAAACAAAACTACAGAGCAGGAAAACATAGCGAACACACCATAATGATCAATAGTATGCATACCAAGGGATCTTAATATATTCAAAAACGTAATATGCTGCTATTCATTAAAGACTGCCGTTTTATTTAGCAACGTTAACTTGGAGAGTTCATGCTAGCTAAATTAACTTAACTAGCTCGTTTGGGTGGGTAGCTTTAAGATGACTTAAAATTTGCGATTTTTATGTTATTTCTTTATAAAACCTGTATTTTGGTGTACATTTTGATTCCCAAAATAATAACTTAGTGCCAGACTGTGGTGTGGCGCGAAACATTTGTCAGAATCTCGTACTTTCTCACACATATATAAAAAATCGACTCCATAGAGATAGAGTCGATTCTTACGTTCTGATGATTGGATCAAAGAATCGATTCCTCATTTGGATCGGCTCCCAGCCTTAACAGACTCTATAGCCTTGTTTAGCTTTGTATTTCCATTGTCATGTGATACTAGCTTTTAACTCTTATAACAGCAGATCTGAAAGCAGACATTTACAATGCCATTGGGTTGAAAAGTAATTAATAAGACCGGAGTTATTCAGTAATGCCCAGTGCAAACCAAAGGCCAAAAAAATGACCTAGGTGAATCACTAGCTAATCGATTGAACCACGTTAGCTCGTTGATAAGCTAACTACAATGTAGATGAAACAAGTCTCATGTTTCTGAAATCATAAACTTCGCCTTTTTTTTATTGTAAAAGCTAAGCGAACACATAAATCGTCTAGAAATGCAACTCACCAGTGAAGCCTGCAGATCTCCCACTCCCGGCTGTTAGCTAGCTTCTAAATGCTAATTAGTTAATCTTTCTACAAAGAATCATGTTTCTCCATTTAGCTAACAGGACCTTTTAGTTATAATATGGGTAATACAATAAATTAACTGACAATATGAAACGAGTGTACAGATTTCAAATGTATATGAAATAATAATCTCGTTTGTAAGTTTAAAGTTGGCTGGTCAGGTTTTTCCCAGAACTAGCAGCGTTTTTCTTTCACACCCATATTTATCAAACTCCGCCTCCTACGTTAGGATTGGCCATAAATCCAGACTCGTTGCGCGCAAGAACTACTGGCCAATCGTAGCCCAGAAAATTACCTACCACTAGCCAATCCTAGAACCTAAGGCGGGGCTTCATAAAAATACGGGTGGAAAAGCACATAACCTAAATCTCTTAAATGTTGGGTGTACTTCCTGGTAGTTGGTTCTACTTCTTCTTCGGCTTTTAATGGACCATTTTGGTGGTTTACTTTAACGGATCTTTTAAGAAGACTGCCATCTGTTCTGCTGGAGGAGGATAACGATAACGTTAATGATAACGATGATGATGATGATGATGATGATGATGATTATTAATGAGAACATATATTGATGAATACAAATAACTTGTTTTTAAAAAGTATATATATAATATACTTATATATATATAACTGTTGTTCTAAAATGTTTAATATCTTTTGAACCGCTAATCCAATCTGTATGCTTTAAAAAGTCCCGTAAAGTGGAGATTCTCAGCTTTCCGGTGATATCACATTGTCTCAGTTGGACTTTGAGATGCTCCGTACTGAATGCGGACACGTCATGGTTACGCTATGACATTCTGCAGCATTGATTCGTCAAGGAAACCCATGCAGTTCCTCTGAGCCAAACAGGAAACGGCTGTTGCTGCTTGGTCCAACCCTGTGTGTGGGACTAAGCAGCAACAGATGTGTCTCTTAAATGAGGGAAATTCCTCATTTGAGAGACACGTTTCTTTTATGGACACATCTACATTGTCAGTAAATAAAATACATTTCTTTTTTTTTCTTCCATTGAAAAACGCATAGAATAACATTGTAATAAATGGCTATAACTTGGTAAGGGAATGTTAAATGAAGACAAAATTTCATTTGGAATTCTAAAACATTCAAGTATGACTTTCTAAAGAAAAAAAAACTTCATGAGGTTTAGTTTGAGTTCACAGTGTAAAAAAACAAAACAAAACAAAAAAAACCCCACCAAATTGTTTCTGGCGTTTTTCTAAAAATTCTGGATAATTAATATATTCTTAGACAATGAAATAAAATCGGGACTTTAAATGAGTTAGATGGGTAAATTAAAAGTCTCCTGTTAAAAATGATATGTGGTACATGATGCTGACCCGCCTACCGAGGAATCTGATAGGTTAGTTAGTACAAAGAGAGACCAATCAGGACGCGCGCTGTGTCACTCTCTATACTAGATCTGTCTCTCGCTTTCTCCAGATCCCAGCTATCATTAGAAGTGACCCTTGATCTCTCTCTCACTCATTCATATTCAAATACAGGAGAGTCCCGGAACTTCCGGGATAGTTGTAATGTCTATAAAAGAAGACTGAATTGTTGTAATTTTGTCTCTTCAGAGAATGAAGTACTTTGTATGTTATCTTCAGTGAACGGAGGTGAGAACAGTCAGACGGGGTTTATAGGAAAATACTTGGGAATACTCGTGTCTTATTGGCTGACAGGTATGCTAGCTCAGTGGTTTTCAAAGTGGGGGCCACCAGGGGGCGCCCGGGGGGCCTCAACAATTTGCTGTGAAAAATAAATAAATGTATGTTTTCTCTTTCTCACTCTCAGACACACACACACAAACAAAATCAATTCCTAATGTAATGTAAATATGTAATTATTAATAAGAGAACATTAGAGGAACGTTCTGCAAACCTAACAAACCTTACAAAGGTATGTTCTGGGAAATACATTTATTCATATTTAATACATTTATAAATACATTTATTCATTTAACAGACACACAGAACACAGAAGATAAATGAACAGGCAGCAAAACAAAATACTTCACAAATGAATAAGAAATTCTACTACAATGACTTCAATACATGCAAATCTGAAGACTTGATCCTACATTAAAAGTCATTTCTCGTCTACCGTAGCACGTACTGAGCACAGCAACGAGCAGGACTGGACAATATGCACTTTGCATAAACGTGTGAATGTTAAACAGGTAGCTCAGTGTATTTTCATTCAGCAACATATTTATTGTCTCTTGCTTTCCGCTTCGTGTACGACTTTGTCAATATGATGCGTTTTTTTGACCCAGAAACATCAACTTGAAAACCTATTCTGCAGATTTATTCAAGTGTTTATCATTTTGAAATTCATCAGTATTATTACCACTTTTAAAGAAGGCAATTAAGACAACAATGCCAAAAAAATATTGAACATTATTCAAGTTTTTCCCATTACCAGTTTCATGATGCGTGGCATCACTGACACTCTTGGACTTGTTTAAAACAACAACAACAACAACAGGATTAGAGCACATTTTAATACTTTTAAACAAATACAGAGTAATATTTAATAATTTGTAAACTTTTTACATTGTGAACAGAATATGTACAATACATATTAGGATGAAATTAGATTACAAATATACAATTTACAATATATATTTCACTTTATACAAATGAGAATGTAAATATATCTTACAAATACAGTCCCATCTGAAAGTATTGGCAAGAGGAAGAGCAATTACTGCTATACACGGAAGACATTTGGGTTTAAGATCAAAAGATGGATATGAGACGACAGATGTGTTAAAACAATTTAAAACATGACCCCTTTTGTTTGAACCCACCCGGTTTTTCAAGTGATCAATAATATTGGAACACATGACTGATAGGAGGGGACTGTAAACGCTGCACAGACTGAGAATGAAACAGCTGAGTTTAGCGATCACACACTTGTTTCTTGTTTGGCCAGTGCAAAAGAAAAACTCATGTTGAATTTAGATCTGAGTATGAACTGAACCTTATTTATGCGCTACAATTTTAATAAAAAGACGAGCTATATTTCCAGACATGATTAACTGTGTAGTTTCCCTTATTCTCCAGAAGCATTGGTGAAGTCGGTCTGCCTCAGTTCGGTTCGGCTTGTGTGCTGGTCAGGAGCTCAGGAAGCGGAGTGGGCATGTAAGTGAGGTAGTAGATCAGCCGATTGGGCAAACCCAGTTGTGGCACCGCCTCCAGTGCTCGTTTCCCCAAAACACTCCTGAGTGCAACCCTGGTTAACTGCTGAAGACTAAGCGGTTCAGCTACACAAGCACAAAAAAACATACACAAAACAAAAAAGCAGAATATTACTGTCTTGTTCACACTGTAAATCTAGCTTTCAGGGATGCACAGCATGAAAATTTCAGCTGCCGAAAATTTTCACAGAGCAAAGTGTGCCAGAGAAACAGGTGATGATGAATTGATTACATTAAAAAAGACTAATATTAATACAATTATACAAAAACTATTTTAAAATGGGTTTTAAAAAAAAATTCATTTTCGGTTTCCGGCCCAGAATTTTCCTTTCGGTGCATCATTAATAGATTCATTCTACATTCAGTTATTCTGACTGCATTTTACAGATAAACAAAATGAAGAATAAAGCTGCTTGCCATCAAAAATGTACGGAAGCCCAAAAGGCCATGCATTATCATAATTTTTTGCTTTCTTATTTTCTTGTGATCACGACTTCATTTTTCTGTGTATTCAACATAACATGTTTTTATTGTCACTCAAGTTGAAATAGCTCTACGTCTGTCAGAGTTTGACGACTTCCACATTAGAGTCTGACACTTGAGAAGGGGACACCCCTTTCTCTTCATGCGGAAATAAAGTCTGTCTCTACAGCAGCCAGTTATTAAATTTATGATGGTAATGGCGAAGACGCCAACGTGCACGCAACACCAGTCCCAATCACAAGGTGCGAGATTTTCTCGTGATGAAATTACGTTGTGAGAATCAGCTTTTTGTTATGTCGAGGTCACGAGAAAACAAGAAAGAAAGAAAAATAATGCATGTCCTCCTAGGGCTTCTATAAAATTTAGTCCTAGGTCATTTTAAAAAAAAAACAACAAAAAAAAAAAACAAACTTATATTACATACTCAATTCTGATTGGTCTGAAGGTGTTGATTCATTTTCTATAGCAGCAGCTCTGAGAATAGTGGCAGCTACAAAGTATATATTAATGCACTCTTACTAATAGGTTATCGTCTCTATAGTAACAGCAAATTTTTTAATGTTCTCTGTGAGGAGATTTAACAATTATTAAACATTTTTGGAAGGAGTCTCCAGTATCAGCGCATTTTGTTTGTCTTGTAAAAAAAATTGTTTTTGTGGACAGTTCACAACATTAAATAATGTAAAAAAAAAAAGAAAAAAAAAGTCTGTCACTCTTTAATTTATACAACACTGTAAACGCTGACACATTGCTGTGGTATAAGAGAATAAAACACTTCGGAATGTTATTGGAAAATAATCAACTTCAGGGTGGTAACAGTAGCTCTGCTTCATCACACCAATCCATCACTGAGTATTTTCCTATAACAGCATGGCCTGTCGTATTTTATTCTTCACGTGAAACACATGGTGAAGCTTACTTTCGTAGAACTTGAGGCAGAGCGCTGCAGCCGAGCCAGGGCTGGTGTAATGGATCGGCTTTTTGTTGAGGTTATCTCTGGCAAACACGTTACCCCCAAACTCAACCAACAGCTCAATCATCTCCACGTTGCTTGCTTTAGCAGCATGGTGCAGGGCTGTCTCATGAATCTTTGCAGCATTTACGTTAGCACCTTTCAGATAAGATAATAAAAACAAACAAACAAACATTAACACCATCTACTGCTACAAACCTTGTAAAACAGTATATCATTGACCAAAGTAAATAAACTTACCAGCTCAGCCCCTGACTCTCAAGGCAAAGTCCTTACCTGCATTCAGTAGAATCTTGGCACAGTCTAGATGCTGCCTGGCACAAGCCACGTGAAGAGGAGTCCCAAAGTGGCAGTCATGAGCCTCCATGAGCGCTCCTTCGGCTATCATGAACTGCACACACTCGGGGTTACCTGGTATACAAATACATATTAATATAGTGTGTTCATTTGTTTTGCATTCATTCTATTTCGCTATTCACATCCATGTTATCGAAATATTTAAATCTGATAAGAAGCTGCACTCGCAGGTCACTGAGGAATAAAACACAACATGGCATGCTGTAATAGGAAAATAATCAATATGAGTCACTGTTACTACCCTGTGAGTTCATTATTTTCATTCATATCCTAGCTTTTTATTAATTATTCCATCTAACATGTCATACTTTTTATCCTTTTATTGTTGTGGAACGTTCACGAAACAAGGTTTTCCTTTTGAAATCAGTCTCCAGGTTTAGGGTGCTCATCGTACACGTCCGTGTATCAGTTGTTGCTATAGATACGATAACGTATTAAAAAGAGCAAGTTAATATAAATCTGTGATTTGCATCCGGCCTTACTTTCAGAGCTGCTGTTATAGATAATTAGTAAACCGCTTCTGACCAATCAGAATCAAGAATTTAGCAGTGCTGTGTGTACTTGAAAAATTTTACTTTAAGCTTCTGGAGCCCAACATACACCCAGGTTCTAATATCTTATTGTTTCTATACGGTATAAAATACTATATTTACAGGTGCATGTCAAAAAATTTATATTGTGGAAAAGTTCATTTTTTTCCCGTAATTTATTTAAAAAAGTGGAACTTTTACATATTCTTGATCCATTACACATAAAGTGAAATATTTCAAGCCTTTTTTTTTTTGTTTTAATCTTGATGATTACAGCTTACAGGTCATGGAAATAAAAAATCCAGTATCTCAAAATATCAGAATAAATAATTTATAATACAGAAATGTCGACCTTCTGAAAAGTATGGTACGACAATCTTTTGAAAATAAAACAACAATCTAAGTGAATGCACTTCTCATCGTATCATTACCCTGGAGACCGTGTGTAACTTGTCTAGATGTTAACTTGGACTTGGACATTCCAGCTATAGAGACTGAGGGGGGAAAAACAGGTTCTCTTACCCCCCATACAGGCTTCATGAAGGGGAGAGAAAGTGAAGAGAGGAGGGTTTACCATGGCTCCGTACTCCAACAGCAGCTTCACACACTCTAGATTACCAGCTGCACAAGCATCACATAACGGTGTGCTCCCATCTATGTTTCGGGCGTCCACCTGAAAGCAAGTCAACAAACAGGATAAGCAATTTATCAAACATCACCAGTGTTTACATGTCCAATATAAATAAAGCTTACATGGGCTCCAGCCTCCAGTAGCAGCTGAACGCACTGTGTTTGGCCTTGAATACACGCCTCATGCAGTGGAGTTATGGAGTCCACAGCCACAATGTTGACCAATGCTCCATTTTTAATGAGCTGCTGAAGTTCTGCTGTTCGTCCATGAGCTGCTGCTTCGTGCACTGCTGATCGGTCCGTCCAGAAGCCCAGGCCATGTGCTGAACACACAAAGAAAACAATTTAGAAATAATGCATATGACTAGACATGTGGCAGCTATTATTAATAGTGTAGCTTGATAGGCAACACACATAGTGCAGGGATGCATGATGAAAGTGAAGCATGCTCTAAAGGTGAAGAGGCTTCAGTAATTTTTATATCATGATAATATCAGCACATCTATACATGGCACATGACTGTTACAGTTCTAAGCATACTCTAGTGTTAAGTCTATCATTGAGCTAGGAAATACTTGAACAAGTATTTTTAAGCTCCTGGAGCCCAAACAGGTGGGTGGATGGATGGATTAGATGGATTGATTAGTGGGTGGGTTTATTGATGGATGGATTAGATGAATGGATGGGAGAGTGGATGGATAGATGGATGGATTAGTGGGTGGGTGGATTGATGGATGGATTGGATGAATAGAGGGGTAAGTGGACAGATAGATGGATGGGTGGATGGATAAATAAATAATAAAATAATAATAATAATAATAATACCTTACATTTATATAGTGTTTTTCTAGATACTCAAAGTGCTTTACATAGTATGGGGGAAATCTCCTTAACCACCACTAGTGTGTAGCATCCACCTGGATGATGCAACAACTGCCATAATGTGCCAGAACACCCACCACACACCAGAGATGGGGATTATTAGGGGGCCATGATAGATAAGGGCCAATGGGGGAATTTTGCCAGGACATCAGGGTTATACCCCTACACTTTACCAGAACTGTCCTGTGATTTATAATGACCACAGAGAGTCAGGACCTCTGTCATCCAAAAGAATGTGCTGTTTTTACAGTATAGTGTCCCCATCACTATACTGGGGCACTAGGCCCCACACAGACCACAAAGTGAGCGCCCCCGCTGGCTTCACTAATACCACTTCCAGCAGCAACCTTAGTTTTCCCCAGGAGGTCTCCCATCCAGGTGCTGGCCAGGCTCAACCCTGCTCAGCTTCAGTGGGAAACCATTGGTAGGTGGATGGATGAATGGCTGGATGCCCTGAGAGGAAATTTGAGAGGAAAATGTAAAGCTGTAGCTTTAAAGTTTCTGTAACTTTACATTTTCTGCCAGAGGGAGAGTAAAGACAGAGAGAGAGAGAGAGAACTTTGAAAGAGAAAAGAAAGGCTGGTGAGGAAATGACTGTTTGTGTCTGTTATAATGTAAGTGATAACAGGAACTTTGTTATTTATTATTTTCCTAGAACACCACATCCTAAATTCTCTTATTCCTTATATAGTGGACTGTTTCTCAGCTCAGCAAGTGACACAGAGGTGTTTGCCAGCATCAGGTGAACTCAATCATCCCAGGGCCAAAATACAATGTATGTGTGTGTGTGTGAGTGAGTGAGTGACTGCTGTACTGAGAAAGACCTATTCGGATAACATCCACTCAGCAGTGATCATGTAGTTGTGCCTTTCCACTGATGGATGTGGTAAACAGGGTGTTGATAAAATGATGCATAGCAATATATGAGCTACAACGTTAAATAAATGGTAGGTGTGTAATCAACATAAGTTCAACCTTTATTTACATTCTCAATTGTATAAAAAGAACAATGCAGAACCAGGTGTAGAAACAACAATATACTCTCTATAATCATGGAAAATACAGAGTACTGTATGAAGTGGATCAACAGAGCCTTATGATATAGTATAGGATCAATATAACCTTAGCTGCGATAATTAGCGACTCCACAAAACGGTTCCAGATCCAGATCAACTTCCTAACCATGATTAACGGAATGCATTTGCAAGCGTGAGATTTGTTTTAACATTTAACTCCTACTTAAATTCTCGGATTTATAATTTTTTTATTTATTTATGGCGGAGTGAGCATGCTTTTTTTTAAGCTTAGTAGTTGTTCAACCAGTTTCCTAATTAATGTCTTACCTATTTCACTAAATAGCGTTGGCCGTGTGTGTACGTCCATGTCCGCTTTTCATTCTTAGAAAAATCCGAATATACAAACTCTAATATAGATCCGCATTGTAAGTAGGTTGTCAGCTAGCTAACTCGTCTTGTTTACATTCTCCGTAGCGATGTTAGCAACGAGCTAATTCTCCTTCCGGTATACTGCTGTGGAGTCAGTGACTGAGAGAAGGCACCCTGTGCTTCACTAGTATAAAATAATGGACACTACACACTATCATTGCATTAATACGTTGTATAGTATACAGAATTCGAGAAATATAATTTTCATATTAGCCAGCAAATTAAAAAAAAAAAACAATTGACACAAATCAGCTTCCGGTTTAGGTGCAGGTTCATTCATTTTACGTGATGGCTTTTCTGTCCCTGTTGGAAATAAGCTCGTGTTAACTTTAGAGCACTGTTTTAACACATCAGTTTTTTTTTTTTTGTTGTTGTTGTTTATATGAACAAAAACCACAAATATAATCATATTTGTTTGTTAATATTTGTTTATGCCACTGGACTGTTGAATTCTCGAGTTAAATTGGTCCTTAAAAGTTCTTCAAGGCAAATCACACATATATATCAATCCACTCTTTCAAATAAATCATAGTTTCTATAGTAACAACTTTTACAGGGACGGATATGTGAACTAATGTTCATAATAAATGACAAAGAAAAACATTTAACTGCGCTTTGTAACCGTCTGTAAGTTTTTCGCCACTGGAGAGACGTCAGGACAGAGGACTTTGTGCCTTCCAGTTAATCAGTAACATGACAAGCTGCATTTTGTCTCTGTTTGTTTTATTACCTTCAAGAGAGAAGGAAAAAGAAAACACAAGACTTGTAAGGAAAGAATTTTTTTTATATCTGCTATAGGATAAGTGATGTTCCTCATGTGACTATAAATGGTTCAAATGTAGGATATGTCATTAATAAGTTCACTCGCTCACTCACTTTCAGTAACCGCTTCATTCGTATCAGGGTCGCGGTGGATCCGGAGCTTATACCAGGAATACTGGGCGTGAGGTGGGAATACACACTGGATGGGATGCCAGTCCATCGCAGGATACCATGCACACACACACACTCATTCGTACCTAGGGACAATTTATCTTAGTGAATCCACCTACTGGCATGTTTTTGGGAGGTGGAAGGAAACCAGAGAACACAGAGGAAACCCATGCAGGCACAGAGAGAACATGCGATCTCAGGATCGAACGTAGGAATCACTTCCACCTGTTCATGAAAGAATGCTGACCAATCTTGCCCACTCACATGAACCCTCAACTACTGAGAGTACACTAGGGTCTCTGTATACAAGGTACTAACTCCTCTGAATTCTTCACTTTATTGCACTGTTGCCAACAGCTCATGCATTTATCTCATGCCTGCTGCCAACTTCCCTTCGTTCCAACTCCTTTCATTCCAGAGGGCTGAACAGCCAAGTTTTCTGTTTTCCCATTTCTGTTCCTGCTCTGACAATGCAGTGAAGGAGCTTACCTTTTTTCCTCTGCCATGTTTACTGTTCACTTCACTCCCTTCAATATACACTCATTTGACAGTGCAGATTTAACACTTAGCAAGAAAAATAAAGCATTACAGCATTATACTTAGAACTTGCCTGTTTAAGCCCTGTAGTTTCACACCCTGTATAACACAGAAGGGAATATTTGCAATTTAGCCAAAGTAACTTCTTTTTAATTCATAAACCTGCAGCATCTGTGCCTGAAATGCATGTGAACGGTTCTCCCAATTTATAATTTATTTAAATTCTTTAGCGCAGCAGCATATGTTCCTGAAATGCATGTGAACAGTTCTCCCAATTTATTTAAATTATTTAGCACAGCAACATATGTTCCTGAAATGCATGTGAACAGTTCTCCCAATTTATAATTTATTTAAATTCTTTAGTGCAGCAGCATATGTTCCTGAAATGCATGCGAACAGTTCTCCCAATTTATAATTTATTTAAATTCTTTAGCGCAGCAGCATATGTTCCTGAAATGCATGTGAACAGTTCTCCCAATTTATACTTTATTTAAATTCTTTAGCACAGCAGCACATGTTCCTGAAATGCATGTGAACAGTTCTCCCAATTTATACTTTATTTAAATTCTTTAGCGCAGCAGCATTTTACGCACACTTAAAAAGTACAATACAATCAAAAACAAACCTGTCAACATTTTTATTATCCATAATACTTTTAAGTGTATGCCATACATGATCAATTGTGGAGGAAAGACATACATGTGATCATTCTGCCGATACATGAACTCTCTATATTCACAAAAGACTATACAGCTTGTCTTAGTCGTATTAGTTTTTTTTTTTTTTTTTTTTAATTATTATTATTATTTTTAAACACAAAAAAGTATGGCCCCTTCTTTCAGCACCTTTCATAAAATTTATTCACATGTACAGTCTCACTGATGAGGATCTCAAAGCCATGTAGCCATGTTCAATGCTTTCCATCACACTTATGTCTAAAAGCATTTGCATGTTGTGTGGAAAAAAAAAAAAGCACAAATAAAAGATAATGCAATACAACAAAGCGTGCTGGTGAGCAGCAATAGCAGAAAACAGATTTAGACATCAGAGGTGCGTATGTGCATGTCCATATCCATGGCAAAGTGTGGGTCTGTGGCAGATTGTTGAGGCTGAGAGTGGTGTCTCTGGCGTATCCTTGACTCCGAGCTCTCCTGTGCGTCTGAGAGAGAGGGCAGCGAGCAGAAGGCGCTCTCTCTTATGTCTTCGTCAACCGAATGAGTCTCTTTCTTTGGGACCGGGGTCCATGGCTGCCAGGACTGTGCTGTGGAGCAGGATTTTATCAGGGGTGGTTTCACCTGGCTGGAGGTGAAACGATAACTCTGTTGGAGAGACAGATAGAAAGAAGGTGAAAATGGAAAGGTTATTCTAGAGTCACTGGCTCTTATTAATTAAAGTTCAATCAAAAAGCACATATTCTGAAGTGCAGATAACAATGTGTGAACTGTCTCTCCTTTACAAAATTCTTACATGGCACTGAAATATTATTTGAAACAAAACCACATCCGTCACTTCCTTCTACACATATTTATAGGACACACCTCTATTTACCACATCATGCAGGTTACACAAACCCCACCTTAATTTATGGCCGCATAAGGGTAGTGAGAAACAGCATTTATGCACTATTTTCTAAATAAAACACATAAAAACAAATTTGTAGTATTACTAGAAAAAAAATGCAGTATGTCTCACAAATAAGATCATACAATTAAACTGGTAGCTGAGACGAATGATCACAGATGCTGAACACAGAAGGAAGGAAACTGAGAGGAAAATAAAATTGTTCACTGAGGTTTAGCTAGAAGTACTGACTTCTGAAAGCCCCACAAATAGATCTGCTTTTGATAGTCACAAAGAATAACGCAGAGATTCTACATTTATTATTATTAGTGACTTTCCCACTGGAATGAATAAAGTGATCTATGTATTAATATTAAGGAGGATGGCAACCTGTGGATAGATTTAAGATAAATCATATAAACACCACTTTCTGTGAATTATTATTATTTTTTTTTAACTATCAGACTGATTTTTGATTTTGATGAATAAAAGCACTGTGTATACATTACCTTTGATGGTCCTCTAAAATCTTGAATTTTTGATGAAATGTCTTTTATCCAGCCATTCATTTCTTCAGGTGTGTCTGTCTGTAAAAACAAAATGAAAAAAAACAACAACAACCAATCATTCTGAGTGAAACTTAAACACTACAATACATCATTATTACCTGGTTATATTCAGCAATCACAACAAAATAACCCAAAGATTATCCTCAAAATGCTCAATTCATTCATTCTTTTAACCTCGAGTATTCCCATTAAAGAATAAAATAAAATCTGGTATGGACTAGTTAGCTTTCTACATCATTAATTGTGCAAAAACCCACGACTTCCTTTAATGATAAATCTTCAGCATTACATATGGAAAGATTTAACCTGTTTACTACAGCTTATTAAGCATGTTTAGAAAATGCTTCACAGCTCAACTGAGTCACTGTACGGTCTAAAAACAGGTGTTTACACCACGCTTGGGCAACAGTCCATTTAGACAGACATAATTAAAAAACAGTCACATTCAAAACGCACACAGGTGCACAGCACACATACGATCTGCTTTAGTAAGAAGATTAGGGCACTTCAAACCAACCTGAATGTAGAAGGTTCTTGCGTTTGTGATGATCTCAAAAAGGTTGTCACGTGACAGCAGATCCCTGACAATTTAACAGGAATGTCAGAAAAATATTCAATTAAGCTGCAGAAAAAAGTGCTCTATTAATCAGTCTCAATTATGATGATCCTTAAGTGCACAAAGTAAATATTATAACTCACAGCACCACTGAACTTTATTCCGTTTTCCTATTTTGATTTTCCCATTTCAAGTCCCCCAAAACAGCACAAAGATTATAAATAAAAACATCGAATAAATACCAAACATTACAAATTGCCCAAAAATCCGGCATCGTGACTCTCATTGGCATTTATTAATAGCTTTCATTTGTGGAAGGAGTCTCCAGTGTCAGTGTATTGTTACAATCAGTCATTTCTGGCACAGCAAGGACAAAGGATTTTTATAGTTTCACAGCAACATAACAAGCTGTGTATTTTTAATCTTATTAACTTCAGGAGAGAAAACAAAGAGAGATTGGTGAGGGAACTACTGTTTATAGCTGCTGTAATGTAAATCAGTGGTCACCAACCCTGTTCCTGGAGATCTGCCTTCCTGAAGACTTTAGCTCCAACCATAATCATACCCATCTGACCATCTAATCATTGCCTTAAGAAGTTCTTGATCAACTAAAACAGGTGTGTTTGATTTTGGTTGGAGATGAAACCTGCAGGTGACCACTGATGTACCCAGAACTAACTTGTCTTGTGCATGTTTCACAACTTTAAATGTAACTATAAACCGCTAAAAAAACTATGATGTGTCATTCTTTAAAGAATAAAAATAGCAACTGGTGGCAAATTGCTGTTGTATAAGAGGAATTACGCACTGTGCTGCTTTAGGAAAATAATCAACTTCAGAGTGTTCATGTCAGGCTCCATTACACCATCCTTTCATTGATTATTTTCGTATCAGTGCACCTTGTTGTATTTTATTCCTTACACAGTAACAACTAATGCACAGGAATAGTTCGGCAGACGTTTTGCATTATTAATAAACAGACTTAAAGTAAATTCTATAATTGTTAACAATTTGCAAATACCAATTTTTTTCTAAGTAGAAAAATAGAATAGCACCGACTTAATTTTTTTTTTTTATTGACGTTCTGCAACATTAAATGTAACTTTAAATGGATAAATACGATGGCGTATTTCTTTTCTTAATGAAGGAAACTGTGTAAATGTCGACAAGTTGTCATGGTACAGTACAAGCAGATAAAACGCTCGAGGGTGTGCAGGAAACTAATAAACCCAAGGGTGGTAACTGTAACCTTGCTTCGTATTTTCCTTTAACTGCACACCCCAGAGTGCTTTACTCCTTACATACTGTACTGCACCATGATGTCTACTTACCCTGATTTTACAAGGCACTCGTGAACCTTCTGTATGTCCCTCAACCGAATACTGCGTAAGGGTTCTTTATCCTACAAGCAAGATGTTTTAATGGTTAATATATACATTTCACTTCAAGCCCAAGCTGCGTTAAGAAATGTTTACTGTGTCTCACCGTTTCATTTTTAAAGTAACTCACAGTCTGGTCATCTAAAATGAAAAATCTCCTTTTCCAGCTTTTTCTCTGCAACAACATGTGGAAATGATCAGTAAAATCAGAGCCTCGAGGTGATTTACCTAATTTCATTAGTACCATAAAAGTCACGTGACACACGCGGCATTACCACGTTGCCTTGTTTGACGCAGTATCCTGATCTCAGAATGTTTGGCCGTAAACTCTGGCATCTTCTCAGAGTCACATGTGGAGCCACTTCATTAGTGAACACATCATCTGATTCGTTCTAGAAAATACACACAAATGTTTTGAGTTTTCTTTAGACCATCACCGTCTAATTAACCCTGTGAAATGCGGAAAAACACAAAAGCAATAAAGAACCTGCTGGACCGGTGTGTGGACCACCACGCCTCCCACAATTGCTGTTTTGTAGGCCTGCCGACTTGTTGACTGAGTTTGGCTCGTCACAGGGGCAGTGTCTGTGCTCTGAGTGACCGGTGATGGGTTTTTCGGAACCTGAACATGGAATTAGAAAATGATGCATTTCTGCCTTGGTGTTTATTTATTTATTTTTAATAGCTTAAATCACAAAAATGCACCTGAAGAAATGTGCAAATAATTTTAGCCTTGGTAAACCAGGATTTAGAAAGTGCATATTCAAATTTACAAATATTCTCCAAACACAATATGGTGAAGAGAGGAGCACTGTGGTCAGAGGAAATAAGAGGAACAGCACGCACACGCACACGCACAGACACACACACACACACACACACACACACACACACACACACACACATCCCCCAAGCTATGGAACCAAATTCAAATCAGCACTTTACTTCCTACTGTGAAGCCCTCACACACACTGAGCCTCTGCAGCCTTCAACAAAAACTGAGCTCTAATGTTCATGTGTTCTCACTCAAGTGAGTGATATCTACTGTAAAGTGCTATCTGTTTATTATAAATTAGCATATGTATACTGTACATTACTGTCTCTCATGTAAATGAGTGTGTATTGTGTATATAATTTTTTTTAGTACTTTGTATATTGCATATTATGTATTGTGCAATTTGTGTTCTCTTTTGTTGACTCCAACTCCAAAACAAATTCTTTATAATCTTGTACTTGGCAAATAAAAGTTTCTAATTCTGACTCTGATCCTGATTCTGGTCCTGATCTGATTGTGACTCTGACTGTGATCTGATTCTGATTTTAAACCGATTCTGACTCGTATATATTTCTGATTCTGGTCTGCCTCTGACTCTGAACTTTTATGACTCTGATCCTAATCTCTGCCTCTTATCCTGATCTGATTCTGGTCTGTTTCTGATTTTAAACTGACTTGGAATCTAATTCTGATCCTAGTCTGCTTGTGAGCTACTGAAGGAATTGTGTTGCATCGATCAACAGCGCACCAGACGCATTTAAAAAGACAACAAAGTATTGTATATACGTGTTTGTCTTACTGTAATTTTAGTGGCGTTATTCAGGGTGATGACCCACTCCTTTAAGTCCACGGCGTCGTTGGCTTGCAGGAAGTACCGTCGAGACAAAGCATTGATCACTGCGTGTAACAACACATGTTATTTTCTGTTAAATGAATTCACACAAGAGACAGAACACACAACAGGCACTCACCAAAGCAGAACTCTGTTTTGGGCTTCTGTTTGATGGAGACTTCGCTGACCTTTAAACAGTTAAGAAGTTAAAAAGAAAGAATGAATGTAAGGCTGCAAAACTGTGTGTATTAAATATTATGGGCACATTTGACAATACTTACAAGTGTAAAAAAATAAAGGCTTAATATTGCTTGGGTTATTTGATAGCAGACAGTATTTAAAGTGCAGGGTATTTTTCTTTTGTTTGTTTCTAGGTCAGTGCTTTAACACATTAAGTCACATCAAGCTGTTTATTATAATAAGTATATAATGGGAAAGGCGTAACGTGAAACTCAGTGATTTATATTTATATTTATATCGTTTGATAGTACACTGTAGTCATAAACAGTAGTCTGGGAGAAATGTGGTGTTTCCAGGTCAGTTTTAACACACTAAACAGACCTTAAGCTGTTTCCTCATAGTGGATATCCACAGAACTGAAAACACTTAAAGTGAAAATTATTAAGCTACTTTTTGATTACTATTTTGTCTATTTGGGCGGTGGGTAGTGTGTGAGAGATTTCGTGTTTCTCGGTTTCTGTTTTGGTACATAAATCTTTTTAATGATATATTTTTCTAATGTTAAGCCTTTTCGAATGTCCCACGTTTTCCAAACTTTGAGCACTGTCATGTGTAATGTGATGAAGGAAAGTTGCACTAATTTCCATTAATTTCCCTTTAGTAAAATTTAGCATGGCTCAACATTAAGGAGTCCAAGCAATAACCACAGTAGTTGTTGCATTTACAAATGAACCTATAGTTTTTTTGTTGTTGTTGTTGTAGCTGTACTCATCTCATGAGCACAGCAAAATCCTTTCTATGCACATATTAATAAATAAATAAATAAATATATAATAATAATAATAATAATACCTTTGAAATGTAACTCAGCCTCAAACTTCCAACAGATTCTGCTCCCTCTGGCAAATTCTGCTCTCAAGAAGACATGCAAAACAAGTAAAATGGTTTAGGAGCACCTGTGCCGAAATCAGAAAACTTCCTGCACTAATAATAATAATAATAATAATAATAATAATAATAATGTCTAGCGGCACCTGTGGATTATCCATGTACCAGAGGAGAGAGTTACGCGGCGTATCCAAGATGAAGTAGCGCCGGTAAAACTTGCCGCTGTTCTCATTTTCCTCTATGTCCAAGAATCCACAGATGCGATTGTGTCTGTCCAGGTAAGGCATGTCCCAGAACTACCGGAAGCACACAAAGAGAGCTGTTAACGCCTCCGCGCGCGTATATGCGTGCGCGCACGTGTGCATAAAAACGTGTACGTCACACACGTATAGCGCGCGAGCTGCCACTCGAGGCCGTGCGCTACAGCCTCGCGCCCTGTCTGTCGAAAATCACTGTAACGCACGACCTCGACTGGATTACTGTTTTTAGAACATGGTGACAAACAATATACTCAAATCCAACGTTCAACAAACAAAGCCATTTATTATTAATAATATTTGCGATAACGCAGTGTAGTCAGTTTAGGGTAAGCTCTGGTTGCTAAGCAACATAACTACGCACAGAACATTGACTTAAAGATTAGGATTATTGTATATTTATAAACCAATATGATAAAACCCCGTGTTCAATAAATAGTTTAATTTATTATCAATGCCCTGCTAAAAAAAACAACAAAAAACAAAACCAAACAATAGAAACCCTCATGGTTTTTGTAATGGTTTTTAATGGCTATAATGGAAACTGTAATGGTCCCTGTGGGTCTGTACTGGTAATTTATTTCCTTCTATTGGTGGCATGTTATGTCTAGTGGATACCACTAGGACCAGTAATGTTAATGGTTTTAATGGTTAGATGATTGTTTGTAATGGTATCTGTAGTGGAAACCAGAAGAATTTCTGTGATGGTTTCTACAGGGTTTTTTTGTTTGTTTGTTTTTTTCAGCAGGGCGATTATTCCGTTAATTTTTATAGACACAGCAGGTCAAACTGTAACTAGATGTGTAACTTTTTTTAAAAAATTTGTTTTAAACCAGGCTCATTAATGCAGAATTTAATTATTGTGGTGCAGTCATAGGTGTGCATGCTGTATATGGAGTATTTTACAATGGCTTTGAATATGGTTCGGCCAAAGTGATTTTAGAACCTAAGCTATGTGTTTTATTAATAAAAATATAATCTACAGGGTGACACCATTTATAGTTAAATGATATGGAACATCCTCAAGACAAGTTAAATCCTGTTTTCACATATGTTATAACAGCTATGAACAATTGTTCCCTCAACAGTGTCTCTTTTTCCCATCTTTGTTGAAATTCATAAGACAAAAAAAAATCCAACTTGTCACGTTACTGAGAAACCAGAATGCATAAAATCCTTGTCCTGAAGGCTCTCCCGAGGCAGAAAATTTACTGACTGTTACAAAGCGCTGAAACTGGAGACTCCTTCCCTAAATTTTAAATAAACATTTCCTTACAGAAATCTTCATCATATCAATTATTAAACCTTTTCTTTATTAAATACACTATATGGCAAAAGGTTTGTGGACATTTGACCATCACACCCATATGTGGGCCTTTCCTAAACGGTTGCCGCAAATTTTTAAGCACACAATTGTATAGGATGTCTTTGTATGCTGTAACACTAAGATTTTCCCTTCACTGGAACTAAGAGGCCCAAACCTGTTCCAGCATGACAATGCACCTGTGCACAAAGCGAGATCCATGAAGACATGGTTTGCCAAGTTTGGAGAGGAAGAATGTCGAGTGTCCGGCACAGATCCCTGACCTCAACCCCACTGAACACCTTTGTGATGTGAGCCACTGACATCAGTGCCAGACATTATTAATACTCTTGTAGCTTAATGGGCACAAATCCCCACAGTCATGCTCCAAAATTTCCTGGAAAGCCTTCCCAGAGCACTGCAGGTTACTGTAACAGCAAAACAGCAAACATTAAGGCCATGGTTTTGGAATGGGCTCATATGGGTGTGATGGTCAGGTACCAAAAACATACTGGTTTTTGCTAGTAGCCAGTCTATGGAGATTAAATAATGACAAAACTTAAATGTGATGAACTTTTGATTCAAAATCATAACTTCTTGCAACTGTGTAGCATAATCATGTGCCTGCATTTTGGCCACTTTAATAGGAATCCCTGTACCCCTGCTTATTAATGCAATTATCTAATCAGCCAATCATGTGTTTGCAGTGCAATGCATAAAATCATGCAGATACAGGTGAAGATCTTCAGTTAATGTTCACATCAACCATCAAAATGAGAGCGAGAGAAAAACGTGATCTCAGTGACTTTGGACATGGTATGGTTGTTGGTGTCAGATGGGCTAGCTTGAGTATTTAGTACATAGGATTTGTCTAACTAGAATTGGGTGGTCAGTTTTTGGTAATTTGTCAGTTTGGGGATTAGAAGAATATATAAAAAAAACAACAGGGTATACATTCATGATGCAGTAAAGCCTTTAAAGTAGAATTTTAATGCTTTAATGAACATGCATTTAACAAGTCATTACTTGTTAATTTAATGATTAATGTCTGTTAATCAGTCTGAAAATATATTACATTGTCATTTTATAAATGTAATTATCACCAAATAATAATAGTAACCATGCTCAGCTTTGATCGCTGCTCACATAAATGAAAAGGTGAAAGGTGCACTGTTCCCCTGCACTCTGGCCCAAGATACCCACTGGCTGCAAAACACTATTTGCAAGTATGCAAACCATACTTTGGAGGTAAATGTCCATTAAAAGGCACACAAAGTTTTTGAAGAACTTTATCACATATTTTCTGATCAAACTTAGAAGAAATGCATTCAAACAACTTTTATAAATGCTTAGTCTAAGAAGATGGAGGCAAAGAATCAGAGGTTAGAATTCTGGTGGATTCCATAATAATGACATGAGTCATTTCTCAATATGCGTTCTTATGCAATCTTGCGTTCTCGTGAACTAGTTCTACGTCATCATCCACCGCTGAAGTTCAATTCCAATACTCAAGAACGCAAGTACCGGGGACGCATGAAATTACCCGGATGTGTTCTTGATATCGAGGACGCATCAGAAGCAGACCTGAGTGCACCAAACCCGCTTGAAGTCCCAGAAGTCACGGCAAAACAATAGCGGATGACGGAAGCCTGATCTATACCTACGCATCTAAAAAGAATGATTTTGCTATATGATTTAGATTGAGAGATATACGAGGTTGTTGAAAAGTCCAATTTATCCCTCAGAAGTATTTTAATTAAACTATGCTAGCTTCCATCCTGAGGTAACGGAAAACTCGTTAGCTTAGTTTTTAGTTAATGTGAGGTTGCAGTTGCAAACAGTGAGCTTACTACATTAAAACATGCTTAATTAACTTTTGGTTAATCAGCGAGTTAACAGTACATCTATTAACCAGCTGAAACATTACTTAGGGAGCACTGAAGAGATAAGGGACCCTGTCCCACTATTAGACATATGCTGGGATGATACACTGTGCAACAAGAACAGCACATCTCAATTCTCGCAAAGATGCGTTCTATGTCCTCCTGTCCTTCCGAGTTCGTTCTTTCAAGGTAGCCTGGCACTGGCAAGACCAGTCTTCACGAGAAAGCAAGTTTGTTCTTTCGTCATGACAAACTTTGATGTTGGCTTGAGAAAGCAAGTCTGCTTGGTGGTTGATAGGGTGTTCTGGGTGGTTGCTAGGCAGTTGCTAGGGTGTTCTGGGCGGTTGCTAGGGTGTTGCTAGGTGGTTGCTAGGGTGGTGCTAGGTGGTTGCTAGGATGTTGCTGGGGTGTTTTGGAGCTAGACAGCATCCCAATACTGTTGGAGCCAGGCAGCATCCCAATACTTTTGCCACTAAACAGTGTTCCAACACTTTTGGAGCTATACAGCATTCCAATACTTTTAGACTTCAGCCTGTGTGCACTCAGGTGTGTGTGAGCTTTGACAGTTGGAGCCAGGCTCTGAACAGTCCCTCAATGTAAGTGTATGGGAGTTTTAGGGAATTTTCACTGTCTGCAACGGGAATACCAGGAGTCCGACCAGTTTGGAAAAGTAGAGTCTGACCAGTCTGATCGGTCTGAAGGACTGCGTCGAGTTTCATAACAGTCAGGCAGTTTTAATGCAAGTCAATGGGAATTTTGGCCACTTTGAGCTTCCGTACCGAGACTTCCGGAATTCCGATCACTTCGAAAAGATATAGCAACGCAAGTCAGAACAGGCTGAAGGTCTGTGCCGAGTGTGGTGCATGTAGCTTGAAAGCTCTGGGAGGAGTTACAATTAATTTTCTTTGGGTCTCAGAAGAATAATAATAAGCTTATAAAGCAAAACAGTATGTTGGCTTTCTCAAGCCAACATAATGACTTCTCCATTCTCAAAATTATTCAACCCCTTCATGGGAAGCATCTTTAGTACTTAGTAGAGCACCCTTTTGCTGTTATGACCTTCTGCAAACAAGATGCATAGCCAGACACCAGCTTCTGGCAGCGTTCCTGAGGAATCTTAGCCCATTCATGAGCAATGGCCTCCAGTTCAGTAATATTCTTGGGTTTGTGTGCTGCAACGGCCTTCTTCAAATCCCACCAGAGATTTTCTATGGGGTTCAAGTCAGGTGACTGTGATGGTCCTGTAGAATCTTCCAGCATTTCTTCTGCAACCAAGCCTTGGTGGAATTTGAGGTATGCTTGGGATCATTGTCCTGTTGGAAGGTCCAATGATGCCCAAGCTTCAGCTTCCTCACAGACGGCATGAGGTTTTCTCCTAGAATTTCCTGATACTTCAATGAATCCATCTTGCCTTCCACACACTGCAGGTTTCCAGTGGCAGAGGATGCAAAGCAGCCCCAGAGCATCACCGAGCCACCACCATGCTTGACTGTGAACAGAGTGTTCTTTCTTCATTCTTCTTTCTCCAGACATACCGCTGATCCATCATGCTGAAAAGCTCCAGTTTAGTTTCATCGCTCCACAGAACAGAATCCCAAAATGTCTGTGGCTTATTTATATGATTTTGAGTGACTTTTCTTGTGCTTTTGGGTCAGTAGTGGTGTACATCTTGGAGTTCTGGCATGGAAATCTTCTGCATTTAGTACATGCAATACTGTGCTCACTGAAAGCTCAGTGCCTGTTGCCACCAAGAACAAGCAAGAACAAGTGCCACCAAGAACAAGCAAGAACAAGTGCCTGTTGCACCAAGGCTGCAGAACAAGCAACTTAACTTTGAACTTGTGAATTATGCTTCCAACGGTGTCTCCAAGAACATTCGGTGCCTTCGCTAGCTTTTTGTATCCTGTTCCTTGTTTGTGAAGGGCGATGATCTCTTCTCTTAACTTTTTGGACCATTCTTTTTTTTTTTTTTTGACTTAGCCATATTTCTAACATGCAGTCAAATGTGACACTCAACAAACCCCTAGCCAGTTCAGGTATTTCATACGTTTTCTACCCCTAGCCAGTTCAGGTATTTCATATGTTCCAGCTCAAGCACACCTGGTGCAACTAATGAAGCCCTCGATTAGTAGCATCAGGTGTGCTTGAGACAACACCTGTTTTGCATATTTGTGCTGTTGTGAGAGATTCTATTCAGGGGATTGAATAATTTTGAAACTGGAGGAATCATTATAAGTTGCATTTTCAGTTGAATTTGGGGAAACCACTTGAAGCATTCGTTGTGTTGAAGTATTTCAATTGCTTTTGTTTGATTTGTTCATTACAAACAGCTGAAAGTCTGTAAATTTTGGCAATAAACCTGATTTGCAATGAGGGTTGTATAATTTTGATTACAGCTGTATGCACCGCATTCTTGTAATGTATAGTAGGGATATACCGATCTGTTATTGAATAATCATATTAGAGCCAATACTGGCCTGATGTCCTGGATCAGTAATGTGTTTGATTTCATACGTGATATCTTCTGACACTGACATATTTCATGCTGTGTAGTTGACTGACAACACAACAGAAGGCGATGTACATGAACACAACACAACATGCCTACAAGGTAGGTGTACCTAAGTGACCACTGAATGTATATTACTATTTAAATTCAACTTATCAAGCTTACATTTGGTATAATACATAAGGAATACAACACTACTGGGTGTACTGTTATAGAAAAACAATCAATTAGAGTGTGAACAGTGGTGGTGTGTCAACCCTGAAGTTGATTATTTCCAATACCTGCACATGATGAAGTGTTTTATTCTTCTTACACCACAGCAATTTGCCAACAAGTACAATATATAATATATCAAGGAACGACGCATCATACTTTTCACCCGCTTATAGTTAACGTAGAATGTTGTCTCGACGAGACAAGTTCATACATTCACTTCATGAAAAATCTCCAGTGCTACTTACAAGCAGTAGGCTGTTAAAAATAACACACTACCATAAACTGCCATAGTTAGTATAAGTAGTGTGTGGTTTGGCACGCAGCCCGTGAATGTAAGTGCGCGGTAAAGTATTTTTCTGCACATCAACTAGGAAGCTTCCTGAAATTTCCATACCTGCTGTCAGCCTATGCAAAACTGTTTGAGCCGAAAGTCTTTGAGTCTGTTGGTGTAACCAAGAAAACCGCCTTAAGCATTTCTATAGTATAATACACGCTCAGAAAAGAAAAGCTTACTAAACGGAATCTTTCCTTGTCACCGTAGGAGGTACACCTCAAGTGTACACCTTCTGCACATTTAGTATGTATCATTTAACTAGAAATGCGCACGTAATGCAAACTGAAATCTTTACTTTGAAAACAAATTATGGTCTAGTTATGTACCTTAACATTTTTTTAAAAATCAAAATATAATAAATCCAAAACCACATATCAAATCCATAAAAGACGTACCCTTGGAGTGTACCCCCTCCGCTTTCAACTATCTTTCTGAGAAAGCACTCTGTATGATACTGAGCTTGAAAAGACCAGTCTCCGGTGCATACCTTCAACCAAGAAGCATACAGAAATGTCCTTATTTGCTTACACCACCAACACCACCACCACCACCAGTCTGACCTGAAGCTTTATGAGTAGGTTAGAATAAATCAAACCTAAACTACTACATGGAAGCTGGTTGACGGTTGAAGAGACCAACAGTTGGTAGGGGCCACATCCAAAATGGCACACTAAACATGTGGTGGTTATATAATATGAGGAAGCATTCTACATTTGCTAGATCTGCTTATACACTAAATATTTATGATTCATCCGTATCCTATTCCATGCACTGTTTTATCTCAGATAATAAGCTAGACTACTCTACTACACAGTAATACAAACGAATGAGCATATTATGCCATTTTGGGATATAGTGTGTGAATTTTTTTCAATGCTTAATTAAAGCATCTGTCTGTAGCAAGAAAAAAAAAAAAAGGTCCCTGCAAAAGTCCTAAGATCAAAGAGGAGGTGGATAAGTGACGTCACTAGCCAGGATTGGGAACAAGTTCCTCCTGAACCTCAACAAGTTCATGAGCGCAAAAGTGCCACACCTTAATATCAGCTCACACACACACACACACACACACACATAGAGAGAGAGGGAGAGAGAGAGACTCTGACATACCGATTGTGCCCAGGTTTTTGTAGTCCTGGATCCTCTTGCTACACTGTTAAGAGTCGCGAGCGCCGCTGAATCTCATGGTACTGAGGATTAAACACGCGTTTTGGAGCAAGACCCAGAGAGTTAGCGTTAGCACATGATAGCAGTGACATGGCTTTTTCCGGGTTGACTGCCGTTGAGTTAAAACCGCGCATCCGGTTGTGTGCACTGCGTTTCTACACAGAAAGAGGAACATGAGCAGTGCCACAATATGAAAACACACTACAGGTCCACATGGACACACCACAATCTAATGGCGACTTGAACAACAGTGTATCATAAAGATGAACACGTGGCAGAATGTAAACAAGCTTCCTCTGACACTTTCTAGATGTAGATATCTACATCGGCTTAACTTTTTGTTATTCTCCTTTCTTGTTTTAACATTAGACGATATATCATTTCATATAATCAAGTTATTTCCAAAAAAGTTTACTAATGAACTTGTGTGGAAGTAGATTAAAATCGACTCAAACGTGGGAACAACTTTTACTTGAGATGTCTGCAGCTTTTTCTGGCATCAAACCAAACTGTGCACACAACTTATCATATGTAACAAGCCACACAAAAAAAATTTCCTTAAAGAAATACCACAGAAGAGGGTAGATAAAAACATGAACAACGTCAGAAAACTCTCCATTACGAAGCCACTTCCTCTGTCTAACGAGTCGGCTCTTTGAGGGTGAACTTTGAGAGCCGAGTCGCATATATGAATCGTTCATTTTTATTATTGTTTTTTTTTTAAACGTAGGTAATGCTGTTAGTCTTGGAGGGTAATGTAATCAAAAATGCTTGCAAGAAAACCTCTTTTCAACATCTGAGCTGTTCGTTAGTGTGAAAGCTGAGACGTGTGTTTGATTCAGAGCTCTGTGTGTGAGGAGTCTTTGAATGGAGCATCAGTTCGAATCTGAGCCGAATGGAAATGAATCTTCTGAACGAAGCACAGACACAAGCAGCGGAGACGCTGCTGTTGTACTCAGCAGTGCATACAAGTATTGTCCTGCCGATTTAACCATCATTTAAATAGTTGTTTTTTTTTTTTTTTTTTAAATAAATAAAACTCAAATAATGTTTTTTTTGTGTAATTGTATGGTAGGGTATGATTTCGTGAAACAATTCCAGCTTTATCACAAATTATAAAATCGCAACCTTTGTCCAGTTAAAAAAAAACGAAAGAAAAAAAAGCACCGTGTTTGAGCCGGAGGAGTCGACTCTTTTCAGTGAGTCGGACGAGCCGACTCCTATCAGTGAGCCGGAAGAGTCGGCTCTTATCAGTGAGCTGAGCCAAATGATCTGATTCACTGAAAAATTCTGAAGAATTCATCCTCACAGTTTAGTGATGAGCGGATCGAACACGAATCGGTTCATAATCTATTCTTTATTTATTTACAGATATGCAAATAAATATAAATATACATTACAAATGTATATGATAGGTAATGTATTTGAGTTGATATATCTTCTATCTATTAATGCTGTGAAGGTGTAGGATGATGACTGACACAACACATGACATCACCCTGTCGTTGATTATTTTCCAATAACAGCATGTCCCACAGTGTTTTACTCCTTATGTATTATACAAAACATTTTAAACTTCAAAGGCTGATTGGCATGTGGGACATGCTGTTATTGTAAACTATTTGGTAGTATAGCTGCAATAGGTATATCTGTCACAGCAATAAGTATAGCGTTCCATAAAGTGTCTGATGCAGCTTTGTAAAGTGTGGTGTTCAGTGGTATTGAGTCATACTGGGTTAGATGTTTGACTGGCCCAGGTAAGTGTTGGGAGGCAAGAGGGTGTTGAGTAATCTGAATGCCTCAGAAAAGAAACTGTTGCAGAGTCTGCTGGTGGTGGCATGGATGCTCCTGTACCTCCTGCCATCTGGAGAATAAGCTTCTGTGATTTTATAGTATATATTGTGGTTGATTTATGAGTGATAATTACATTGTGAACATCACTCTGAGCAAGATCGCTAAACCTGAGACACAGCAGAAGTGAAAGACCTCTAAGGTTAAATTCCTAGAGCCAGTGGTGATTGTTTCAAATGTTGACCAAACGTTATCGTATATCAGAAATTAAGCTTTCTGTGACTGAGGTTCTTCCACAGATTAGAAATACCTCTGGTGTGGAGAAAGAAGAAATGGTGACCATATTGAGCAGAACCTCTGAGACATGGCAGAACTAAAAGATCATAGAAGCACTGCACAAAAAAAAGAATTTTATCAAGTGGAAATTGCATTAATATAGTCAAATCTATGCAAATTATAACATTACAATAAACCAATATATATATACAGAATCACTAGCCACTTTAATAGGAACACCTGTGCCCCCTGCTCATTTATGCAGTTATATACAGTATATATCCAGGAGAGCAGCTTATGTTTGTAAATTATTTGAACAAAAAATCAAAAGGTTAAACAATAAGGACAAATTTTCACAGCTTTCTTTGCTCATATTTACCAAGGGTGCCAATATTAGTGGAGGGTACTGTATACACCCACACACACACACAGTATATACAACTCTTTTCAAGCTTTTTCTATTGGCAGATGTTTATTATTTTAAGAATGTATTAAAAGGAGAGCAAGAAAATGAGTGAAAATGTTTAACGTATAGTTATACGTCTTATTAGTCTTGAATTTGATTTATTGTAATCATAGGAAATATTAGATAAATGTGACTATATTCAAGATATTTCCACTTGCTAAGCTGTACTTTTTTGCAGTGAGGTTAAACTTGTCGAGACCATGGTGGATATTTCAAATGCTGACCAAACTCTCCTTCCAGAAACTAATATCTGAAATGCCACCATCATGAAGAAAGAATAAATAATGACAACATTGAAAGGACCTCCGAATCGAATCAAAACCCCAACGCTTGAAGAGTTTGATTAACTTAAATAGGTTAAATCAGTACAGATCCCAGTGACCACCACAGATTTAATGAAAATCTGGCTTTCAGAGGATACCGTGCATTGAATTACATTTATTCATCTTTAGTAGCCACTTCATCCTGGTCAAAGCTGTGCTGGATCTGAAGCAAATCTTGGGTACACTCAGTGCGTGGTGGGAAAACACCCAGGATGGGATGTCAGTCCATCGCAGGGCACCATGCACACGCAAATTCAGACACACACATTCACACCTCCTGGTTTCAGGAAGACACCAGAGAAACCCACATAGACATGAGGAGAACATGCAAAACTCTACATAGACAGTAACCCGAGCTTAGGCTCAAACTGGAGAGCTTGAAGCTGTGTGGTGGTAACACTACCCGCTGCACCACCATGCCACTCCAACAGCAAATAAAACCACTAAAAATAAGGATGTGAAGTCCTTGATTTCCTGTACTGATATTTTCTCAGCAGTGGAAAATAAACAGAAACAAACCACGATAACTAATCAACTGTTTTTATTAAAACGGGTCAATATGATTTATAAAACTATATGGAAAAACTGAGATACACTAAAATATCAGTGTTTTTTTTACAGTATTTAAAATTAATACATATCAAACTTTATACATAAAGCCTCCAGTTGAAAGCTTTAATTGTGGATACGATATAAATAGTAACACATGACGGAAAACATGTACATTGCAAAATAATTTACATTAAACAAAAGAGCACTGAACAACATGTAATTAGTAATTCAATCTGTACAAAAAGATAACGTGTAGGGTAGGGTGGTCACTGTGCTAAGACACCATTCTAGCCACCAGCTTATGAAATCGAGCATGTGTCATTTGAAAGAATCCGTGAGAACGTGTAAATGTTCATAGTTAAAATCCCATTCTTCTCAAAACAATCATCTGGTGTGTCTAAACAGGGAAGACAGAGACAAACATATTACATATTTAAAAGTATGTATTCATTTGTAAAATCCTGAATGATCTAAAAAAGCATCATAGACAAAGTTGATACTGTGAAACAAATCCTGATATTGTAATCTGGAGTTTTAAAATTTTTTTAAACAGTTAACCTAGCGCATGTAGAATCCTGTCCATGCAGGACATGTAGAGCCATTATACCACAGTGCTGTTGAATACTTCATTTTGATTGGACAGTATCAGACCATGCCGGCTATATTTTGACTCACAGGTTTATATAAAAGAGTTATTGTTCCAATAATAACAGCAAATTCACAGGGATTTGTAATGAGGACGCTTCACATAATCCAAGACCAGGAATAATAGAGAGACCAAAATGTGCTGATATGATGAACGTTTTCGTCAGGATATGTAGTTAAAAGTTTTGGAAGGAGTCTCCAGTGTCGGTGCTTTGTAACAGACAGAGGTAAAGCTATTCCTTTAATTATTCTGAAAGGGTAAAGTCTAAGGACGGAGTACTTTGTGGACAGTCCATAAAGTTAAACATACATAGAAACAGAAAAAAATGATGAGTCATTCTTTAAAAAAAGAAAAAAAACCCTTAATTGGTAGGATATCACAGTGGTATAAGAGGAACACTTTAGGGGTGAAGTTATTTGAAAACAATAACCCTGCTTTGTATCAGTCCACATCACTGATTATTTTCATATATATCTCAGAATGTCCTTCTGCTTTATTCCTTACATATTAAAAATGTCAGACAAATACTATTATGCTTAATTATGGAATTAATGCTTTCTTATTAAACTACTAACTGTGATTTTTTTTATGTAAATGTATGTTGACTGACATTTGTTTTTCTTTTTATGCAACAATGTCCATGCAACAAATGTCAGATCCATTATTGGGCTTGTACTGAATAGTGCATCCTCATCTTTTTATTTTAGAAACTGCTGTTTTTTTTTGTTTTTTTTATTTTTTAAATACACCTTCAAAACCTTTAAGTAAGCTAAGAAGAGCAGAAACACACAAAACATTTTACGAGGCACTACATGCACTTTACTGTCTGTGAACATTAACAGCTGCACGAACAAAACAAGAACAAAAACTTCACCTGTAATGAAAATAGGGAACCGTGCAGAGACGTTTTGGATCTGGAGATGAACTAGACAGCGAAGGTAGTCTGGTCTGTCCCGTGAAATGACGTCACATTCATGATAAGGCAAGACCTCCACTATTCCCGCTTCCTGGCAGCAGTCAATGAACTGCTTCCTCCTTTGTGCTTCAGGACTGCACCTAAAGGTAACAGCACTAGATAGCTATTGCAGAATTGAGACTTGCATATTAATACTGAAGGCATTCACCAGCAGTTGGAGGACTGGACCTTCATACTTCATCAACATGGATGCTAAACAAAATGTATGTGTAGTGGTGGTATTTTCTACTATATGAACTTTGATTCTCCTTCACATGTATTTAAATCACATGCTATTTTGGTTACTTCAAAAAGTGAAAAAGGAGAAAATTGTATTTAAAACATGTCTAAAATGAAGAAATATTAATGTATTTTATTTGCATTTCATTTTAGGTGAAATAAAGAAGATATACAAATTAGAAATAAATGCATGAAAACGGTCAATATTTATAGCAGCTGTTTTTTTAAAATTAATTATTTATTATTATTTTTTTTTTAAGAATACAGACTAATGGGCATTTCACAAGTCCTGTCCATCCAGCAGCCAATTTCTGATTAATAATATTTAATTTTATATAAAAGGTAAAAACATATACAGATTATACAAAAATCAGTATACTTAAACGATAAACAGTTTTAAGAGTCCTTAATAACCCTGTTGTCAACTCTACATTATATCAGTTGGAAATATGAAAATAATTTAATATTATCCTGAGCTGACAGACAAGCAAACGACCTGCTCACCGCTACATTTGTAACCTAATCTACTTATGGAAAAACTACTTTACTAAATTTTAAAGAAATATAAGGTTACAATGTCAAGTGAGTGTTCTCACTTTGATCATCAGCATCATCCACATCAGTATCGGTTTCATCACCTGAGGTAAAAGTCACTCACTGCATTTATACACACCGATTCATCAGTTCAGATCTGTTCTGATTACATTTCTCGTCTTTTTATTCAGTCGTTTAAAAACTTGAAAACTTTTACCCTTATCTGTACAGTAGTGTGTAAGCGCTCTACTTTGTTTTGATGATGTGCAAGTGCGTCATGAACAATTTGAAAGCTGTTATCTGAGGTCCAGGCTCATGAGGAACCAGGCTCATATTTCACTATAACGCAGCTGTCCAAGAACTTGATCAAACCGTGATATTTACCGTGTAAATATCACGGCTGAAAAACGTTACGTTTTCCGGCTGAAAAACGTAACGTTTTCCGGCTGAATTCGGCTACAGCGTCGTCAGACAGGTTTTCCAAGGCAGCCGTTTTGCAAAGTTTAATCTAGCTATATGTTTATAGACCAGACATAACAGGAAGGCTAGAACAGAAACTGTGACCTTACCTTGCACTTTCCCGAAGCTTGCGGCTGTCTCTGTAGTGCAGAAACCATTTCCACTTCCCTTTTTTATCTAGTTCTTCCATAATGCCCACAACCTTTTTAATGTTTTCTTTTAAGACATTTTGTAAAAGAAAAAAAGAAAAAGAAAAAAAAAAGAGCATAATCAAAATCACAAGTGATCTTTTAAAATAATAGATTATAAAGCAACATTTCAATATTTCTATTTTGTCAAAATTGTAATATTTTTATACATTAAATCCACTACCTAAATTCAGTGTGTCTAGTGCGGTTTCATCGAAAACCACAAATCCTCCCTTGGCAAAAAGCTCTTGGTGTGTGAGGTTTACAACATCGTCAGGCTGATCGATGCCCACAAACAGAACCCTGGATGACTTTTTTAACTCAAGCAAATGTGGAACCTGGGAAGACATGATCTGCAGTTAGATATGTAGGTGCATTTCAAAAAAATTTTAATATCGTGCAAAAGTTAATTTTTTCCATAATTTTATTAAAAAAGTGGAACTTTCATATATTCTAGATTCATTACACATAGAGTGAAACATTTCAAGACTTTTTTTTTGTCTTGATCATTAATCTTGATGATTATGGCTTACAGGTCATGGAAATCAAAAATCCAGTATCTCAAAATATTTCAATAAAGAATTTATAATACGGAAATGTCAACTTGAGAAGAGCTCTAATCAGCTAATTAACTCAAAACACCTGCAAAGGTTTCCTGAGCCTTTAATCTCTCAGTCTGGTTCAATACACACAACCACAAACTTTTCAGATGAAAGTAAATTTTGCATTTCATTTGGAAATCAAGGTCTCAGAGTCTGGAGGAAGACTGGAGAGGAACAGAATCCAAGCTGCTTGAAGTCCAGTGTGAAGTTTCCACAGTCAGTGATGATTTGAGGTGCCATGTCATCTGCTGGTGTTGGTCCACTGTGTTTTCTCAAGTTGAGAGTCAATGCAGCATCTACCAGGAGATTTTAGAGAACTTCATGCTTCTATCTGCTGACGAGCTTTATGGAGATGCTGATTTCCTTTTCCAGCAGGACTTGGCACTTGCCCACAGGGCCAAAACTACTAGTAACTGGTTTGCTGCCCGTGGTATTACTGTGCTTGATTGGCCAGCTCACTCTCCTGACTGTTGTATTGACATGTATTGTCAAGAGTGAAATGAGAGACACCAGACCCAACAATACCGACGAGCTGAAAGGCTTCCATAACACTTCAGCAGTGCCACAGGTTGACTGCCTCAATGCCACGCCGCATTGATGCAGTAATTCATGCAAAAGTAAATACCAAGTAAATTAACATACTTTTCAGAAGGTCGACATTTCTGTATTATAAATTCTTTATTCTAATTTTTTGAGATACTGGATTTTTGATTTCCATGAGCTGCAAGTCATAATCATCAAGATTAAAACAAAAAAAAAGTCTTGAAATATTTCACTTGTGTAATGAATCTAGAATACATGAAAGTTCCACTTTTTGAATAAAATTACAAGAAAAAATTACTTTTCCATGATATTAAATATTTTGAGATGCACCTGTATATTTTTCTAAATGTCCACATGTTTAAAACTGACTTACCTCAAATATGTGTTCTGCAATATCCTCGTTTCTCAGGATAATAAGTACAGGGGTTTGCCCATTGGCATAAAAGTCAAACTGATAAGGCTCAATTGCGGTGTGGCCCTCAGCTTCCAACAGATCCTGGAGATCATAACAATGAATGTTAATGAATGTTTTCCCCGCCTATAATCACACTCTAATTTATGTTATCCTTAAAGGAAAACATAACCCTGAACCACATTATGATTCTGGTGTTAATATGCTGGTTGGGGCTGCATTTCCGTTATTCCCGTGAGAAGTTAGCCGTTGCTGCATGCTTCTTTTGTTTTTATTTATCAGCGAGGTCGACATAATGGGAAATATAATGTATAAGTAGTTGTGATGGCAAATGTTGGACTCAATGATCCAATGCAATACAGCTATACGTTGAGTTATGGCAAAGACTTAGCTTGTTTTCGATCAAGAAATGAGGAGCGTGATGGTGTTGACGGTGATATTACCAAAAAAACAAACAAACAAACAAAAAAACCCTGCAGCTTTGGAAGCTGATCTGTTCGAGTATACAGATGAGGGGGTGAGAGAGCTGGACAGAATAAAGGACTAAAGCG